>NC_090929.1:904860803-905170207 GCF_040938575.1 Ambystoma mexicanum
CCTACTGACGGAATAATGCTCAAGCCTTCCACTCCCTTCCAACCCTCCACGATACCCTTCCTCGATTCCCCGTGAAGTCTCACCTTAGGGTCTGGAAGGATGAGTTCTCCATCCTGCTTCTGATACAGGGGCGCGTTGAAACCCAGTTACTTCACTGGATTGAGGTTTGATGGGAGTTCAAATAAGCTTGACTATTCAGGTAAGGCGCTGTAAGAGTTCTGTAGCAAGTTCAAAAGTTCAAGCTTAATAATAATGTTCATTGTCTTATTGCTGCAAGCGCTAACGCTTATGTCTTTTTCCCCTTAGGGGCCGGGGTTCGGAATGCCGGAGATATGGCGCCGACCCGAAGTGAAACGTGCAGTTCCAGTAAATGACAGGTAAGTTCTGGATGAGCGATCGGGTAATGTCTTTGCATTCGCTCATTCAATGTCATTGTCTTTTTTCCCCATAGGGGCCGGGGTCCGGAATGCCAGGAAACGGCAGGACCCGAAATGGAATGGGAATGACCCAACAGGTAAGTCTTAGAAGGAAACAGAGCTTTTCCTATTCCCTTCCTTCTCTCACCTTGTGTTCTTGTCTTTTTCTCTCTAGGCTCTGGGAAGTGGCTGCGGATCCGGATGATCGCTGCTGAAGATGGAGGTGCCCAGGAAAGGTGAGTGAAATGCAGCGCTGCAGCGATCGAAACAAAATGCTTTTAAAATGATGTCTTCCCTTTCAGGATCGTCGGTGTGAAGTCTCCGTGATGCAGCTTTAGCAGGTAAGGTCTTCTTTCTCTCCAATTCTCTCTTAGCAGGTGACCCAGGGTGCTGACAGGCGTGGCTGAAGTCCAGATGCAGGAGCTGACACGGTGAGCGTCCAGCTGCGAGGAGCAGAACAACGCGAAGCGTGAGTTGCTGATCGGGCGTGGTTTAAATAGCTTTGGCAAAAGTTCCAGGTATGTATCCTTCCACCGATCAGGTATGTATTCTTCCCCGACCACACCCAGGGGAAAGTAGTTCCACAGGTAAAGTAGTTCCATTCAGGCCTCGAGGGCCTGGATGTAGCAGCATGGTCTGCATCAGGTAAGTGCACCTTAAAACACTTGAACACATGTCTAGCTTTATGAGCCTGGCGCCTAAGGCGCCAGGACAGGGGTCCAACATGAGCCTGGCGCCTAAGGCGCCAGGACTGTGTCCAAAGGGCCCCAGCTTGGGCCCGCTGGCACTTCCCTGGGGGAAATGATGCCTGCCTCTGGGGTTGCTGGGTCGGACCTGGCTCCTTGGAGGTAGGCATCATGACAGTCACCCTCAGGTGGACCTTTTTGCCTCATGGGGCAACAGGAAGTACCAACTGTTCACCTCCTGGCAGGGCCAGGGCCCGGGCTCCTTGTGCGATGTTTTTCAGATCAGGTGGGATGAAATGACAGCATATGCCTTTCTGCCCACACCGCTGATTCACAGGGTGATAGGCAAGATCAAGGAGTCTCGCCACCTCAGCATCATTCTGATAGCTCCATGGTGGCCAGCCAGGCCATGGTTTTCAGAGCTGCTCAGCCTCTCAGAGAGGCCTCCCATGCGCCTGCCGACAGGCCCAGCACATCTTCTGGCACAGCAGGGGGGCAGGGATGCCACCCCGCACCAGAGAAATTATCCCTCATAGCGTGGTTCCTGAACAGGTCACGCTAGGACATCTCAGCCTCCCTAAAGCTAATCTAGAGATCATACAGGGCGCCAGGAGCAAATCTACCAGGGTCCAGTATAAGAGCAAGTGGACCAGGTTCACTAGCAGCCTCGAGGGCATTAACCCTCTGGCATGTTCCCTGGATGATGTGCTCTCCTTTTCGGTGCATCTCGCCCATTCAGGCATGCAGGTGGATACTTGCTGCACTTACCTGACAGCCATTGGGGCTTATAGAAACTCGGAGGTGGAGAGTTTTTCCTCCTCCAACCCGATTGTCAGGAAACATCTGACCGGTCTCGCCAGGCTCTACCCACCCATCAAGAAGCCACACCCCATGTGGGACCTCAACATAGTCTTGGGTGCCCTGGTGCACAAGCCATTCGAACCAATGGCATCTGCAGACACCAGGCTGGTCACCATAAAGACGGCCTTGTTAGTCGGCCTCACCTCGCGGAATCATCGACATTCAGACACTGGTCGCTTCGGAGCCATACACTACGTTTCACAAGGACAAGGTTCTGTGGAAGCACCCAATGTTCCTTCTTAAAGTGCCTTCCGCATTCCATCTGAACGAGGAAATTGTGCTGCCCATGTTTTTTGCTGAGCCCAAATACGAGGCGCAGAGAGTTCTGCACTCCCTTGATGTCAGGCGTGCACTGAAATTCTACCTGGACAGGACGAAGAGCTTCCGCAAGTCGGACGCTCTATTCATCACCTTTGGAGGCTGAAGGCCGGGGTATCAGGCATCCAAGGCCTCCAAATGCCAGTGGATGGTCTCGGCCATCAGAGAAGCCTACGAGGGACAGCATAAGCCACCCCCAGCCAACATGCATGCCCACGCGGTCAGAGTCAAGGCAACTGCCATCGCTTTCCAGCGGCATGTCCCCTGCAAGTCATAAGCAAGGCGGCCACATGAGCCACCCCTTCGGCATTTTGCAAGCACTATTGTTTGGATGCCGGCTCTAGATCAGATCCGCTTTCGGCCAGGCAGTTCAAAGGAACCTGTATGCTTAAGGAGGGACTCCTCTCCACCCAGGGGCTACATTCGGTTATAATCACCCATGTAGTATGGAGCAAAGGGGACGGGACGTAAGAGTAATTATAAGTTACTCACCATAGTGACTAACGTACTCTTAGTCCTTCCCTCCATACGTCCCACCAACCTCCCACTGATAAAACTGGTGTCATTAGGCAATGTTAAATCTATTGTCGACGTGTCTATGGGGCCTGAGGTGTGACGCCAGAGTCAGGACAGCACATGCTCCCAGGGCGGCACCCCTGCTCACCTCTAAATTTAAAGGGGAAGAAGGCTTTTTCTGGTGAAAAAGGTTCCGTCTTCCGTCCCTCACGAGGGACGCCGATGCAGTATCGAGGAAAGGGGACTACATTAGTCACTACGGTGAGTAATTTATAATTTACTCCCATCTATTTCGCCAGGCTGCCATCCCCATATATCATGGAAAACACCCCTTTTAAATATTGCCCTCCCTGTAATAAGAAGTTTCCTTGGAAAGACTTGCACTGGGTGTGCAACCTTTGTCTCCCCAGGGACCATGCCGAGGGACAGTGCAAGTCTTGCGGCCAAAAACCCTAAAGGACCAAAAAACCAAACGCTGGGCCCACCACGCCATGCAGGCCAAGGCCGCCATGGATGTCGAGGGAGCCTCCAGCGATAGTGACATCGACTTTGTAAGTGATGCCGATGGCGATCGGGATCCATCGCATTCCCGCGTGCGACCCCCGACCCCAACAGGCAGGCCGTCAGTTCTGCTACGGGGACGACACCTGGATGCTGCTGGGGTTAGTTTTCAATAGACGCCTAGATGTAGTGTCTGCCTATTAGACTACTTTGGGCACTTTCAGGGGAAGCGCCGGCCTTGTTTTCTTTAGTCAAGCCTCTGCACACCCACACCATATCCATACTTTTACAATAGGGGGTCGGGGAGGGGGGGCTTCCATCTCCACACACTTCTGAACAAACCACAAGAAAGAAAAAAGCCCAACTGGTCCCTCGAGGAGAGAAAGGCCCCAGGAAGCAAGTTGGTGCCAGAATCCGGAGGATCTGTGACCATATTGGAGCCTGGTTTTCTCTGTCCCAGTCAAGTTTAATAAATAGTACTTGTCAGATGGTGGTAATGCGATTAATTGTTAAAGCACTATATAAGCAGCTATTCATTTTGATTCTTTTTAAATTTCACAAGTTCTATATGAGTCGTAAAGAAACCAACTAGGAACAATTTCGGCCCAGCAGACCATGAAGCGGCTCGAAATCCACCTGGTCCAACTCCTGCTTTCATCTTTTAAGGAATAAAATGAGTGACATTAGGTGGGGGATAGGATCACTGATAAGTACAGTGCTTGGATACCCCAAAATGTGGGTACGATATTAAATAAAAGCTGTCGTTATCATCATTAGGAGTATTATGATGGTGATATGAGAGGGTTGTAAAGAAGATGCATGCGTTAATAATCTGCTTAATGGTTATGTAGAACACAGAATAATTACATTTTAAATGATTCTAAATGTATCATTATTTTGATTCAGAGGAATGGTACCATAGTTGTTCTGCTAACCCAGAGATAAAGCAATAGCTGAAGTTTCATATGGTGTTAATCACGGCTTCCTCAGTGAACCGAAAAACATTTTGTCATTTGCCAGCGCGTCAAACGCCTTACGTGAAGGTCCCTAAACCCCACATACCACGCACAGGCATGCTGATACATTGATTGATCTTACCAGCTGTCAAAATTACGCTCCTGATCTCCAGTGTGCATAATGGGGGTTAAAGTCCTTGTAGCCTTGTTTTTGTTTTTCAGTTGGCCCATGCAGTCCTTGCTAAGGTGTACCAACCAACACGAAGAGGTAATTCAGAGATCCAGCTGAATGTCCCTTCCCAATGGTAAGAAACCTTGTGTTTTCCACTTAGGGCGACCGGCTGGCCAATGGGGATTGTAGACATGGACCCTCCGGAGGTGAAAGGCCTAGGGGCATAAGCGAGGAGGTGGGGTTTGTTCTGGGTCCGGCCAGGCAGCACCTTCACGGGTGCTTACCCAAATTAGCATGTATAACAAGGGGGGTGGAAACCGCCGTTCAAAATTAAACCATTCTTAAAATGTAGAATGTTATATTTAGAAGGAACTGTAGTGGTGTTTAGAAGTGATCACCCTATTCCAAACCAGCAAGAACTGAAACATGAACTCGCATTTATCTGTAATTCACAAAGCAGATTCAATCATTCTTTGTGCGCCCTTATTAATCAGGGAGCATGTATTTATTTACATATGATAAAAAAGAAAAAGAAACACATATTCACATCTTTGGGCAAAGCAGACTTTTTGTGTTACATTTTGCCATGGTGTATAAAGCAACAAGATGATAAACAATGTTCAACACTAGGATTGTCCATTTGGAAGAAAACAAAGGTTCTATGCTAAGAACTATAATCAACATTTGCATTTTAGTTAAAAAGATAGCTCTTGTACATGAACCTGTCTGCAGAGGAGAATTTGTTCCTGGTACAGCAAGCAAAACTTTTTTTCAACAAAAGTCCATATACTAATATTGTCTCTGTAATTTACTAACAGAGCTACAATATTATCTAATGCAATCAGAGTGTGTGCTAATTCACCCAATCATAAAGATGCTCTCAACAAGTGGAATGTGTCATGTTTTTGTGGGCACTGTTATATACATGACATTGGGGTCAGGGGGAAGAAAAGAACAACAAATAAACAAGAGAGCAAACCAACCACACTTAGCATAAAATGTGGCATTATTTAGAAAATGCTCAGTCTGGCTTTATACAATTTAATTTAAACCAGCCAAGTTCTGATGTTCTATGTTGAGGTCTTTTCACATCAATGTAATGGTGGCCAATCCTTGGTCTACGTCGGGAACAGAAAAAAATCCCTGATGTTTAACTGGAGGCAGGCAGAAGCCTGTTACAGTGACGTTTCGGCCTTAGAAATAACGGCCTTCTTCTGGGCCAGGAGGATGGTGGAGGCCTGCAATGATGTGTAAAGAAAGGGGATGGAATTAAGATAAAGTACAAGCACGGGAGGGTGTGACCGTGGCAAATACAATCTAAGCAACAGTTAAAACAAACAACCATGGAATGCACATGTAAAGGTGCATTCTGGTCTTAGAAAGAAGGGATTAAAACAACTGACCTTGGATATGTCCGGGCTGGGGAAAGGATGGAGTGAAGGACTAAGCTTGGACTGGATCATATGGGAAGAGATCCAGTCTCGCGGTATATGATGTCCCTTATTAAGGTGTTGAGGATAGTAGTTGTTTGTATCCTGGAATGTCCAAAAAACAGGGCTATGTCATTAGCATGCCGTGGAGATCGACACAACAGAAGAGCAGAGTATGCACAGTGCTGTTGCAGAACCACTGAAATGCAGGTGCACTAGGCATCAATATCTAATAATGTCAGAAATTTCACATACCTATGTTTAAACCAGCTTAGTTGGATGCGGATAGGCATAGGACTTTGAACGAGAAGGGGTCCGTGTGTCTGGAAGGGCGATCAAGAAGCCCGAAACACCTTCATAATGAGGTGCATCTAAAAGGAAGGCGAAATGCTATGTTAAGCAAGCTGCCAGCGAACCACAAGTTAACCACTGGTATATTAAAGGGGGCTAGCCAGAGTGGGGCCTCTAAAGGAAAGCAGCTTCCTTACTTACATGTGTGCCGTGGATATAGCTGCCTTGAGTGCTGCTTACTGCCGCGAAGGTACGTCCAGCCGGCAAGAACGCTAAGCTGGAATATATAGATGGATGTGCGCCTGTGCTGAAGAGCAGTGGGTGCGCCAACCAGTGGAGCAAGGCTGGCGCTGCGCATGCGTGGAGGGTTAGTGACTGCGGGACAGAGTAAAAAAAGTCCCTATTGAGAACCCACTAGTCTCCTTGCGTCTGCGCACATCAAACAGCAACAAAATTGCACGTACCTTGTCACAGGATGAGTCCGGCCACGGGCAGGCGGCTCGGGCGGAAAATCCCGACATCCAGCACCGGTATCAGAAGTACTGTACAGGTTAGCCAGGCTATATGTGTACCCGAGCCTAGTATTTAAGTGTCTCGAATGTGCATGATGGAGGCTCAATAAAGTACTATGAGCCACAGGCAAAAAAGATGAATAAAGCGAAGGCAAGGGTCCTAGGCTATGCCGCGCTCTAGAAAGCAACTTATACCAGTATATAAGAAGCTCTGTAGGCAAGATCGATTGGGACCTATCTCAAATGTAGATAGAGACAGAATTCTGGGGAGAGGGGTGGAGTGGGAGGGGGAGAGGGGGGGGTACCTTCGCGGCAGTAAGCAGCACTCAAGGCAGCTATATCCACGGCACACATGTAAGTAAGGAAGCTGCTTTCCTTTAGAGGCCCCACTCTGGCTAGCCCCCTTTAATATACCAGTGGTTAACTTGTGGTTCGCTGGCAGCTTGCTTAACATAGCATTTCGCCTTCCTTTTAGATGCACCTCATTATGAAGGTGTTTCGGGCTTCTTGATCGCCCTTCCAGACACACGGACCCCTTCTCGTTCAAAGTCCTATGCCTATCCGCCTCCAACTAAGCTGGTTTAAACATAGGTATGTGAAATTTCTGACATTATTAGATATTGATGCCTAGTGCACCTGCATTTCAGTGGTTCTGCAACAGCACTGTGCATACTCTGCTCTTTTGTTGTGTCGATCTCCACGGCATGCTAATGACATAGCCCTGTTTTTTGGACATTCTAGGATACAAACAACTACTATCCTCAACACCTTAATAAGGGACATCATATACCGCGAGACTGGATCTCTTCCCATATGATCCAGTCCAAGCTTAGTCCTTCACTCCATCCTTTCCCCAGCCCGGACATATCCAAGGTCAGTTGTTTTAATCCCTTCTTTCTAAGACCAGAATGCACCTTTACATGTGCATTCCATGGTTGTTTGTTTTAACTGTTGCTTAGATTGTATTTGCCACGGTCACACCCTCCCGTGCTTGTACTTTATCTTAATTCCATCCCCTTTCTTTACACATCATTGCAGGCCTCCACCATCCTCCTGGCCCAGAAGAAGGCCGTTATTTCTAAGGCCGAAACGTCACTGTAACAGGCTTCTGCCTGCCTCCAGTTAAACATCAGGGATTTTTTTCTGTTCCCGACGTAGACCAAGGATTGGCCACCATTACATTGATGTGAAAAGACCTCAACATAGAACATCAGAACTTGGCTGGTTTAAATTAAATTGTATAAAGCCAGACTGAGCATTTTCTAAATAAAGCCACATTTTATGCTAAGTGTGGTTGGTTTGCTCTCTTGTTTATTTGTTGTTCTTTTCTTCCCCCTGACCCCAATGTCATGTATATAACAGTGCCCACAAAAACATGACGCATTCCACTTGTTGAGAGCATCTTTATGATTGGGTGAATTAGCACACACTCTGATTGCATTAGATAATATTGTAGCTCTGTTAGTAAATTACAGAGACAATATTAGTATATGGACTTTTGTTGAAAAAAAGTTTTGCTTGCTGTACCAGGAACAAATTCTCCTCTGCAGACAGGTTCATGTACAAGAGCTATCTTTTTAACTAAAATGCAAATGTTGATTATAGTTCTTAGCATAGAACCTTTGTTTTCTTCCAAATGGACAATCCTAGTGTTGAACATTGTTTATCATCTTGTTGCTTTATACACCATGGCAAAATGTAACACAAAAAGTCTGCTTTGCCCAAAGATGTGAATATGTGTTTCTTTTTCTTTTTTATCATATGTAAATAAATACATGCTCCCTGATTAATAAGGGCGCACAAAGAATGATTGAATCTGCTTTGTGAATTACAGATAAATGCGAGTTCATGTTTCAGTTCTTGCTGGTTTGGAATAGGGTGATCACTTCTAAACACCACTACAGTTCCTTCTAAATATAACATTCTACATTTTAAGAATGGTTTAATTTTGAACGGCAGTTACCACCCCCCTTGTTATACAGTTTTGTACGTAGCCTTAGGTTCCGCCAGTACGGCTTCCCCCTCTTGTAAAACCTACCCAAATTAGCATGCCACTGACACAGAGGGCCATCAGGCCCCCAGCACAATGGAGACCCAGACATCTGGGCGCCCGACACAGTAGGGGGGGGGGGGTGGCAGGGGCAGTTGACAACAGGTTGTCACTGCCCCTGACACCCCCACATCAAAGGCCCCCCTCCCATCCGGACGGACGTAGAGGCGAGGGGCATTTGATGATCAAAGAGGGGCTACCTTGCCCCCAGGCCAATTTTGGCCTATAACTAAGGTTTGTTTGTTTATTAGTTTATTATTTGTAATGCGCCAGAATACCCTTGGGTAACAAGGCGCAGCAGTTACAGGAATATGCGAAGCTTAGTTGCAACAATAATGGTATATACATACACATATACACACAAATGATAATAGCAAAGGAATATATACATATATACAGGTTAACACATGTGAGTACAGTATGTCCAGATGGCAGAAGGGGGTACAGGTCTTAGGCTCAGTGTGTTTAGAGGACTTGCGTCTTCAGCCAGGAGATAATCTTGGATCGGAAATTTTGGTAGGGTAAGTCCATTCTGAGAGTAGGTGGTAGGGAGTTCCACAGTTTCGCCGCTTTCACTGAGAAGCTGTTGCCTCCTATAGTGGAGCGTTTGTAGTTGGGGACGTAGAGGCAGTCTCTGTATACTGTTCTTGTTCTTGTCGGTCTCTGGGAAGACTGACTGTGGATTCTGTCGATCAGGGAGATAGGGGCAGCGTTATTGAGGGCCTTATAGGTGAGTGAAGCAGTTTTTAGGGATATTTTATCTTTGATAGGGATCCAGTTGTTCTGTTGGCTATATACTGAGATATGATCATCTAGAGATGCCCAGAGCCGCTCTAAGTGCATTATTCTGGAGAATTTGAAGTTTACTAATGGTGGCTTTGGGGGACCCAAGATAAAGAACGTTACAGTAGTCCACACGGGACAGTATAAGGGCTCTGGCGAGGGTCAGGCAGCTAGTGTCAGATAGAAAAGGTTTGGCTGTGCGAATCAATATGCACGTGTAGGCCGTGGAGGAGGCTAGTGAGTTCACCTGTCTATTGAAGGAGAAATTGGAGTCCAGGTAGAAGCCCAATGTTTTAACTTCATGTCCCACCCTAATAGAGTTGCCATCAATCATCAATCATGAAAGATGAGTAGGCCGGGCTTAATTAATTTAGGCTGGCAGTGGCGCCCAAGGTGATGAGTTTAGTTTTATCATCATTCAGGCATAGACTGTGTGTGGCCATCTATGCCTGGATGATGATGTACACTCTATTCACCAAGGCCAAATCCTTCCCATAATCTCCAGAAAGCAGAAGGAGGATCTGGGTATCATCTGCATAGTTATTGTAGGTGATACCCAGATGATCCAGATCATCGAAAAGGGGCTTGGTAAATATATTGTACAATGTGGGGGAGACACAGGATCCCTGTGTTACGCCACAGGTGATGGGTATGGGGTCGGCTGCATCTATAGGCGAGAAAACCCTCATGGTTCTGCCGTTGAGGAATGATCTAACCCATGTAATGGCCTCGGTGGAGAAGTGGGCAGATGTGTGTAAGTGTGTGCATAGGACAGAGTGGTCAACCAGGTCAAATGCTGCATAGAGGTCGAGGAGGAGTAAGGCAGCTTGGCCATTATCTCTGAGCAAATCAATCTGTGTTTTAAGGTCGAAAAGGGCTGTCTCAGTCCTGTGTTGGGGACGGAAGCCTGATTGTCTGGCTCCTAATAGGTGATGTTCTTCCAAATACTTCTGAATTTGTACATATGTGACCTTGTCCAGGATTTTTAGAAGAAATGGTACGGTCGTTATGGGTCTGTAGTTTGTGGGCAAGGTAGCCCCACCGTCTATTGCTCCTGTGCCCTGACTCCTGCGTGGGCTCCCGCAGACAAGCTGCTCTTGCTTTCAGCTGACCAGTCCGGGGACGAATGTGTAAAGGAAAAGAAAATATCTTTGTTCATGCCGGAGCATTCTTTTTTCTCAAGACTGCTTGAAAGGGTTCAGAAAAACAAGAAAACAAATACTGCCAGTGTCATGTGGGGAAGCGGATCAGTTGCAGCTTGGCTGGAAGGAGGCCTGACTGCTCCCCAGCCCCTTCGGCACCCCTGCGAGACAGCGGTGCACTTCGGTGCGAGTGCAGCGGTGTCGGGGACACATTTCAAGCTCACTGCGCATTGCTGGCTGATCGAGATAGACGGAGGAGCTTCATTGGAAGCAGGATGACACAGAGCCACAACAAAGGGAGATAAAAAGGAGCGGCCACAATGATCTGTCAAGAATAAGCCGACCTCTGCAAAAGCTTTGCATAGCCATAGTGGGATTAACAGAAAGCAAGCCAACTTTATCTTGGCGGCACGACTAGGCAAGAAGAGAGGTCTGTTGACACATAGTGGGATCGCGTGGGGATAAAAGAAGGGAAATACTGGACGACAGATCAGGCGAAGTAAACACTCAAATACGAGGCACGATTTAAACGCAGGTCAGCAGATTGCACTCGCCAGTCCCCAGCAGCCCACCAACTTCATCCACAGCTGGGCTAGCGTAACGCAAGTCTGCAGATAGCACTCGCCGACCCTCCAGCAGCCCACCAACTTCATCACAGCTGGGCTTGCGTAACGCTGGTTTGCAGATAGCACTCGCCGACCCCCAGCAGCCCACCAACTTCATCCACAGCTGTGCCAGCATAGCAGGCAGCCCTATTGAAACAGCACTTATACAAGGAGGGAGTTTTTGATCACGCAGCAGTGGCAGTGAAGGAACAGCCCTCCCAGCCAACAAACGGGGTTAATAAAAACGGACTTGTGTGAGAGAACACAAGGGGACAGTTTTAAGAAGATAAGATACAGAGCAGCAGAACCATAGGGGCAGCAACAAACGTTTTATAAAGCAAAAGACGAAGGCACAAGGACTGCCGGCTACAGGGAGAATACCAACACCCCAGCGACAATCAAGAAACAAGGATGGCCGATGCACTCACTCTAAAAGAAAAAATGTTGTTGGAATGGGCCGCGGAAGCTGTGCATGGCATGGATTTGGTCCAGAAAATGATGGCGGAACTAGCAGCGGCTAGCATGGACGCAGAAACAGACGAAGCATCAGAAGGAGCAGACAGTGAGGAAGATGAACCAGCTGAGCAGGAACTACCGGCCCAGAAGAAAAGGCTCCTCGATGTCTGCAGCATGCCAACCTCAGCAGACGTCCACCCCGGCAGCAAAAGAAAAGCCAAATCAGGTACTTTGCAAAATGACTTGGGCCAATGTTAGAACAATTTAAAATGGCACAAAGATTTGGGCGCTGGGAAGAAGAAGAAAAGGCACAGGGAGGACTCTAGCAGCTCCAGCAGCAACAGTGACAGCTCTGACACAGAGTCTGATCCGGGGAACGAGGATGAACAGGGCCACCTCAAAGCCTGGGTTGGGCCTAGTAACAATTGTTAAACTCCCGGGCTGCAGATGACCAAAAATGTGAGGCGCTCAGCTGGGAAAAATGTGAATAGGAGCATAACAAAGACGATTGCATGGCATATTGAGTGCAAGATTAAGAACAAAATGTGGCAAAAACGTTTTATAGAAATGTTCTCTCTACTGGAATAAGAAGAAATAGGCTTTGACATTGCTAATAAAGAGGAGGAGAGAGAGCAAGGAAGCCAAGGTTGGAAAGGAATTTTCAGAATTGGGAAGCTGCATTTCAAATCCTTTCCACAATCATTTTAGAAAAATTCCCTGAGGAAGGCACAGTGCACATTGCCTACCACCAGAGGATCTTGGAAATCCACAACACATTTGGGGGCGAGTCCTGGCTGAATTATGACGGGGAGTTCAGAAATTAAATGCAAATATTTCCTGACCTGGGGTGGGAGGAAGAAGATCCCAAACTGTACATGTTTTATGTTTTAAAGGAGAACTCAGCTTGCAATACACAAAATAATAAAGAGCATGAGTCCTCGCAGAGTAATAGAAGGGGGAATTACAGGCAGCTCAACTCGGGCAGGTACCAGAGTGGCAATTCCCCTGCACATAAACCAAAACAACCCTTTTGGAGGCTGGCCCCCAGGGGGCAGAGAACCGGTCAGCAATCCCAGGGACAATCAAGCACCCGCAACTCAGGCGCAGCTAAGGGAGCCGCCACATCAAATTGTTGGTATTATTATAAAGGCTCATGCAAATGGGGAGAGAATTGTAAATACAAACACCAATGTAGTACATGTGGTGGAGAACACAGCAGTTGTAAATGCACCAAGCCCACCCCAGCCAGGCCTAGCCCCAAAATCACTGAGGGAAAAAACAGCCACTAAATTTAAAATGGGGGCCTCACCACCAAAGGTGGACAGATTGTTGCAAATGTTACAAACCTACCCTGACATAGCAGCACAACATTTTTTGGACATGGCTTTAAAGAGGGCTTTCGAATCCCATTTCAGGGACATGGATCCCAGCACATCCCCAACAATTTCAAATCTGCCTCCTAACTACCTACTATAATCGGGGGGTTGGGGTGGAATAAGAAAATAATTAATCTAAGGCAGGATAGAAGGTCATTTTAACCCCCCTCCCCTCCTTCTCAGAATTGTTATGCTTCCCCCTTGGTTTAGTGCCCAAGAAAGAAAAAGGGGAGTTCGGGATGATCCACCACCTGTCATACCCTCCAGGGGGCTCTTTTAATAATGTCATCCCTGCCACAGAGGCGGCTGTCTCCTACAGCAGCTTCCAAGATGCTGTGGACTTGGTGAGACTATCGGGGAGGCATGCACTCATGGCTAAAGCTGACATCCAGTCTGCATTTAGGCTGTTGCCTGTCCACGAGAGCGCATATCAGTGGCTTTGCTTTCACTTTGAAAATAAATTCTATTTTGATAAATGCCTTCCGATTGGTTGTGCCATTGCCTGTGTATATTTTGAGCAATTCACTTCATTTCTACAATGGACCCTGCAAAAAGCTATGCCTGGGGCGAGAATAGGGCACTATCTGGATGATTTTTTCTTTACAGGACTAGAAGGGTCCCAAATGTGTAGCACCACCATTCAGAAATTTAGCAAAATCATGCAGGCATTGGGGGTCCCTCTGGCAGCTGAGAAAACAGTTGGACACACCTACACATTCTCATTCTTGGGGATTGAGATTGACTACTCCAAAGGAGAATGCTGCATATCAAAAGATAAAATAGACCACTTGCTAGGAGCTATCAGAAAAAGGACAGGTAAAGACAAGGCAACCCTTAAAGAAATGCAGTCACTAGCTGGGAAGTTCAATTTTGCAACCAGAATAATGCCACATGGCCGGGTTTTCCATAGTAGCCTGGAGGTAAGAATGAACGGGGTAACCAAGCAGCATCACCACATAAGGCTGGCAAAGAGATAGCGCAAGACCTAGCGGTATGGGAATCATTCCTTAACAACATTAATGGGAAAGTAATATGACGCAAGCCTATAAATGACTCTGCAAAAAAGGACCTGTTCACTGATGCTGCAGGGAGCAAAGGATATGGGATATGTTTTGTAAATAAATGGTGTGCTGGCCACTGGCCCCCTCAGTTGGCACAATGGGGGATGGACCAAAAACATTACTTTGTTGGAGATATTCCCCATATGTATGGCACTACATATGGGGGGACATGCTGATTAATTCATCGTTGGTCACATGGTCAGATAATATGGCTGTTGTACATGTGGTGAACAAAGCTACTACATCTTGCTCACTGGTCTTAAAAGTATTAAGATAAATTACAAAACTTAGCCTGAAATACAACATTGTAATAATTGGACGGGACATTGCAGGCAAAGAAAACAAGGCCGCTGACGCTCTGTCCCGTTTTCCGCTCCATACTTTCAGGGCGCTAAACCCCCAGGCAGAAGCATAGATGACTGCTGTACCAGAGGAAGTGTGGGCCTTCTTGGGATAAAACAAAGCAGACCTCAATATTCCCACAAGAAAGCCTCCCCATGGAAAAACTCTGCTCACACCTGCCCCCTAGTCAAGGGTACGGCGAGAACCAAATCCCGGCATCACACAGCAATAGGTGAGCCCAGAGGGATACTAGGGGACCTGCCAAAAAGGCACTGGCCCTAAAAACTGCAAAAATGTATAGCAAGTGCCTTACGGACTTTGGCAACATAACAAAAATCACCAATATCAGAGACATCCAGGAGAGCCACGTCAATGACTTAGTGGAATGGGCCTTTAAACATAACAAAAAGAAGGCATGGGCATCCTCCCATTTGGCAGCAGTAGCTTACTAAACCAAACTGGCAGGGGGCACAGATCCCACACACAGCGCATTGACAAGATATGCACGAACAGGTTGGTCCAAACTTGAAGGGGTAAAAAGAGATGCTAGGCGCCCCCTGAATTTTGCAAAACTAAAAACCCTGTTAGACAGTCTGCATAAAGTATGCAACGATGCATACGAAACCACCCCATTTTAGGCAGCCTTTACACTTAATTACTTTGGGGATTTTAGAATCAGAGAAATTGCATCCAAGAACACAGGTTCAGATGAAGGGCTGGACTTAGTGGACATCAACATGGGCAAAGAGACAATAGCAATTAAACTAAATGGAACCAAAACTGATCAGCTGGGCAAGGGTTGAATTATCAATCTCTACTGCATAGAAGAGACAGAATATTACCCCATCTGCAACACCAGGGCTTTTCTTAGCAAGCACCCCAGCCTGGGTCGCCAACTTTTTGCACACAATAATGGTTCTGCCCTCAGCAGATTTCATTTGAGGTCTGTACTCAAAAAAGCCATAATGGTAGTAGGATGGGGACCCAGCAGATTTTGGGTCTCACTCATTCAGGATAGGTGCTGCAACATCCGCTTGGATGGGGGGGCCTGCAAGAGAAAGCGATAAAGTGGATAGGGGGTCGCGGAAGCTGTGCATGGCATGGATTTGGTCCAGAAAATGATGGCGGAACTAGCAGCGGCTAGCATGGACGCAGAAACAGACGAAGCATCAGAAGGAGCAGACAGTGAGGAAGATGAACCAGCTGAGCAGGAACTACCGGCCCAGAAGAAAAGGCTCCTCGATGTCTGCAGCATGCCAACCTCAGCAGACGTCCACCCCGGCAGCAAAAGAAAAGCCAAATCAGGTACTTTGCAAAATGACTTGGGCCAATGTTAGAACAATTTAAAATGGCACAAAGATTTGGGCGCTGGGAAGAAGAAGAAAAGGCACAGGGAGGACTCTAGCAGCTCCAGCAGCAACAGTGACAGCTCTGACACAGAGTCTGATCCGGGGAACGAGGATGAACAGGGCCACCTCAAAGCCTGGGTTGGGCCTAGTAACAATTGTTAAACTCCCGGGCTGCAGATGACCAAAAATGTGAGGCGCTCAGCTGGGAAAAATGTGAATAGGAGCATAACAAAGACGATTGCATGGCATATTGAGTGCAAGATTAAGAACAAAATGTGGCAAAAACGTTTTATAGAAATGTTCTCTCTACTGGAATAAGAAGAAATAGGCTTTGACATTGCTAATAAAGAGGAGGAGAGAGAGCAAGGAAGCCAAGGTTGGAAAGGAATTTTCAGAATTGGGAAGCTGCATTTCAAATCCTTTCCACAATCATTTTAGAAAAATTCCCTGAGGAAGGCACAGTGCACATTGCCTACCACCAGAGGATCTTGGAAATCCACAACACATTTGGGGGCGAGTCCTGGCTGAATTATGACGGGGAGTTCAGAAATTAAATGCAAATATTTCCTGACCTGGGGTGGGAGGAAGAAGATCCCAAACTGTACATGTTTTATGTTTTAAAGGAGAACTCAGCTTGCAATACACAAAATAATAAAGAGCATGAGTCCTCGCAGAGTAATAGAAGGGGGAATTACAGGCAGCTCAACTCGGGCAGGTACCAGAGTGGCAATTCCCCTGCACATAAACCAAAACAACCCTTTTGGAGGCTGGCCCCCAGGGGGCAGAGAACCGGTCAGCAATCCCAGGGACAATCAAGCACCCGCAACTCAGGCGCAGCTAAGGGAGCCGCCACATCAAATTGTTGGTATTATTATAAAGGCTCATGCAAATGGGGAGAGAATTGTAAATACAAACACCAATGTAGTACATGTGGTGGAGAACACAGCAGTTGTAAATGCACCAAGCCCACCCCAGCCAGGCCTAGCCCCAAAATCACTGAGGGAAAAAACAGCCACTAAATTTAAAATGGGGGCCTCACCACCAAAGGTGGACAGATTGTTGCAAATGTTGCAAACCTACCCTGACATAGCAGCACAACATTTTTTGGACATGGCTTTAAAGAGGGCTTTCGAATCCCATTTCAGGGACATGGATCCCAGCACATCCCCAACAATTTCAAATCTGCCTCCTAACTACCTACTATAATCGGGGGGTTGGGTGGAATAAGAAAATAATTAATCTAAGGCAGGATAGAAGGTCATTTTAACCCCCCTCCCCTCCTTCTCAGAATTGTTATGCTTCCCCCTTGGTTTAGTGCCCAAGAAAGAAAAAGGGGAGTTCGGGATGATCCACCACCTGTCATACCCTCCAGGGGGCTCTTTTAATAATGTCATCCCTGCCACAGAGGCGGCTGTCTCCTACAGCAGCTTCCAAGATGCTGTGGACTTGGTGAGACTATCGGGGAGGCATGCACTCATGGCTAAAGCTGACATCCAGTCTGCATTTAGGCTGTTGCCTGTCCACGAGAGCGCATATCAGTGGCTTTGCTTTCACTTTGAAAATAAATTCTATTTTGATAAATGCCTTCCGATTGGTTGTGCCATTGCCTGTGTATATTTTGAGCAATTCACTTCATTTCTACAATGGACCCTGCAAAAAGCTATGCCTGGGGCGAGAATAGGGCACTATCTGGATGATTTTTTCTTTACAGGACTAGAAGGGTCCCAAATGTGTAGCACCACCATTCAGAAATTTAGCAAAATCATGCAGGCATTGGGGGTCCCTCTGGCAGCTGAGAAAACAGTTGGACACACCTACACATTCTCATTCTTGGGGATTGAGATTGACTACTCCAAAGGAGAATGCTGCATATCAAAAGATAAAATAGACCACTTGCTAGGAGCTATCAGAAAAAGGACAGGTAAAGACAAGGCAACCCTTAAAGAAATGCAGTCACTAGCTGGGAAGTTCAATTTTGCAACCAGAATAATGCCACATGGCCGGGTTTTCCATAGTAGCCTGGAGGTAAGAATGAACGGGGTAACCAAGCAGCATCACCACATAAGGCTGGCAAAGAGATAGCGCAAGACCTAGCGGTATGGGAATCATTCCTTAACAACATTAATGGGAAAGTAATATGACGCAAGCCTATAAATGACTCTGCAAAAAAGGACCTGTTCACTGATGCTGCAGGGAGCAAAGGATATGGGATATGTTTTGTAAATAAATGGTGTGCTGGCCACTGGCCCCCTCAGTTGGCACAATGGGGGATGGACCAAAAACATTACTTTGTTGGAGATATTCCCCATATGTATGGCACTACATATGGGGGGACATGCTGATTAATTCATCGTTGGTCACATGGTCAGATAATATGGCTGTTGTACATGTGGTGAACAAAGCTACTACATCTTGCTCACTGGTCTTAAAAGTATTAAGATAAATTACAAAACTTAGCCTGAAATACAACATTGTAATAATTGGACGGGACATTGCAGGCAAAGAAAACAAGGCCGCTGACGCTCTGTCCCGTTTTCCGCTCCATACTTTCAGGGCGCTAAACCCCCAGGCAGAAGCATAGATGACTGCTGTACCAGAGGAAGTGTGGGCCTTCTTGGGATAAAACAAAGCAGACCTCAATATTCCCACAAGAAAGCCTCCCCATGGAAAAACTCTGCTCACACCTGCCCCCTAGTCAAGGGTACGGCGAGAACCAAATCCCGGCATCACACAGCAATAGGTGAGCCCAGAGGGATACTAGGGGACCTGCCAAAAAGGCACTGGCCCTAAAAACTGCAAAAATGTATAGCAAGTGCCTTACGGACTTTGGCAACATAACAAAAATCACCAATATCAGAGACATCCAGGAGAGCCACGTCAATGACTTAGTGGAATGGGCCTTTAAACATAACAAAAAGAAGGCATAGGCATCCTCCCATTTGGCAGCAGTAGCTTACTAAACCAAACTGGCAGGGGGCACAGATCCCACACACAGCGCATTGACAAGATATGCACGAACAGGTTGGTCCAAACTTGAAGGGGTAAAAAGAGATGCTAGGCGCCCCCTGAATTTTGCAAAACTAAAAACCCTGTTAGACAGTCTGCATAAAGTATGCAACGATGCATACGAAACCACCCCATTTTAGGCAGCCTTTACACTTAATTACTTTGGGGATTTTAGAATCAGAGAAATTGCATCCAAGAACACAGGTTCAGATGAAGGGCTGGACTTAGTGGACATCAACATGGGCAAAGAGACAATAGCAATTAAACTAAATGGAACCAAAACTGATCAGCTGGGCAAGGGTTGAATTATCAATCTCTACTGCATAGAAGAGACAGAATATTACCCCATCTGCAACACCAGGGCTTTTCTTAGCAAGCACCCCAGCCTGGGTCGCCAACTTTTTGCACACAATAATGGTTCTGCCCTCAGCAGATTTCATTTGAGGTCTGTACTCAAAAAAGCCATAATGGTAGTAGGATGGGGACCCAGCAGATTTTGGGTCTCACTCATTCAGGATAGGTGCTGCAACATCCGCTTGGATGGGGGGGCCTGCAAGAGAAAGCGATAAAGTGGATAGGGGGATGGAACTCTGGAGTATATACAAAATATATTAGGAAAGACCTGATTTAACAGTGTCCTTCCCACCCCCCACACCCCTTTGTTTTAATTTCTTGCACACAGGGACTCCCCCACCCCACTAAAATTGCATGGATTGTGGGACACTCATTTATCACCAGGGCCAGCAGATGGCTCGAGGAAACCCAGGAAGGCATGCATTTTCAAGACACTATCACGTATTGGTGGGGCAAACCAGGTATGCGCTGGGGGGACCTTCACGACAAGCTAGTTAGCCTGCTGGGGGTTAGCTCCCCTCCCATACGATTTCCTGATCTTCCATCTCAGGGGCAATGACTTGCCCCAACTGGGCAGGAAGCCCCTGTTGACTGAAATGTGCACCTCCCTCAGATCCATTGCACACATGTTAAGACAAAGAGAAGTCATGATGTCCGAAATCATCCCGTGCTAACTTTGGCAAGGGGCAGAGTCCAATAAAGCTATGGAAATTTCAAGGCGCAAATTAAATAAAGAATTGGCCAATTTTTGCCTATTCTCAGGTCTGAAATTCTTAAGGCATGGGATCACAGTGCATAGCCAGGCCCTGTTTTGCAGCGATGGGGTCCACCTGGCCTTAGAAGGCAAGGACATCTTTACTAGGGACATATTCTGGTTTTGGCAGCAAGAGGCTGTTCTTAAAAAAAAAAATGTTTCCCTATTTTGGAGGGGCCGCAGGGCAGCACCCCCTCAGGGTGGCGGCAGGGATCAGCCTCGAGTTAGCCCTACGTGGGAGTAGGGCCCCCGCTCACCTGAGTCTCTGTTCCCCAAAATATTTGTTTTATGTTTTTTTATGATGTTGTTTGATTGGCTTTCTTTGCACCATAGCTCTTGTTAAAATAAAGCTTGTGGCCAAAGTTTTTCCACCTGACATCTCGTTTGGCCTCCTCCTTTCTGGTACTGTCATTACTGTCATTAATGTCATCCCTGCCATCTGGGTTACCCTGCCTGCTCCCCCCGCCCGCACTAAAACACTTCCTGGCTTATAGACATGGGCCCTCCGGAGGTGGAAGGCCCAGGGCATAAGCGAGGGGTGGGGTTTGTTGTGGGTTCGGCCGGGCACCACCTTCACAGGTGTTTGCCCAAATTAGCATGCCACTGACAGGGAGGGCCATCAGGCCCCCAGCACAATGGAGATCCAGACATCTGGGTGCCCGAGACGGTGGGGGGGGGGGTGGCAGGGGCAGGTGACAGCAGGTTGTCACTGCCCCTGACACCCCACATCAAAGGCTCCCCTCCCATCAGGACAGATGTGGTGGTGAGGGGCCTTTGATGATCAAAGAGGGACTACCTTGCACTCAGGCCAATTTTGGCCTATAACTAAGATGGGCAAGATAGCCCCACCATCTATTGCTCCTGTGCCCTGACACCTGCGCGGGCTCCCGCAGACAAGCCAAGTAAAAAAATCCTACCCTCCGCCCCCTCCCCCCCCTTATCAGGAAGCTTAAACACTAAAGGGGCCAAGTAGAAAAATCAGAGTAAAAGAAAACCCTTTAAATAGGCCAGGGAACACATAGGAGAGGAGTTCACAGGAACAATCAAAGCACAAAGCCATCTTATAACTCAAAGAAAATAGCTGAACAGCAAAGGCGGGTTGTTAAACTGGGAAAAGGGGGAAGAAAGCAGAAACCCAGGAACAACCCATTAAGAAGGAAAGGACAGATACCGGTAAAGGCAAACGCCTACTAATAAAAACAATTAAAATAACCACAGCAAAACACAGGTTAACAAGCTGGAGCAAAGTATAACCACAGAAACTAGAATCCAGTTGTGAGAGCCCAAGAATCCACCAGTGAGGACAAAAATCATGACGCCTCGCAAGGGGCTAATCCCAAGTGGATCATAGAGTAAAGTGTTAACCAACATATGCCTTAAAAATAAGGGAGAAAGGAAAAATGCTTGCCCGTAGGGCATGGGAAGGACAATGCCCCAAAGAACAGTAGCACATTTGATGCAAGCGGAAACTAGAGAACCCACCTCTGAGGATAAATAATAGCGCCTTGCAAGGGGCCATATCACAAGTGGATCAGAGAGCAAAGGTATGCCTACATGGAAAACGCAGAACGCCTGCCACAAGGGGTGCAAGGAAAAGACATACCCCAAAAAGAACTCAAAGTTAGTTGGAGGCAATCGTAAGCTCCAGAATCCACCTCTGAGGATACAAAAAATGAATAGCGCCTCTCAAGGGGTCACATCATCACATCACAAGAGGGTCAGAAGAGCACACATCCCTTAAAAGCGAGGTAATGGCACACAACAGTAAGTGCAAGACACATGCCTCTCCAGCTCGCATGGAAAAAATCAAGTACGAAGAGAAGGAGTCAAGACCATAGCAAAGAAAGACTGTTTATTGCAAGAATACTTATGAAAACAAGAATGCCAGTGACAAATGCAAGGGAGGCATCTTGTGTACAAGGAATACAATATGAAAGTCAATTTGAAATACAAAGAAGATAAACCGGACACAGCTCACACGCTGGGTTCACACAACGTCACAAGCTTTTGTATGAAGGGCGGCAGGGATCAGCCTCGAGTTGGCCCTGAGTGGGAGTAGGGCCCCCGCTCACCTGATCCTCTGTTCCCCAAAATATGTGTGTTGTTTTTATGATGTTGTTTATGGTTGGTTTTCTTTGCACCATAGCTCTTGTTATAATAAAGCTTGTGGTCAAAGTTTTTCCACCTGACATCTCGTTTGGCCTCCTCCTTTCTGGTACTGTCATTAATGTCATCGCTGCCATCTGGGTCACCCTGCATGTCCCCCCTCCCCCCCCCCCCCCCCTCCCCCCCCCCCCTCACCCATCCCCCCTCCCCTGCACTAAAACACTTCCTGGCTTAGGACTCCATGTCACAGATAGGGCTGACCTGGATGCACGCATTTGAGTTACTCTAGGAAAGGCCCACCCAAAACGACCCTGTCCGTTAAGTCATGAGAACACGGGACGGCGTCTGGAAACACTGAGGGGGAAACCCCCAATTTAGTCGAAAGCACCTCTCAGATAAGTTGAGCAGACATTACATTACCTCTGTAGTTGAGAAGCAGGAATTTAAGTAGAATCAACAGTGACTGAAGTCTCAGGGAAGATGAAAACCTGCCTTCGCTGAAGGCAACGACAGTACACGGCACTTGGAAATAATGGGGGAAGACCGATAACAGAATAATTTAGACTGGACAAAAAAAGGAAGATACAGCCGAATAAAGATCACAGGTCAGTTCAGCAAATGCAATAGCCACACAAAATGGAAGAACAAGAACATGGAATAAATTGACACGAAGCAGCAATCAGCGTTATAACGTCCCTTTTTTAAGTTAGCAGACCTGAATATATTTCTGCTACGGTAGCCCTATAGCATGTGTCAAGAGATTCTGACTTGTGATCAGTGCGGTCAGCACGTTTCTATACATAACTGAAAACATACGAAATCCTCAAGTTAGGAGTAATCTCAGGCTGCAGCATACCGATTTACCCTCTTTGTACGTCTGATTCTACTTTTAAAGAGTGTTAACTGAATCACCCTCTTGGTACACCAAATGCCGCCTTTTGCTCTGAAGCGTTAAACGTATTAGTGAATTCATGCTTTGCTTCCTTGTCCAGCAGAGGGAGCCATTACTCCAGGGCCGGAAAAGGCCATCTGTGTAAAAGTCCCTATACTTTAAATGGGACTTTTTTTTATTTACGGCCCCGGCACACCTCCCCATCCCGCCTAATATGAAGTCGCATCTGCTATCAGGGGCTGTACAACAATAGGAGCTAAAAACAGACTGCACCTGTGCTTCTCAGCTGTAATTATTTTGCAAATGGTTTTGGCCGTTGTTTAGATATAGCGCTTAATAGGTATTTTTAAGCTCTCCGAACGGTGGCAGCCAAGGGAAATTAGGTTTTGTGTGCTGGTACTCAAGTCGATCTGTGGGAATGGATTAGCACACGCCCGTCTTTCCACAGCCAGCAATGTAACACGCACTATAGTCCATGTTTTTGTTCCTTTGAGTTTGTTAGAATAACATATTAGGCATCAATTTCAACCACCATAAACGAGCCGATATCACAATACGTGCAAAATGTATTTTGGTCTTCCAAGTTTAAAGGTTTCCTTCTATGTAATGTGAAACCTTCTCTTTTTCGTCCTTCCCTCCCAGCCCAAAGTGTTAACTCATGTTACCCCCACACCCTGTCCAATCCTTGCTTCCGGTCATACATAAGAGATTGGGACAAGGATGCACTCCACCCCCCAACTACCTCAACTCGGCTCTGTACACTCGGGGTAAGTAGCGGCCCCCCTTGGCCCAAGGAACTCCCAGCCGGGTTCTCACCCTCAAGCTGCCAGGGCTGCACGTGGGCCGGAATGCAGAAACAGCCAAAACTTTACATCCTGTTCAGAAGCTGTCATATTGAAATATACTCTTATTGATTATACGTCTTGAAACTTAGAGACATTTTTTTGTTAGTACGAGTATTGTGACCAACGAAAAGGGCAGAGTTAAACCTCCATTGCTCAAAAGGGTTTTTTGCTGAATCACAGTCAGACATGTTTCAAATGTAAACTTGTGGGCATTCTTATGTTCCCAAAATGCTCTTTGCTTTTAAGCACATTTCCAGGATTGGGTTCCATGAAGAGATCCTGTGCCCATCGTCCCCACCCCCTTAATCCTCACTCTGCAAGCAGGAGGGTTCCTAGAGAATTATTTTTCCATTTCCACCACTGTCTACACCCCATCTTTTCCTGTAGTTCCCCCACAGACCCCCCCCTCCTTTACCTTCACCACACCACACCACAATCAACCTGCACTGCATGTTTCACATTTTATTTTTTGGTTAGCAGATGACTTTTTCACCACGACACGCAATTCTAGTGCTGAGCTTTGCTTTTGCTTCTGGGTTCCTTTAGTCCATTGTCTTCAAGTGAAGTGGCCCAAGACGACATCCCCCAGAATGAAACTGATGTAAAAATTGGTCCATATCTAGGAGAAGGTAATTTGAGAAGAGGAGGTTCGTCTGTGGAGTGGTCCCATTCCTCCAAAAAAAGCAGGCGACCATTTCCGTCTCTTAGGTGAAAAAACACACTATGAAGTGAGACAAGCATTCGCAATGCCAACAGTTGGAAAGGGCATTTGCCAGACACAGCCGCAGGGGTAAAATGGTGAGAATATTTCGGCATCTAATAGCAGTGCCTTCCAAATGCCTAATGCTTATACACAAGCGAAGTGCAGAGTGTTCAGTGTGACGTCTGCTCTTGCTGGATGAGATGTGGTGGTGCCTTTCTGCTGGAATTGGAACTGCACCTTTATGGATTTTTGTTTAAAACCCTGTGAGATTGCGAAGCGAAGTGCAGAAGTGTTCATTGTGTTCATTGTGTTGTGCTGTGAGTAGATTGTGGGAGGTCCTACCCAGCCGCACATAGCTTGCTGTCTGGGGCCTGCGATTGGCGGTGAACCCCACCACCTGTTGCTGAGTGAGGACCTAGGAACTGGCATCTGAGCACTGAGGTGAGTGGGTTTTATTTTCATCTACTACCTTTCCCGCTTGTACTGTTTCAACCAAGTCCTTTAAGCAGCAGAATATACGCTTCAGAGCTCCGCGCGCCACTCCATTAAAAAAACCTCTACTAATGGGAAAGCTGGTAGCCCCCACGAACCTCCCCTTTCAAAACAAGGCAAGCAAGACCCCGTAATTGGAAAACAGCCGAACATTTCTGGCTTCTTTCCATCTGCCATTGTAATATATACGGAAGGGATTAAGGAGATAGATCTACCTCCCACTATGCCTTGCCAAGAAACCTTTATAGAAAGATCTTCCTTTGGGTCGCCAACTAATGACGATGATCCGTCATTATTAAACGTTTGTATTGGTTTACAAAGGAACTCTATGGTGGAGGCATCCTCGCAACCGATTACCACTGTAGGCTTCGATAATATCATTGGTACTCAACTTTCGGCGAGCCCAGATCTTCATCCGACTCCTGTGACTTTACCAGCGAAGGAGAGAGTTCATTGCTGTCTGCTGCTATCACCCATGCGGAAGCAACTGAAGCCCCTGCCCCGTCCGTGATAACAAACATGTCAGCAAAAATGGATTCCTTAATGTCATTATGTTTTGCTATGGCGGAAGAGCAACGCAAACTAAAAAACATCTTTTGCAAAATAGTGGATGTCACACTCGTGTGCAACGTGGAGCTGTGTCAGGGTGGGCCAGTGGCTACAGAGAATGGGACTAGTGCTGACGTTTTTGCGACTCACACCTTTTAGGGAGATATGTGCAATCCACTTGACTGCATGGTCCATAACCTGCAATCAGTGGATGCAGTATCAGTCGGCGAACAGCCCCTTTTAGGGACTGACACAGCACCAGTGGTTGTGGAGGGTGAAAATCTCCCTGTGGTACTACCCAGCCCTCGTGGGAACTGCAGGAAAAAGTGCTCTAAGCGCAAGCTAAGCAAATATAGAATTCACAACCAAAATGCTAATACCGGTTCTCTTGGCGTCCCTCAGGTTTGTGTTGTATCAGCCCCTGTTCCCCTGCTGATAATGTAATGAAACTCACCACGGATCAGGGTGATGGCACCACCAGGCAGGTCTACTTACAGCGACCTATGGATAAATGGCTCCGTCCTGGTGTGGTGCCTGACATACAGCCACAATCACAGCCCATGCACTTCCCCCACCTAGCCTGGGAAATAATAGTCACCAGTGCAATCATGTGAATATGCTGGCTCCTAGTGTGTGTCATCAGCACCCAGAAAGTAAATGATGTGTTTCCAGCATCTACAACTTTGCAATTTACTATTGCAATAATCTGGGGTCGTTTTTTGCCAGGCATCAGAGCTGTCCCAGCTCTTAATAATAATTTTGGGGATCACATTAGTACACAAGTGCCAAGCATGCTTGGCCAACAACCGAGAGTTACCGCTTTGGGTCCTGCAATGTTTATGTCCCAACCCACTTTGCCTTACAATTTGCCCTCTTACTCAAATATTCTGTGACTCCCCAATGGCTAATGGCTCGAGTCAACGAGACCAAGGAGGAATAATTCCTTTGGGGAAATGGGTTCAATTGGAAGAGCTTAACCCTAGAGTGGAAAGTCCCTTCCTAAATCGTTCTTTCCTTCTCAATTCATGGTGCAGAATTCCCTGTCGACAGAAGATATGTTACATATAGAATTGCTCACAGCTGTTAGTCCAACTAATTGGGCCCTTATTGAATTTATCTCTCTGGTGATTGTAGCACTCCTGAGCACCTGCATTTTGTATCTAAATAGATTAAGCCTTGAACGTACATTTTTTGCCGCAGCCGGAATGTTCGCATGAGAAAGGTGCGAACTACCAAAGGTTTTCACCTTTCTCATGAGAACACACTTCCAGACTACGGGGGCTGCAGGGGTGTTCCCCGCAACACCCCGCTCACAATAGGTATACTGAGTGGGGTGTTGCGGGGGACACCCCTGCAGCCCCCGTTTTTTTTTGCAGGTGTGTACCCCGCAACACCCCGCCACACCGTATAGTGGGCTGGGTGTTGCGGGGGACACTCCCGCAGTCTTTTTAAATTTTTTTTTAACTTACCTGCAATGCTACCACCAAAGGTTCGAACCTTTGGTGGTAGCATTTTTCGGTCGTTTTGTATGGTCGGACCTTTTTTTTCGGTCCGATCGTACAAAACCCTTCACGGCAGATTCTAGCCTTAGGGCTTTCCCATCCAGCGTCCAAGTAAAATTGAGGGGATTTTATTTTTGTTACCGCTAAAGAACATAATATTGGTCTTTAAAGGATTTAGCCTAACACTATTTACAATTGTGTAGTCTTAAAAACCTCCTAAATAATCACTGCAGACCTACCTGGGTTCTGTCCAGCAAAAAAATATAATTGGCATAACCAGCAAAAGCATTTTTCGGAACTCAATAACGGCGGCTCCAAAGAAACGGGAGCTAAGAATTCACTTAAATCCAAGATATAAAGATTAAAAAGACAAACGGCAAGTATGCTCCCTTGTCTAAGACCCCAAGCGGTCCGTATTGGGTCTGTAATCAAACCCTGGATACTTAATCTGACTAGGATTTCTATTTTAGCATGAATGCGTACTAAAATGCCCAAATGTACTCTGGTATACTCCAACTATGCAATTTTGTCCACAAAAGAGCTCTGTCCACCTTATCAAATGCAAGGCTTAAGTCCACTCAGGCGACATAGAGTGGATCTGCCCCACTGTTCCCCGTAGTTTTCATTAGAGCATTAATAAGCAAACCATTAGCATTGGTACCAACATCCCTTCTGAGCCCTGTTTGAAATCTTGAGAGCCTGTTCGTTGTAACAATACATGTTATATTTCCTCCAAGATGCAAGCAGAATTTGTTTTACTTTCTACGTCCAGAAGGGCTATCGGTCCATAACTGAGAGGGTTTAGCCCATCACCTTTTTTTATATATGGGAACAATAAGAGAGATATTTCATGTAGAAGATAACGTTTTCGTCCTCAGTATGTTGTTAAAGAGAATATGCAAAATCAGTGCCCAAGTAAAGGGATTTAGCCTAAGAACTTTGTTACATAGGCCGTTTGGTCTCAGCGCACGCAAATTAGACACAGATGTAATAATCTTCTGGATTTATTCTATAGTAAAATGAACAGACCAGGGATTCTTAGATATTAAGTAAAAAGTTACATTACTATTGAAATTTTTGAAGAAAACGTTTTTTTAGTCAGTTGGTGTTTACTAACTTTTTAGTTATTGGGGAAAAACTCCCCAAGTCATATTGACCTTTTTTTTGTTGCAGAAACCGATGCCCGCTTTCTCAAGCTCTTCTCTCTCTTGCTGTCTTAACTTGCGTTTCTACTCCCGATAATTATTTATTTTTCAAATATACCCCCCTTTCCCCCCGGACTCTAATCTTAACCATTTATTCTTTTAATTGGATTTTTTTTAAAATTCCATTTGAAAAACGATTTTTGAAAAATCTTGATATAAACAAAGTTCCTGGATCCATAGTTAGATTTTCATGGTTTACATTTACGGGTGCACCGAAATTCGAATTTGAGTAACTATTAGGCCAAATTTAAGATGAAAATGAGATTCGGCTTTGGCCAAACACGTCATTACTTTTCACTCAAATCCAAATAGTTTCCTATAAAATATATTAAGAACTGCTTTGACTGCGTCTGGAACCATCAGGCATGTCATGTTAATCATTTCAAAGGATCATTAAAGAAATGCTGTCACTTTTTTGATTGAGTGCAGATGTGTGGAAGTGCAAACAAAATCTCTGCCCTTCATGTGCAGGACAGACAGGCTGGTGGTTTGCTGTGGAGGGGTGAACTGAAGCAAAACTCTCAGTATTTTGAATGTGCAATGAGATGTTTCTGGTCTTCCCTGTATTTTGTAGTATAAAGCACTTTAGATGGAACAATAGTTTACGAAGTGACTACTGGCAAATTGTATTTTTGGTGCAGTCTTGATTTGTTGATGACCTTTGTTAGTAATCTGAAAGAAAGTTACAGGTTCCAATCCCACCAATTCCCTAACAAAGTAATATAATCAACTTCCTCTTGAATTGGGTAAAAAGTGACCGATGTTACTAAAGAATGTGGCGATCCAATAGATTGAATTTTACAAAAAATATTCTTTTACAAAATCTGTGGCAGCAGAAATATTACTCCAAACATTAGAGTTAAAAAAGAGGGACATTTGTGTAATACAGATGAGGAGATACAAGTCAACAATTTAGAAACTTTGGACCAAATAGATGTACAAGGGAAGCAAATAAGTAAAGTAAACAGGCACATGCCAGTTAAAGATCTGAAAATCAGCAATGTCTCGTCCCTATAGGTTCAGCCGAGAACCGTGGAGGGCTCAGCATTAGCTGGTGTCTTTTACCATGTGCCAAAACACCACAAACATAACTCACCCGAAAAGAAAAATACTATCTATTAATGAAAATTAATTTTTCAAATGTCTTCTCTACTCTGAGTAACTGGTAGAAAGCATGGCTTTAGCATCCCAAAGGGTTTATATTCTGCTGAACTGCTACTGAATATAAACCCCTTGGGGTGCTTTTTGATGTAATCACTCCTTATGTGTTTCAGTGCTTTACTGTAGCCACAAGGCTTGGGCAGGCCCTAAAGGAACATTTGAAAGTGCATGTAGACACACCCCAGTCTCCCCTCACAGTGATTGCATGCATGCATGCATGCTATACTTCTGGGCTAGTTTTAGTTCCTTAGGTCCTGCCCAACAAGCAACACGTATGAATGCAGAAAAATACAAACTATGTTGTTATTGAAATGTTTTCTGGCAACTATTCGGCTCCGGACGAATTCTTGTCCAACTATTTGGTTTTCGGCCGAATACTTAAATCTACTGTTCGGTACACCCCTAGTTAATTGTACTTCCATAGCTTTATGGTGAATTATTTGCAACACACAATAGCACTAAATCAATTACACAGTCCACATTTTTAAATGGCAACAATATTTTCCACCACCCAGACCCGCTGCTTCCAAGCCTTGAACACATACTGCAAGACAGTGAAAAGTGAGCAGCATTCTTTGTAGACCCGGCTCTTGCCCTCACTTAGTTTCCACCCGCTCACTGTAAACAGGGACCTCAGCCAACTTTTTCAATGCTTAAAAGTGAAAAGTTAGGACCAAAATGTGTGGTTGTACCCAGTAACTCCCCACACTGGCACAAGAGGTCTCTACCTTGCACTTGCCGACCACAACTGCAGGGGCTATTGGCCTAAGCGCAAACTAGTGTTAAAGACTCTTTGCTTTGCAAGGATGGGTGGTTCTCACAACTGTGAAGGTGCTTGTTCTCAAAATAAGCCAAGGCATGTGAGCTTCATGTATGTTCACATTCCACTTTTTGGCCAAACCGGCGCATGCCTCCCTCAAGTCTTACTTTATAATGCCATCCAGGATATCCCAAATCCTCACAAGCCACTTGTCCAGCAGGCTATCTCCAATGGACCCTGTCCAGTCTATCCATGGCTATTAATTCTACCATGGCCCCTCTATACCGACCAACATGGTGGTTTAAATATAGCCTAGTCCAAATAAGGAGGCGCTTAACCCCCACCTGTTATCCAGTAGCTCTGTCCTTGGTTTCTGCCATCTAGACATTTGATGAGGTCCTGAACCGGGCACCCAGCAATCTGCAGAAAAACATGTTTACGGCTGCACCAACAGCCTTTGTTGAGCCAAAACCCAAACGTTTTCCAGCAGCCTTAGCCAGATATTATATGTAGGGCCTCTGGCTTCTCTGACAAAATTATGGTTAAAATGAAGTATTAACTGCCCCCCTTTGCTCTTCTCTGGGATCAATACTTTTCTCTACTTCTCGGACCAAGGAGAGTGAAACTGAAATTCTGAACCCAAAAGTATGCTAAGGTGTTAATAACCAGTCTAATGGCCTGACTACACTTTTTTGAAAGGTACACAGCACTCCGTCCTAGCCCTGGCCATTCTAGATAACAAAACTTGAAGAGAAACCCATCAGATTCACACTGCGCATCCTCAGAATATCCTCACCTGCTTCTCGCAGTTCGCTGGCAAGTAGTTAATGTTTTAGTTGTGCCAGTCAAGTCAATGGACCTTCATTGTAATAGAAGTTTGTATTTTGCATAACTTGCTAACAAATGTTACCCGTATGTAACTATTTCAATGTTCTGGAACCCAATTTAGTATGTTTTTGGATTCCTAAAACGAACAGTAGCTGCGTATTTCATGCTCTGAACCGTGTACTACAATTTCAAAAGATGGCAAAAGCGCACCTTTTGTGCCAAACCTTAAACAGACTCTCTAAAGATCAAGGGGAGACCACAGAATATACTACTCTTCCTGTAATGAAACCCAAAAGTGAAGGATCCAAGCTTTGGATTTCGTCATAACCGCTTGCATCTTGAACTTCCAGCCTTTCAGAAGCATCCTAGAAACGGCCAGACATATGCTACTGAGTTTTGGTCGTACCACGCATTGGAGCACTCCAGCCCAAACTGTCCCATCTGCACCTGAACACAAGCCACTCCAAACATGTTTCAGCATTATTGCCCCTCATAATTGAGGCGCACTCTTTCTGAAATGGACACGTCTTCGAAACTGGAATGACACTACTGACCTCATATTTGTTACTGCATACAACACCGCCTAATATTGATTTAAGATTGGTAGCCAATTGTCTTTAACTGGTTTAGTGACTTGCAGGTGAAAGTCTGTTTGAACCAGCAGTGCTGGCTTTCAGTCACACAAGCAAAATGGATTTGAGCTGGTGCCGATATTGGCAAGAGGCCGTAAACCAGACCGCTGAACCCAAGTGGTCTTCCACATATAAATAGGTATAAAAATTATATAAAATATGTATAGAAATTGACAAAGCTAATAGTTTAAGCTTTTCTTAAATAATAGTTTCATACGTTTCCAGGTGTCATGCTAGGCCAAAGTACGCGCATCGTTTGTCTAATATCAATCAATCAATTTGGAAGAGAATAGACTCCGGTCTAATGAATCCAAAGGTAGGCATAATGGGAACAAACACTATGCCTCAAAAAGAAGCTGCAATTTACCCGTTCGGAGGAGGTATCCAGCAATTAAATATTCCAATTCAGGATGAAGGGTCTGAGTCAGAGACTCATGTCATCAGGTCGAGTGCCAATGTCCAGATCCACGTGAATTGGGGCCAATGAGTGGCCCCCCCAGGTTTCACAGAGAAATAATCATAAGACAAAAAATAAATTGCAGCAGGAACAGTGGGCCCCTATCTTCATAATAGGGAAGAAAAAAACGAAAGACTGGATCAGTACCTGCAATACGGCCAAGTCAGAGCTCCTCGTCTGAGATTCATCTTGTGGAGACTCGGGTTCCGTCGTCGCAGTGCTTGAACCAACCGCCGAGTGTGATCTTGATTCGGGGACCTCCATCCCAGGGCCTGTCGGCGACAGACGGAAATGAAATCGCAAAAGGAGCAGAAGGCCCACACACGAAAGACAATCTCTCCACCTCCTTCTTCGACCACCCTCATGTTTGGATGGAACAGCTGCCCAATAAAAGATAATCACTTATCTTGAATAGACAAGCGACCTTGAATCTGGAAGGAAGTTCCAGAGCTGTACTTATTTTCAAGTTATGATATTGATTTTTATCAATTCTCCTTATGATAATGCCACACATATAGTGGAAATAGGGTTCCAGTCGCGTTTAGTGGTAAATGCCCTTCTGTCAGTTGCAGGAGTTTTTTTACAGAAAGGTTTTCAAATTTCAACTAATAAACCAACGCTAAGGGGTCAGTTCAATAGCGGGTGACTGGGAAAGTTTCAAGGTTCAGATGCAAAAAGAAAACCAGACCAGGAATTCGTGGCAGCACAGACCTAGACAAGTAAGGTGTGGTCTTTGCTGCCGGAGATCCTGACAGGTATTTCAGAAGCTAGATGAAAATAAGGCTCTGCTTTAGTACATTTTGGCGTGGATGTTCTGTCATGGAATACAAATGATTATAAGAGTTTTATTAAGGGGCAATTGATTGATAATATTTTTGCCTCTTTTGATTTAATTCTGCTTCAGGAGACCTGGTTACTTGTTCAGTTGAGGCTGGATGGCTTTACCATTTTACTCTGACTCGCTACAAATTCTAAATAGGCTGTCCTCAAGCGGCCTAATCACGGCCTCCCGAAATTGTAAAATGTAAAAGATGGTAGTGATATCAAATTCCTTTTATGGGATCTTGGCCTCTAAAACAGAGCTGCTTTTTAATCATTCTCCGCGTAGTCTACTGGTATTCAATACTTACTATAACCCCTTCTGTTCCTCTCTGAAGGATTTCTTGGAAGAACTATCAGCAATTATGGCAGAAGTAGTGGGACGAATATTTTAATTGCAGGAGATTTGTACTCGTGTTGCCTGGAGTTAGGATTCGGGATAAATCAGCTGCCCTCCCTGGGAGTGAATGGGAAGAGATGGTTAGATTTCATTAATGACTGGGACCTGGTTGTTTGCAATGGTAACCTAAGCGGCGAACTTCAGCCTGCATTTACCTAGCAGGGAAATCGGGGAAGGTCAGTCATTGATTACTTAATACTGTCTGGGGATCTCTTTGACGCTTCCGCCAAGAAGGATGGCGGTTAGGCCTACTAACAGAGGCAACCATAATATGCTAACTCTGAGAATGTTAGAGGACGTCCAGCATATGGGGGGGTGGATATGATACAGATATGTGTGTGGACACGGGGGGGATGGGTGGTTAATTTCACACGAGAGGGGAAACAGTTGAATACAAATCTGAATAACTTGCTCACAATGGAATCTAGGGCAGAATTGGTAATTCTGTGCCAGCCAGAAACGTTTCTACACTTTCTATGGGGGTTGGATAGACCAGAGACGATTGGGGTAAATAAAGTTGCTAGGCATAAATACAAGTTGAACTATACGATCTTGCTTCAGAAGAGGGAACTGAGAAAACACCTTAGAGCCCTGAGTAGGGATGCCATAAATAGGGAGGCTTTCTTAAGGGAAAAGAAAATCCTGATTTGTGAGTATCGAAACTGGTCTAGGGCACAGCAATACTTAAAATACCAACGTCGTGGCAAAATAATGTTAGAAACTCTAATTACAAAGAATACTCACAATTTCTGGTCCCTAGTAAATGGCAGCAGGATCTCCCAATCCTATCAAGCCAATTCCGTATCAGAGGAACTATGGTCTGGTCACTTCCACTCGCTTTTTGGGGAAATTTCTTGTAACATAATGGCTCCGGACCTTGACCTTCCCTGGTCTCAGTGTGTCTCCCATGAGGTCGTCTGGGAACTCAATATTAAAGCTTGTAGTTTCAGAGCCGCTGGGGCTAATGGTCTGTCAAACTCCATTTTAAAAGCCAACATTGATTACTGGTCTTTGACACTGCACCTTCTCTTTAAGAATTCTTTTGACAGAAGGCAGTGTCCCGAAAGTGGGAGGTCTGCTGTCATCCTCATTTTCAAGAAGGGCAATAGAGCGGTTTCCAACAACTGCCGCTTGATCGTCCTTCTGGATGCAGAGAGTAAAATCTTTGCAGGCACGGTTTTTCAAGAGTTGGAGAGTTGGGCAGGGAGTGCAGAATCTTAGACAAGGCTCAGACTTGCTTCCGCCTCTGTATGTCTACAACTCTCAATAGGCTGGTGGTGAATACACTCCAGGATAGTTAGTGCGTGGCTGGCAGGGAAACTCCCGGTTTATGTGACCCTGGTGGATTTGAATAAGGCCTTTGACAATGTCAACAGAAATCATCTATGGCAAAAGAATAAAGTCCTGGGGTATTCCGGTGGGCCTGTTAGCTATCTTGGTCTACTAAGATCAGAATACCCTACTCCAAGTCCGACTTAACAGTGGGGGGGATCTCGCAAAGCCCATCTTTACAGAGAGAGGAGTACGGGAAGGGTGCATCCTTTCCCCCCCTATTATTCATTCTATACCTGGCCGATTTGAAGAATACACTTGATAAACATGCACTAACACTGGATCACAAATGCAGATGACATGCTCCTTTTTGACTATACCCCTAGGGGTTTACAACAACTGTTGGGTGCAATGAGCAGTTACGCGTCTGCTAACGATCTGGCAGTCAATCGCGAGAGACCACCATCATGAGATTTTATAATGGGAAAAAGAAAACTGTACCATATATTTGGTTTATTCAGGGTAAGACGATCTCACCAGTAGTAGAATCGACATATTTGGTCTTCAAGTTGGCAGCATATCCTAATATGGGTCTCGTGGAAGACGGGTTAAAAACCAAAATGTACCAACTAGCTGCACAAATGAAAAATCTTAAAGCTAACTTTTGCCGCTTCTCCCAGATCCCTTTAGTAAAATTCTACAAGGGAAAAGTTATTCCGACCTTACTATACGGGATGGATGTTGAATACCTGCTATGGTTTTTGGACTGGGAGCGCTTAGAAGGCAGGATGTTTTAAAAAGGCCTTGTGTCCTCCCATGTCTACCCCCATGGCGGCACTTCGTTATGAACTGGGTTTCTCATCCCTAAGGGTGGCTTTGGAATGGAGACTCTTGCAATTGTTCTGGCTCATTAGGTCCCCTAGGGAAGATTCTCTTTATGAGGAATTCTGTAGGGAAAATCTGAAACAATACAATCCGTTTTTGAAATGCATGCTCCGTCCTATCAAATATTGGTAGGTCAGCCTTTGACTTGGTTGAGAGGGCTATTAATGTGAAAATGGCTCTCCTCAAGTCCAATTGGATCAGAACAATTGATCATAAGTGATCTTTATCATTGCATGGGAGATTTTTGTGTGTGGACAAACACAGGGGGTCCCTGCCTGGTTACCTATCCGATTTCCGGATGGTAGATCTCAAGATGTTATGTTGAGATTCAGGTTAAAACTTCTCCCAACGGGTGAAGTAATATCTAGTAGATCCAGACAGAGGGTGGGCAAGGATGTGTACTCTTTTTGTCATCTAGAGCTGTGTCAGGCATTGTACCATGTCTTATTGACTGCCAGGGAAGAAGAGTCGAAATCATACCATCATTGTAGCGCTTTGTGAAGGACCCGAGTTGGTTACATACAATGAATTTTTGGTAAAGACTGTCCTCGGGCCACAAAACATTCTTGACAACGGAACTGATTAAATTGTTTAAAACATTGGAATTATATAAAGACTTTTCTTGAGGACTAGGCGAAAGACTTGCTTTTCATTATATTTTATTTGTAAATATTATGATCCAGGATATGTAAATGTTTTAGTATTATGTGAAAAGTCAAATGTTTGGCTGTAACACATTAAGTAAATAAAAATAAATAAATGATTGTCCTCATATGCCAAGGTACTAGGGTCATTTACTACCAGGTATTGCCATGTTGTGCTCCTGTCTTTTAAAAGCTATTTCTGTCATAATCCTGCTATTGTCATCGTATACCTAGTTGCTCACATTAATGGCATCAATATGTACCCAGATACTCGCAGCATTTGCCAGATAGTGCCATCATTTAGCCGGGTACTTCCACTAAGGCAGGCTTTTGTAATGATTTGTTGCTAGGTACTCAATGTTCCATATTTAACCATCAAATGATGAGGCACCCATATTTGCTCCCAGGCATTGTGATTGCATGCCTGTCATTGGCCTGGAAGAAAAACAGAAAAGACACACACACTTGGTCTGCACTTAATTCCTTCCACAAAACCACAGAGTAAGGGATCTCTGCCTAGTCGCCATCCAAATACAGTAAAGTGGTTTCTCTGTGTTTAGCGCTCAATTTGTGATTAGAGGTAGAAAGAAATTACACTTCTACGTTTCAGTAAGTGGGTACTTCTTTCACTGCGGAACTCATGGGCTAGCTCCTCCCTGGACCATTCTGCAGTGGAGATCAACATATACATTTGTACTACAACAAGGACTAATAAACCTACAAATCGAACTTTAAACTAATTCGAACCACATTAGACAGATTGATCTGTGTCCTAATGATCCAAGATAGCCTTGATAAAGCATTTATAACGTGAAACATGTGTAGGCCAAGAAGCTATACAACAAAATAAGAAACCACTCACTGAAACATGGTAGTGTAATTTAGTTTCTCCTCTAATCTTAAAGTTGGGCCAAAGCCAGGAGAAACACCTTTCCTGCAATTTGCCTTGTTTGTCCCAAGTACTGTCAGAATTTTCCAGGTAAACCCATACATTTGTTTCAGTTCCCATTGGACAACTAGTCACCAAACACTACTGCGCACCGTCATGAGGGAACATCTACCGTTCCCAGACCGACCTAAATAGGCGTGCACTATGTTTATTATGTCTGTTCCCTATCACTATCCTCGTACTATGTCCCTTTTTAATCTACCCTTCCATCACCTGGTGCACCTTTAGCCCGCCCCAATTGCTGGTTGTAAAGGCACCACCACCCAGGTAATGTCTCAGTCATCAGGAAACGTAACCTATGTAATTTAATTTGTGGCCAAAATGACATCGTGATTAATCAATAAATACTAATGCATCAATGCATTAGTTGCAGTGAGAATGTATGCATTAATGCAGACCATCACGCATAGCAACTGCTACTCCTCATTACCAGATACATTTCGCTCCGACATCCTTACAATAAGCAACATTTTTTCAGACAAAATTAAGTGAATAGCATACAGTAAGGAACTACCAGGCCATTGTAAAGTGCTGAAAGACCCTACCGATGGCAGATGTGCACAGTGCATGTTCTAATAACAAAATATGCCCGGGTTATGGTATCATATGGTTATTTATTGACATCATATGCCACAAATTGTTTCATCGCTTACTCGCACAATTAGACTTCTTTTGTCATCACGTGTCAAGGTGCACAGTTACCAGGTATTGCCATTATATGATATATCTTGGCACCATTTTTCAAGCATAGGCATTTGACTAGATTTTTATATCATTACAATGGTTTTGCCAAAACAGGATTAACTCCATTCCCTGTCTGGCAGGTTTTTCTGTCAAATGCCCAGGCACTGGCATCCTTTGCCAGACAATGCCATGATATGGGCAGACATTCACACCTTTGTCAGTTGATAACATTTGTAGCCGGCGTATGATGTGCCTGGGATTTACCCTTTTTCCGGGTATGGACATTTATAACCCAACTACTCTTTCTCTCTTTTGGCGCGCCGTGGAAGAGCAGCATCTTATCTGTGCGTCTGTGCTGGCTCTGCTGTATATTGGCTTACACAGTTTCATGGAGGGGTCTTTATCGTACCACAGTATTGTATGCCTATGCATATCTGTGCAAGACAACATATAGCTTTATTTTGTCTTTTATATGTTAGAAATGTAAACAGAGAGTCAACACTAAAGTGTTGTGCTTATACTTTGTCCATACTATTTTGGTATACAAAAACAGGGATACTTTTGTTAGGTTCCCATATCTATTAGGGTGTGAAGCGTTAATGAAAGCAGAAGCGCTCTCTAGGGACGATCTGATGACTTCTTAGAAAACATTTATTTTTTATTTTCATGAAAATGATGCACACAAAAAAATGGGTTTCTTACATCGCACTTCATGCTGTACTTTAGTCTCTTAAGTGCGTGAACGTGGATCGAACCAGTGCTGCTCATCGTAGTATTTTTTTCCAATACCAGCTTGTTGACCTTGAGCTCTCCTCCTGGCCTATTTAATTAGCAAAAAAGATTTGTTTTATATTGTTGGGTCTTTAAAAGAAGTCCATTAAGTGAGGGTCATTGATGTTTTCTTCCCGTTTTTTCGCATATTTGACCTGTTAACAGGATCCATCTTTTCCAAGTATTCCTTTTATTATTTTTAGCCCCTGCACAAAATACATAGTGCCAGATACTTGTACAACATCTGTTGTGAAAAATACGAAATCAATACTTTTCTTAGTTTGCTCTTTGATTATCTTTGATTATTTTTGATTATTTATTTAATTTTGAATGCATTTTCGCTCTTTAAGCACTATTCCCCAAACATTCTTTTTTTTCATAGCTTTCTTAATATTTCATTGATTTCATTTATTTTACAGCTCTCCCTCGTTCGTGGGACGAGCAGCTCCCTGTTAATATATCATGAATATAAGCGAAGCCTATTGAGAGAGTTCTCCCTGTCCAACAAAGTCCAGATTAAGAGCCCCTGCGACTAGATATAATGGAATCATTCGGACCTTCTGCTGTCATCATGGAATCTGAAAAGGCAATGGTCCCAGTGAAGTTGTGAAAGTCACTAGCCCCTGCTGCTTTGTGCCTTTGCTCTGGGATGCAATCCCTCCTTGAGAGGCTGAAAGCAGGGATTTGTGGATTTTTTTTCTACAGCAGTATCTCTCGGATTGCAGGTTTCAGGCACTAATGACTTGGGGTTAAAGTTCAACAGATAGTGCTTTTGTAGTACATTGAGCCCGCGTGGGGGGTTCAGGGTTAAGTAAGGCATGATTATATCATCTCCTTTATGACAGAAAGCATCTTTAAGTGCTTTTTAACACAGTTCACATCAGCAGCACTCAACTCGTTTCTCCTATTCCTTTCCCACACAATGTAAGCATTAAGCAGGAAGCCCAAAATGCCCTGGCTATGCACACATTGTTGCAGCTGTAACTCCATTGTCAAGCACCAGCTCCTCTGAGTCAAACCTCCCCCCCAAGGGATAGACGCAAGTGCTGCCCTGATGACTGCCTCTGTGAGCTTTACAGTTGTATTCATTGTCTGGAGCTTATTTTTCGAACGTCTGTAACGACCGGAGGCTGTAGAGAGACGGGTGCAGGGCAAGATTGCCTTCAGATGCTCAATGGATTGTCAATTTCTGTCTTTGTTCTCTACCTTTGAAATATTGTTGCCAGAACCTTATTTAAAATCTAAAATGCGCAGGACATTTGCTGTGAATAATATACTGACTTTACTCCAAACGATAACAGAATATTCAAATGGTAGACCCATTCTCAAAGGGAATTTCTGCAAGAGAAATATTTTCAAAATGCCTGACCTATGGCTGCAACAATGACTTTTAATAGTGATGCCGTTCTTAGTTCAGAAAGTTGAGGAATACTACGTCCATACTACATTAGATGATATCCTCTATTGGGTGATTGGCGGTATTGCTGTGTGATTCAGGCAGCAGCATATTTTCCCATTGTATATTTCATTTCAGGTAATTGATAAGAAATTATAGATATATTTCGCCAGTATATTTCTTAGTGAGCTAAATACCTTTACTTCTAAGTAAAAAACTGATATTAAAGGGTACAATTTGGAGAATGAATTAGGGGCTTAACTCGGGTAGCTCATTTCTGACAAAGCCCTATCTGAGGGTTTACAGACAGAAGCAAGTAAAATAGTCTCCTTGTACTAGCCTTTGGCTAATTAACATGGGCGTAATTAGGGGGATCTACAGGGGGACAACTTTTGTGGCATGCCTTTTTGTGCCCCCCCCTCCCCCCCGACTCCCCAATATTTCAATATTTTGGAATGAGGGCGGGGGGGAGGGGCACATTGTGGCCGCCACTTTCATCGATCATGTAATTGGACAATCAAAAAATAGTCAAAGGCACCCGTCTATGAAAACGAACTCAGAGGCACAGCTAACAAGGCTGAAACACGTGTCTGGGGTTGCTGTTTGTATTCTTGTTTAGAATAGAATTGCCATAGCATTTTGGTGCTAGACTGCCCATGTGGGCGGGTCAAAGACTGATATGCAAATGGTTATTTTCCTTCTGTGAAAGGTACAGTGAGCTTAAGTGTGGCTGCAGACTCTCGAGTGGGTACCTTCCCAAAGAACAGGTCATTTAGCCTTGTTCGTTCTCGCAGAGGGGCTCCTATGGTTATTTTTTGCATGTAATTGGACAGCTCAATCCTGGTTGAGGTGCCCCGCCAGGCTTGCACTGTCTCATTACATAAGGCAGAGCGTAGCTGCCTATCGGCCGCGTTGCAGCATGTTAGGGGCCGGCCCGCGTGGCTCAGTCCCTCAACCTGGCTGGCCAGACTCAAAGTCAGCAGCCACTGCCAGGGTGCTGGACTGGGTGGTGCAGGCCCGACACCAGCGATGTCAGGCAGCAGCACTTCCGCGGGCCGTGGCATAGAACAGCGCTTTCTGGCTTCGCACTCGTGGGACACACAAACAGGAACTAGCAAGCGCATTAAGCTTCCTGGTTTCTGTCTGGAGGCTTGTGATTCCGCGACAATGGTAGGTGTTTACTTGAGTGTCCCGGGCAGCTTTTTTAATTTTGTATTGTCTTTGTGTATGTTTGTTGGAGAGCTGGGCTGCGGGCTAACCCTAGTGAGGGGCACATTTGACCAATGTGAGCAGAGCTCACATTTGGAGTCAGGGGATTATCCAGCATTGCAAGAGTCTGGGGTCAGCCACAAAATGCAGTGCATGTAATTCCATGCGGTCTCATTCACGCCCCCAAACCACCCACCCCTGCCCCAATGTACTTCTTTTGGTAAAATTAGGGGCAGATGACATTTTAACACAAAGAAAAAAACTGCAGCGTCATTCCAGATGCAGGAAACTCTTCGATTAGAGCTCTGTCCAGGCCCTCTGAGGCAAAATACATGCAAACGTCCTCGTTTGTATATGGATTGCACCAACAGAACTGATTTCAGAAAAGGACATTGCAAGGAGCATCATCAGTCTTTGATATGAGGAGGCACCATGAAAGTGACTTTATAATAAGTAGCTATAAGCAAGCCAAGTGGCAAATAACTGTGTGGTGCAAAATACCTAAATTGCACTATTGTTATATATGGAGCAACTCTATAATCATTAGTTTTTAAAAAATTATAATAGCATGATATATTAACATAAGCTTTGAAGTGAATCAGAATCACTTACATAGCTGCAGATAAGACAAATGCGATTAAATGATGTGCCCAGGATCACATACTTTGGTTAAATGGTGAAACTGGGATGTGGACAATTTAAGCAACTGTGCACATCTTCCCAGGTTTAGTTGATATAGATATTTATTAAGGTTTTGCTTTACATTTCATGTGCTTAAATAATTATTTATTGCAATGCCTTGGAAGCAAACCACGTTACAGAAACTAGCCTTTCATTGTAAACTAACTGCACACTATATACATTGTCATAGAAATATGTTGAGGAATGAGAGTATGGCTTTAGTTTTATTCTCCCCATCCTGCATGCAGTCACAATAGCATCATGCAAATTAATGTGAGCCTAACAAACCCCCCTTGGGGTTTAAAGCCGTAGTAATTATTTCATAAAGCATGTAACATTTTGCACCCTTCTAACTTCTGATACCTCCCTCCCATACACATTTCTAAAGGTACAAATGTCCCTGGTAACGGTCACCTCCTCCCTCCAATCAGTGCATAATGGCTCACAGTGTAATGCTCTGTTGACCCAGAGCAACTTGAGGACCCTCTGCTTCCCTGGAGCTCCTTGGGACATTGTCCTGGCAGCGGGACACCTTTCCTGTTGGGCACCCTCTTTGAGGAGCCGAACGGGAGAGGTGTCCCACTGACAAAAATCTCGGTCTGGCCTCCGCTCGGTACGCTACTGCTTGGAGTCATTTGAACACAGAAAAACATACCTTAATTTTAATCAGTCAGAATCAGGTAGAAAAAAAATCTGACTGCATGTACACAAAAGGTGCTGTGCAAAACCCAAGTTTGGAGATATGGCATTTCAAAATCTATACCAAGTATACTTGGTCGCCCACTGCACTGCATTCACCGATGCCTTCTGCCTTTGAATTAATGGAAACATTAAGGGGATTGCAGACATTCCAGTGAATCTGTTCCTTTTTGCGATTGTTTTATAATTCAGCCAGGTCAAGTCAACGTAGCCCAAAATGTCAGGGATCCGGTGGGGGGGGGGGGCTAAAGCCTGGTCTGTTCAATGGCCGTTGCACCAATGTTTGCATGTGTTCTTCTTTATGTACATATAAATGTTGTGTGCACACAGTGCAGGCCAATGGAGGTGCTGGCTACATTTGTGAGTAAGTGTGTGCAAGTATATGTGTGTTGACTTCTGTATCTGAATGAATGATAATGCATTGTTTGTATGTTCAGTGTGGAATGAAGTTTGAGAAAGTTATGTTGTGTCACTCGGTGCAGGGCAGGCCCTGATGAAGACGTGTGGGGGTCCATTTTCGACATGATTGTTGGGGCCCTCCTGCTTAGAGCAAAAAGAGTCTGAGGCATTTGTGGGTTGCATACATTACAATGGTGACGAAGATGAGGTTAATAGCCGCCAATTATCACGAGGCAGACAGCGAGCAGGGAGCTTAAACACTAAAGGCCTACGGAAGAGCTCTAGACCCTTTTTTGCAGCAAGTGGTTGATGTGGAGGAACCAGTGTTAGAAGGCAATGAGGCGATAACACTTCTGTGCATCCCATGGGAAGAGAAAACGCAGCTTGTAATGCAAGCGCTGCAAAGTGCACATGTTAAGCCCCAGAACGAAAATAGAGAGAAATGAATATACTGCTGAGTTACAAGACTGCTGAGTGTTGACTGGCAACATGGGACAGGTGCTGGGGGGGAGCACCCCTGAGGCCTCTTTAATTTAAAAAGGTTGAAAGGCCCTGATGCCATTCCTGGATGAATGGGTATGATGTTTGTGTGCATGTATGTATATGAGTGCGCGAGCAGCGCTTGGCAATTACTGCAATTGTTTATGGGCATCGAGAAGGCAAATATGAAATATTACATGGCTAGACTGGCATTTTGGGGCAGCCAGTCTAGCCCTTTCTTACTGTGTCACTGGCTTTCGTGAGATTTTGTACTGGCATCATTATCGGTCAGCATCTCTTGTGGGCGCATGCAGTTCTCAGCCTTGAAGTTCTGGGTTGGAGGGACATCATCAGGCACTACTTAACTTCTTCAAAGGCCTCAGCATAGTAGCTCGCTGCCTCGCTCATGGATTGCCAAAATGTTCTCACAGTAGATTGACTACATTAAGTGATTTTAAGCTGAAAAAAATGAATCCTGTTCAGATCATGATCAAAGTATGCACTAACTGGCTGCACACTGCATGGTTCTTCTATTTTAGTTTCAGAAGACAGGCGTGTCTTTAGAATTTAATTTTAAAGATACGCCCCCAGTCTTATGAAAGTTATAACAGAGTGTCGGCAATGGACTCCTGTGGTGTAGTAGTTTAGTGTTATCCCTCAGAGAGACAGTCCGCCCTTTCTGAAACAGGCCCTTTCTTTCAATTGACTTCCCCCCCACCCCCCCTAACATTTTCAGCAAAGTTACTCCACTGCTAATTAAATGATATCACCAGCCTAATTCAAAAGTGTAACTCGCCCAGGGAATGCATGTCTTGGTATGTATTTCTGAGATAAGGCATGCAGCCACTAAGCACAGTGGTTCGATTTACTTTAGTCCATGCTGCAAAATTGCTTTTTTTGGATGGGACAATATTAGTGCAATGTTGTGAATGTGTGCATTAACGAACACAGCTCATTTGGGGTTCAAGGGCCAATCGTGGGCAAGCTTTCAAAAATGTTTCACAAACTCGTTTTTAACAAGGGTCCACAGAGACAGCATGGCTCAAGGGGATCTTTTGGTCAAAGTTGGGTTGTTATGCAATGGTTCCGTGGGGTAGCAGGTACAATAAATTCTGAAACAGTAGAGCCCTCTCCTCTCTGACTAGTTTTTGATCACGGGTGGTCTTCAGTCTTTTCTTCAGTGATGGTAGGCAGTTCACTGTTTCTTGAATGCCATTTTGATGACTCCAGCCCATTGCTGGGCGACAAATTCCCCTCCTGTGCCAACAAACAGTTCAAAGGACTTGGGTGTTATGGCATTAAAGCATTTTCTCTCTTTGATCTAACCAGAGGGGTTGTTTAGGTGGCCCCGACAGATTTATTTAATCTTTATTGTCAAGGGCTCTGGTCACAGCTATCTATTTTGTTGCAGGGCTTTGTGGTAACGAATCATCCTTCGCTGGGCAGCTTCTGGTCTACAAGGGGTGCCATCTGACTCTGTTTAACATCGGAGTACACCAGGGAGCTGTCCCTGAAAGCCTTAATGATTTAAGTGCACCAAGAGACACAATTGCAATTCACAATTATGCTTCTGCATAAGTTGCAAAATGGCACCGCTAGGCTATGTGTCTTGTGTGCATTTAACTGCTTCTCCAATTAGAAAGCCAAGTGATGGCCTCCGCCTGAGGTAAAGCCTCTTTTACTACAGTATGGACTTCTACTAATGCCTCTTGAGCTAGCTTCAGAAATCTCATGTCCTGAGGGCAACTTTAAATATGTCTAATGGAGAGACTTTCTAGAAATAAAATCGGATCCGGTTTTTCCTGTTTCAAAGGGCAGCCTTCCTCTTTGGCCTCAGGACCCTCCCTGGCCTGATGTAGAGTCGTCATGGCTTCTTCTAGATAATGAATGCAATATTTCACAGGGTCTCTTCCTTGTCAGTGGATGCATGTTTACACTTCCCTGAATGACAGTAGACCGCTCAGACTTTTCAAATGGTATGGCTAATTAGACTATAGTCTATTTTAGTGTATATTCTGAGTTCAGAATCACTAGCGTTGGACTCCTTGAGCTACCTCTCACCTTGAGTCTATAAATAGGTCCCACAGCATCGCTTTTAGTTATTGTGAATATAAATTACTTTCAGAAGTTTGTAATACTTTGCCTAATATTACATTTAAACACCTTTGCAACTAACTTGCAAATCGTTTTTGAGTATAATATCCAGCTGAAATTCGTCCTCGACTGTCGGAACATATGCCAAATTCAGCATAATGGTTTATTTTCCAGGAAGGCGAAGGCACTTAATCAGTACACACCCTGTTTATCAGCACATATATTTTAAAGAAAGGGAAATTATTTAGCCGTACCTACTATTATGATCTTTCTCATTCACAAACATGTAAGGGGAAACCTTCTGTCTCTTATGCCCTTTTGATTTGCTGCCAACAGAAGTTTTCATCGCCATCGCCAGAACAGTATACCTTTACCATTGTTGGGAGGTTAGGAACCCTTCTTTTGCTGGGTTTGTTGAGAGTACAAAGGACCCCCTAACATCGCCTTTGCAACTCTGTCACTGCAGTAGTCTCCTGATGGTAGTTCCCTCACAAGCTACTGGCCACACCTATCAAGCTGCTATCCAACTCAGATTCCTTGCCTAAAAATTGTGTCCTTTAGGGAGCTGCATTCCCAGAGGCTATATCTGCAACACTTGTGCCAACTCTCTCGTGTCCCACCAGCACTTGGGCTCACCCTCGCCAGCCCAGGCCTAGCAACCAAACACGGAAAGCCCAGCAAATTAGAACCTTCGTGGAGTCCTCCACAGATCCCCACTCTGGTAGCTGACCTGGTTTTTGCTGCAGTCACACTCCATACCAAACATGCAGCTTTAGGGGCCACCACCGAAGCAAAGCTAATAACGCAGAGTCGTTTTGAATGGGACCAATGATTAGGGAAGGGTGCTCTATGGACAAAAAATGACATATAGTGTGCAAAGCTAGTTATTTTGATTGCTGTTTTTTTATTGAATCTCAGGAGGAATTCTGCCTGCTCAGCCCACCATCTTGGCTTTGCTCCCAGTGCCATAGTAGTTTAAATCTAGGGTCATTAAACATTCTTTATCCTGCTACACTGATGGTGTCGGTCTCGACCCTTCAGCAGATTTTGACACTGTTGATCACCTCTCTCCCATTCCCTTTCTGATCAGGTCTTCCAAAAATGTGCACATGCATGGATTGTCTATTCTGACTGCTCCTGGAACTCGTACACCTTCAATCCAATTACTCTCCCAGTGAGAGTCTTGCAAGGCTTTGTGCTTGGTCCACTGCTCTTTAAATCTAAACATCCTCTCTTGGTAATCTTCATTGTCTCCTTTGGCTGTTCCTACATTTTTGGAGGCAACACCCACATTTCTTTCTCCACCTTACCCTGAACTATCCTCAAGCGTTTCTGAAAGTTGTTGCTATTCACCACTCTATGGTGCTTAGGTGACTCTTGTTCAGCTCCTCCAAGACCAGGGTTATCACCCTTCCACCTCTAATGTCCCACTCCAGCTCCTGCCCCATATCTCCCCCCTGACCTCACACCTGACCCCAAAGCTGACATCTTGGGGGTCCTTCTTGACAGCAGACTCATGCTTCAACATATAATCTGGAAAACATGTGATGGTTGCAGGTTTTGGGATATTTTAACTTCACAAAATAGACCACAACAAAAGTAAGCTTTAAAAAGTTTATTAGAAGGTTAGAGGGGTTTCAAGGAAAAGTGTTGGAAAAACACCTAGGGGGACTATCAGTGAAACTAGCAATAACAGAGGAACATCTAAACCTAAAAGGAAACATGATTGGAAACCAAAGGTGTGGTCCTGATGGAGATGTTGCTCCAAACGTCCTGGTTGCTTTAACTTCCAAATCTCTGTCTTTTGGGACACCCTATCTAAGAAAACAAAAGTTCCATTGTGGCAACCAACAGTCTCGAAAAACCTACTCTAGAAGCCCTCTCATCCCACAGACTGAGACTATGCTAGTGTCAAAATGAAGTCCCAACTTTTGCCAACTAAAGTCTGAAACCTATATCAAAATTGTCCCTATCTCAGTATTTTCCAATCTTCCTGCTTGACACGACCAGTTGCATTATATTCTTGCTCTGAGTTTTTACGATATGGATTGGTCTGTTTAAGAATCCATCTCAGGATTTGGGCTTCTCTTACATTTGGGTACATTCACAGCGATCTGTGAGAAAGCGCTCAAAGTTTCAAGAAAAGTCTGCTACCTCCCCCTCTACAGGTGGACCTTGTGTCTCCTCTTACGGAATCAGGTCCAGAAAGTCTATGGGTTAGGTCGGATGTGGGTCCTGTATCTTGAGATATTATAAGGAAGGGTAAAAACAAACAAAGGCAATTTCCCAGTAGCTTTCTGGGAAACAGAATCTTCTATTTACCTTCCTGTAAGGTTTAGACGTTTGAGTCCTATTTTCAGGTTTTGATGGAACATGATCTACTATGGCTTCTATAATAAAGGTTGGATTGCTTTAGGAGCTTTATGTTCAGTCTACCTTGGCTTTCTACCTGGGATCTACACCCTGCTTTCTTTCTGTCCGCCTCCCACTTCCTGCAGTTCCATTAACAGATTTCCCCAGGCTTTTCTCAAAGTCTGGATTTGAATGTAGCCAACATATGGATTATACCTCACCTTGGGTCACTTTAGGGCTTTGTAGCTTTTCTACTCTGGGATATTGGGCCCCTCGATCTGTGTTCCTTAGAGTTACCTTTTCCCTGCCCACCAAAGGTCACCTTATGCAATCTGCTACCATTGGGTATTTGTAGCCTCTCACCATATGGTTTTTCCTCTGATTTGATAATCACAAGCTTCTCTTAAGCCTACTGACTGACACAGGTTGCTTGTGAAGGGTATCTCCTGACCCTCCAGTTCCCCCAAACACTGGGAAACATCAGATTCCTAGGATTTCTCCCTTCATTCAACTTCTTCTCCAATATCTTCTCCAACTCTGCATCTCTTGATAGTTTCAAGGTGGGGACTTGCTGGTCCTACATACCAAAACCACACAGTATGCACTGTTGAGGCATACAGTGCGCAAGCCCTCGCCCTTATATACTATACAATCCAGGAAGACCAGGTCACAGGAAGTCAGCCTAAAATGCTGCCTCCCCAATCCGATAGGCGAATGATAAGAAAAGATATATAGTAAGTTACCATGATGTATGATGTGTGGCCTGCAAGGAGGACAATGCATGTCATTCTAAAAGGGCTGTAATGGAATAGCAATGTGAATTACTATGTGTTCCCTTCAAGTGAATTAATGTACTCGTCTGCCAGGTCTGTGTGTTCTTCTGATCCCTTGTTGCCTTGTGCAGCAGTGAAGTACTGTACCGTCCCATACAGAACTCGGCCTGAGGAAGCTTGGGACGGAGTACTCGGAGAGCGGCAGATTGCGTCATCTGTTTATTTTATAGAGATTCAATTTGAGATGGTACACAACTAGTATCACATCCCCCTTTTCAACTACCCCGGGTCACAATGGACCATGAACCAGGCTGGTTGTTGAAATACAATAGTTATTTATTTTAAAATTCAAAAGAAATCATAGAATTTTTAATATGGGGCAGCAATCCCCAATGGGGTGGTAATTACAATGAGCATGTAAGCAATGCACTTGGTTTAACCTGCTAGTGGAACATATACAAAACACCAGGGAATAGGAGCACTTTTTGATTTAGGAAAGATAGCACCCAAGTTAGGATTTCCCCCTGCAATGTTCCCTCAACCCACAAATAATACATTCCGAGTGGATATAAAGAAGCAGCTGGTAATCAGGAATAAGGCAGGAAACAGAATCAAAATCCAACCTTTCCTCCCCAAATAAGAGGGAAAAACGGATTTAAAACCCCTTGCAATGTTATGAAATGACACTTGGAAATGGACAAATAAATAACTGTGTGTTTAAAAACCTTGAAACAAATACAATGCCTCACTAAAGCAACAATGCAAAGATGCTAACAATCACAAACAATGGATTACCAAGAGCATACAATTCAAAAAACGAGTGGAAAGTTCAAAAAGGATTGCAGCCAAATGACCCGTGTAAAAGTTGCATTTCCTTTCAATTTCCGTGTAAATTTACTCAAACGGTTTCTTTAAAAAACGGGTGAAATATTGCAAATCGTGGTTCGATTTTTAGTCTGGGGAACAGAGGTACATCACAGGGTTATCACAGAAGTGAAAGAATGTGGGTAGCTGCAGTTTTGAATGAGATTTTCAGGTTGAAATGGGGTTTAGTTTTCAGAAAACAAAGCGGTCAAAATGAAGACTTCAGTTTTGAAAAAAAGCCAAATGTTAATTGAAATGAATTATCTAGACTATATTGGTGAAGAGGAGCACAGTAGGCACCAAGGTTGAATCGCGAGGTCAACCTTACCACCCCAGTGCTCAACCCCAACAATAAAATATATGGAAATTAGTTGGATTACTCGAAATATAACTAAGGGTTTACAGTTTGCACCAGACAAAAATGAAAAGAGAGATGGAGCTAGCACTAAAATCAAGGGCAAGTCTGACAGTTTTAACAAGTTATCAGGGTAAGGATAGGATGGCTTAGAGTGTGGGATAAGGACAAATGCAAGACAAGATAGACTATGGATTTCTATGGGGTAGGGATTATACTTATAGTCCACTTTTAGTTTGGAATTTTTGGACCGTTAACAGGTTCTGGTTGCCACATGGCAGCACGCCTGGCAAAGGGCAGTGGGCAAGGTCGGGTCACCGGATGGTAATTTTGGTCGCTGGATGGCACAGGTACCACTGGATACAGTTAGTGGGCAGCAATTAGTGGGCAGCAATTAGTGGTATCAGGATACTTCCCAAAGAATACCACAGAATTCTCCCTTTGGTTATTTGGGATTTTAGAATTGAGGCCTTGCTGGAAGGGTCAGCAATGCTTAGTTAGGCCTTGTAGTTGGAATCTGGACTCAGCAGGATGAATGGAACAGGAACGCCGGTGCAGGAAAATCAGGAAGAATGTCTGTCTAGAGTCTTGTCAGGGACTCTTATTTATAATGCATAGTGACATCATCAAAATATATGGCTTGGGAGGCTTAACTAAGCACACCTCTAACCAACTGGATTGCTCCAGGGTGCTAGTCCCTGCCTCGCTCTCAACTGGTTGGATTTCAAGGCAGAATGTCAGATTTATGATGTGAGTTTTACAATGTTCAAAAACCTTCCACAATTTCTTTAGCTAAAATCTGATTTTGCCAGAAATTATACATTTATACAGTTGAAGTCTCTTCGCAACTTACATGAACAGGTTACATATTTTATGCAGAAGATTCCATTCCAACTCTGAAATCTGTGAGACATTGTTTCGCCCGTCTAATACTTTTTGGTAATTTTGAGTATGAAAGATTCTGCCCAAAATTCTGTAACTTTATACACGTGTGTGGATTATGATAAGGGAGGTTAAGTATGAACATTCGCAATGGGATCATGGATACATTTCTTATAATCCCCTATTCTTTGCCATTTCTGTACCCACGGTGTCCGTGAATTCTACAATGTCTCAAATTATACCCCACAAAATCACTTTTAAACTGCAACATTTTTACAAAGTCTTGCTGCAGGGATAAAAGTCTTTACATTTTTATTAATCAATAGTCTTTGGAAACAAATGGCAGTCCTTTTGTCCGTCACTGGACCATTTTTTTTCTCTTCAACTGCCACCAACTGTCATTTCCTCCAGAGCTAGGTGGGGGTTTCCCAGCTTGATTGAAGGTTCATTGCCCCTTCTCCACTTCAAACTTCCTTGTCCTGGGAGTTCCATTGTCAGGGGGTTCAGCCCAGACCAGATTCTGCCCAACCTAGTAATTATCACTGGGGTGTTAGTATCTGCTGACAGTTTATGGTTGTTCCCTTTCTTTGGGGGAAGCCTTAGCTCTGCCAACTGAAATAACCTGTTTTTGAGAGCTTGCAAAACCCAGCCAAGGCGGTTTAAATCTTTTATTTTCTTATATTTGGTCCTGAATTAAAACAAGCCTGTGGAATAAAATAGCCCATGCGTGTATTTTCACCAGCAACCAACCCCTTCACATGGCTAGGTAATAGCAGGCTTTCATTCAACAGTTGTACTTTTTAAAACAGGCATTTTTCTCCTTTAGTTTGCAAAGCCCATTTTTGTACACGTGTGTGCAAGCTGGCATTTATTTTTAAATTCAGTTTTGCATCTCCATCAGATTCCCACACTGTTTTGTAGTCATAGTGATTTTCTTGTATGCCAGAGTTTGGTTTGAATCACAGATGCATTGAAATTGACATGGGCCAGATAGCTGGAGTTCCTTTGAACTACTGATCTTTCATACCTTGTGAAGAAAATGAACGCGTTTCCCTGTGCGGTAAAAAGTTAAGTTCCTTGGTTAATTTTTCACAGAGTTGGTTTGACAGGGCCTTTTAATTAGAAATCATGTTTGGTTTTGCTGAGGCACAATGGGATGTACTGGGCATGGCAGGGCCTTGTTAATAATAGTAGTTTAAGGAAGAGCAGATGAAAATAGCGTCAGCAGCATTATTTTAAAGGTGAAAAAGTTTCCTCTTTACTGGGGATTTTGGGCTGGCAGCAAAGCAACACAGATTTTCACTTTATTCCATTTGTATATGTCAGAACACACTGGCATGCTCCCTCAGTGTGTCCCCTTGTTCCATCCTGCCCAATATGTGCTTGGTAAGACAGTGCAGCCATCTTTTTGTTGCTGCAAAACGCAGTTTTGAGGCCATGAAGCTCACAGTAGCTAGCACAGCTATTTTGCTGTGTCTGCTGAAATTCAACTTTGTGATGTGGGGATGCACAGCTGAGTTGGGTCAATATATCCCACAGAAGCAATCTCCAGCGTGAATCCTATGCCTGTCCAGCCCAGGTTATGGTGCCTCATAATGCGGAGCCCCATCAGCCAAGCTACGGCCCCGCTACTTCCCCGGCCTCCGTGGTCCAAGTTGGGCGAACCCTGAGTCGCAGCCCTCATGGAGAGACCAGTGTGACGGCGTGGCCCACCACAAAGAGCCAAGCTGACTCGTATGCCAAGTCCAAGGGTGTTTATTGGATCTTTACAGTCACTTTAGGGACTTTTGTATAATTCTCAGGGCTAAGTAGGTCTTTTGGGAATTTTGCACTAGGACCATCCCTGTTCGACTCCCCCCGGTCTTTTCCACCTCCCCAGCCCAAGTGTCCTTTCAGGGATGTTAGTACTAGTCAACGGTAACACCTGTCTGTTTGTTTCTGACTTTGGCTTATAGTGAGTTTTCCCTGATTCAATTAATGTAGTTTTGATCTCTCTCTCTCTCTCCTATAATGGCAAAATCCACAACCTCCCACCTATTAAAACCTGACAAGAATATGTCACATTGTGGGGATTGCGGCCAAATTGCTCTACTAAATATGGATGCCAAGATTTACACAAGGTGCTGGTAGGTTGGTGTGTATTTTTCCAACCTTGGTGGGAACTGATCAATCTGGCTTTGCCGATCGCTGTACCTGTGACAAGACCAGACAGACTATCAATCTTGTAGAATTGGGTTGATGGTGACGATGTAGCCTTCTCATTCCTCACTGTAGATGGCAACAAGATATTCAATAGGGTAGATTGCGAGTGTATTGAGGAGTTGCTTCACTCTTTTGGGCCTAGTTCTCTAGTTGTATCTTGATACGTGTTGCATTCTGTATTCACTAGGGTTAAGGAGCTCTCACAGCATCTATTGCTATTTCCAGTGGGATGCACCAAGGTTGCCCTCTGTCCCTATTGCTTTTTGCCCTGTTGGTAGAACCCTTTACTTAGAAAATGAGTGCCAATGCAAATATTCACAGAATTAGGGTGAGCGACACATAATTGCTCTCTATGCCTACAATGTTTTGCACCAATGTGGCTGCTTCTCTTCCAGCTCTGATGAAGTATCTTGTGGATTTTGAGGGAATCTAAATGTTCTCTATGAACTATAACATATCAGGGCTAAATATTACAGAACTGCATCAACACTTTACTTGAAAGAAAACGTTCCCTTTCATTGGCAAGATTCTGTTATAGAATATCTAGGTATTCAACAAATGCCTAATTTTACAGATCTGTTTCAGGCTAATATCCCATCAGAGTTTCAAGCTCTTAAACAAGGCCTTAGTAAGTAGGTGAACCAATAGATGTTTTGACTGAAGAATCAATGTCCTGAAATGTAATCTAATCCCAGAGTGTTATGTTTTTTGCAGTCTCCCAATTAAAATCTAAGATAGTTGCCTACACAGACTGCAGAAGAAGATGTGTCTTTTTATCTGGTCTTGATGGCCACCTAGAATATCTCAAAGGACCCTTTAAGATCTAACGCTTGGCATTTGCACCCTTAAACAATACTGGATGGCAACCAAAATGTCTTAAATTCATGAATGGGTACACTTAAGCGAGCAAGCAACTTCGATGGGTGTGGAACAACAAGCTTACAAGTATTTGCTTCTCTTCTTGAGTAAGCATCACAGTCTTAATGGTGGGGACACGTTTGGCCTCTATGCTGACCTCCCTACACTACACGGGTATTGCATTGCCGCTCTGGCGGGTTGGGGTAGAACTGGAGCTTGGCTTGTTTTCTCCAATCACTCATGACCTGGCATGAAAGGGGTGGTTTGTGGCCTGAAAGTGGGGTGGCCTCAAATGGTCTCTGACATTGAGAAGTCGGGTCCTCCATGTCTTTCCAGGATGCAAAACTTTAATTCTGAAATGCGGTGCACTGAGAGGTTCAGTTATACACAGCTGCGGCACCGGGTCCCTAATCCTCTGGTACACACAGCAGGAACTAGGCAGCCTCTTCCTCTAGAACTTATAATCATTTATGACATTGCTCGGGTAAGGTCTCAAGGCTTTACATGCTCGTTGATAGAGGAAGTTTAGATGAGACTGCCTTATGTGCTCAGATGAGAAGAAGATTGTGAGGTTGGGAGAAAGCCTGAAGCCTGGTCTTGCAACTTGGCTAGAGCGCAGTAGTTGTCCAGGTGCACCACGACTGAGAAATGTGCTTATAAAATCTGCTTCACGTGGCACCTCTTGCTTTCCCTCAGTGCAAAATGCAACCCTCCTAATATCCCTTATGTGGGCGGAGTTGCAAAGAACTCTGGCACATCTGCTGGTGATGTTGTGCCAAAGCACACATTTATTCAAATCAGAATCCGAGAAATATTTGGGTTACAAGTGGCTTCAGATCCAGTTCCTAATACTGGTGCTAGAAGGGGAGCCCAATACCCATATGCCATTAGCCCGCAACCATGTTGGCGGGCAGCTGTCAACAAACTGTACTTGCTTTTGTGACAACTGTTCTCTAAAGTCAAATATTCCCTTCTTTTTTTTTATTGTAGGTGATATTTAATTTCCTATCAGAAATGTTTTATTGTGTTACTAAGACTAATACATTTTAAGCAACGGCATGTCGCTTACTTTTATATTAAGCAAGTAAAGAGTCTTGAACGCCATTACCCTGCTGCAATAAAAATCCAAAAGAATCTATTTTGGACAACAAAGTTTTTTGATGTTTATGGCTTAATGAAAAATGTTGTGTTTTATACACTGTAACAAATGGCAATCCAAATTTTGGAAGTAAGTTCCATGCTATTATCATCTTTCACATGGTAAACACTGAAAGTTGTCTCTGTTCAGGAGACCGGGGCTGGGGGGAATAATTGGGTAAAAACCCAGGGGCAAAGATCTACAGAGAAGCAGCCTCTCTCCTGTCCGACATAAGGTGTTTGGCTATGGCAATCACCAATCGCTATGTTTTAGGTGTTGCAAATCGCATTTTGACCTTAGGTGAAAATCAGATATTATGTAGAAAAGCAAATTAGTCAGACAAGTGGCAGGCAGCAAGGATACCGATTACCAAACTAGAACTACACATTCATATGATATATAGGCTCAGCAAAGTGTGCTTTACGAGACTGGATGGCTCATCTACACTTGCAGTTGTACACAAAGTACCCATACCACTTTGTCCTGGAGTATCCGATACTCGCATAAGTAATACAGACTGCAGTAGTTGCTGAATAAATAAGATACTAGCATTTCCCTTATTCAAGGCAAACCGGTGTGGCCTCCAATTACGATTCAAATGTATATTGTAACAAGCTTTTGTACAATATTATCTTGGTTCCAGTGAACCCCACTGGATGGAGTAACATTTAGGCAACCTTTTCGAGATGAAGCAATTTCTGTCATGGGGATGTCTCCAATGGGACTGACGCTGCTTTCGATGCCCTGAAATGTGCACACGCCTGCAAACAAACTAAGCACAGGTGAATTGCCGTCTGCTTTGTGCTTTAGATGCATTCTTTGTGCTAGCTATTTTGCTAAATGTCAATAAACATTGTTCCCCAAATATGTTGCATCTCTACATGATGGAGCTGTTCTTTAGAGACAAACATTCACTTTCTTTTTTCTTTGTAGGTGATATTTAATTTCCTATCAGAAATGTTTTGTTGCGTTATTAAGACTAATTAATTTTAAGCAATGTCATGTTGCTTACTTTTGTATTAAGCAAGCAAATGATCCAAGGGTGTTTTGCAGTCTTGAACGCCATCACCCTGAAGCAATAAGGATCCAACCCAGGATAATCCAGACGTAGACCCCTTGCTCACTGTGCATTAGAGAGGCTCAGCTTCACCTCACTGAGGAGGCCCAACAAGGCTGAAACACATGTCTCGGGTTAATGATTGTACTCTTGTTCATAGGAGAATTGCCTAGCATTTCAGTGCTCGCCTGTCCTTGTGGATGTGACCAGACTGATCTGCAAATGGATATTTCTCCTCTGCGAAGGATGCAGTGAGCTAGTTACGCAACCCCCAGCTCAAACCATGACAATTCACTTGTTATCTTCTTTTCTTGAAATTGATGCAGTCTATATTTCACTTTGTCTCGTTTGTTTTACACTGATCCACATGTGTTTAATTGTTTATGCTGGTTACTTTGTATGTATGCATTTGTCAATGCCGGAATAATGCATTCATTTGCACTTTTTCTGCACCTTTATGTGTAAAAAAAAGAAAAAGGAAAAAATCATTATAAATAATGCATCAGCCAATTAAAAAATGCTGGTCAGATTTACACACATTTTAGGTGTTTTTGTATGTTGATTGAGTCAGCAAACTGAACAATAGCTCTTCTGAGGGTGCCACAGAGCAGATTGTTTCAAGCTAAAAATAAAAAAACTCTCTAAATAGCAAAGACTTAAATGATTCGAGATAAGTCTCAATGAGTGTACTCTTGTTCATAGGAGAATTGCCTAGCATTTCACTGCGCGGCTGCACTTGTGGATGGGACCAGACTGATCTGAAAATCGATATTTCTCCTCTGAAGGGTGCAGTGAGCTAAAACGTGGTTGTAGACCCCCCCCTGATTGGAAGAAATTCCACAGAATAGGTTATTTGAATCATGTTCATTCTCAGTAGAGGGACTCCCACACCCTTGCTTAATTCTATAGGGACTATGTGTTTTATCTTTTCACTAAAATGGTTTCCACTCTCTTGGATGCTATAAGTGTAGGGCATTAGGATGGGTTAAACTATAAGGTGCAGAAGGAGGAGACCGGCACAAAGGTGGCATAGTGATTGTTGTAGACTTGTATTAGTCAAGAAAATAAAGCTAAAACCTAACTTTCTCCAGCATGGGGTCTGGCATGGATTCACATGCTCATGAATATTCCCTGTCGTCAGGCTGGGAATCCTCAGCAAAGAAAAAATCAGTATCAGTTTCGTTTCTGATCTGTCTTTCTTAGTAGTAACCAATCACTGATCTCTGGGTCATACTGCCCTCTCCCTACGCCCCGCCTCTGGCAGCCATCCTCAGATTTTTACCGCACGTTCAAGTGTTGGGAGTCCTCGTGCTTTAGCTCTCAAGTTTTTGCTGCGTTTTTCCGCTTTTTCAGGAGAATTTCTAATTTTTTTGGTTTAATTGAGCCTCAAGCTCCAACGTTTCTACTTCCGATAACGGGGACCCGTTTCGGAATTCTTCTAAGCCCCTCAAGGGTGAAGTTTTCGTCGAGTTTACGCTTCTTGGAGGATTCCGGAAGATCTGTGGCCTACCTCAACGGACATGGCCCAGGACAAGGGAAGCTTGACGCCCGGATCCAAGCTGTTCAGGTGCTGCCCTGGATGCAGATTACAAAATGTTTTGAAGGAGGACGAGCATTCGCGATGTCTCTACTGCCTTCATGAGGACAAGACGCACGTGCAGAAGGACTGTGCGTTCTGCAAGAACCTTTCGGAAGGGACCAAGCAAGATCTTCGTTCCCGCCTCGCCGCCTGGCTGGAGAAGGGCACAGCAGGTGAGAAGGCGAAGAAAAAGTCTGAGCGGGCTTCTAAGTCCTGTGAGGGAGCCCCTGAGACGGGGGCCCAACAGAAGGCCAAGCACCGCGAGTCCGCAGGCACCGGGAGCACCGAAAGGTCGGGCTCTTCGGCTGCCAGGCAGGGCGCGACTTCCCCGGCACGTTCAACCACGAGCCAGCGCTCTGTTTCGGGGAAGAGGAAGTCCGAGAACCCGGATAAGCTGCTGGAGCGGCCCCAGTCGATCTCAAAGGGACCCGAGGGAGAGCGAGGCGCTGAACCTCCCCCCAAGGCAAAGGCCCAGGACGCACCTAAGGTGGTGAGGGCTTTGATCCAGCCGGCAAAGGCCTCTATTGAAGTGGTCGCTGCGGCCCTGGCGAAGCCGGCTGAGACTATGCCAGTGGAGATGGCCTCTGGGCCCAGAGTATCCCTGCCACCGCGGAGGGAATCCTCTTTCCAGCCCATCGTTAAGTCCCCCGTGAAGACCCCGGCGGAAAAAGAGGGGTGGGGGGGCGTTGGCCATTACAGACTCGGAATCAGCCTCTGAGGAGGATCTGGTGGAAACCGTGAAGGGCCTCAATGACAGGTTCGAGAAAGTTCGATCCCAGGGGAAGGATTGTTAGGGAGAATTCTCTCTTTAGGCTGAATTTCCTAACCTAGTGAGTCCCGCAGCAGCTTTGCTGGATTTCTGGAGGTTTTTTTTTCTCCTGCCAAGAGTGAGACTCTTTTTCTCCCACTCTTGGACATAATTTATGGTGTTCCTTTGACTGTTAATGTGTTTTATGGGCTATGGGGTCCTTTACTCCATAGGGTCTCATGTGTTTTTACTATGTGTGTTACACAGCACCCTCCGTGCAGTAACACAGGGGTGTCATAGTGACACCCCACCATAGACTCCATAACCTGGGACCGACTACTGTCTCCCAGGGCATGTAAAGTCACCATTTGCTTTACTGTCTCCCAGGGCATGTAAAGTCACCATTTGCTTTACTAGTCCCAAATTATGAACAGAAACCAGTACAAACCATCATATTGTGGACGTACTGGTCGGGGCAATTCGATTGCCACGGGGGTCTGTTAGTCGAGGGGGCACGTCTCCGTCCCCCCTGATCGAGTTTTGGCTGGTGGCAGTGGATACTATCCCTATGGGATTTCCCCATTGTTCGAGGCTACCAACTTTAATTATTTAATTCTCATAGCGTCGAACATACCGCCGGTTTATTTATTTAATATTAATTCGCCGGTTGGTATTTTTTGCCAGGACTCGATTCTAAAATGGTGTTTGTGTTCTCTTCTGTGACTCCAACCCAAGTCGAGCCCTTTGTTCCACTTTTTGGCGGGCTTCTCCAAAAGTGGTGCCACTCTGTCTGGGTACCACAGGGGGTGTGGGAGGGGGTTTAGGCACCCTGGACTGAGTTACCTTGGTAACTCAAGTCGCACTCTGGTGTGATTGGCCCAAGTGGTGAGCCGGCCGGCTCACCACTTAGCATGTTTGATTGGCAGCTAGGCTGAGTGAATGGGGGTGTGCTGCATAAAAGCAGGGCTTTGGGGACTGGAACTTCAGAAGTCGCCACAGGACATGAGAATCCGACGAGGGAGAAGCTGAGCCGACCTACTACGACGACACCACCGGTGGAGCCCTGCAGAACCGACTCACCACTTCCCGACGACAGAGAAGATCTCCGGGCTGGAGAGGCTTCTTCCCCTGACTGGTGGGCACAACCAGTTTACCTTCTTCCCTTCGCATCCCAGGCCGTCTTGTGGTCGAATTGCCCGTGCCAAGCACCCTGGCAACCGGATAGCCACTTACCACTGGACCGCAAATAAAAGGACCGCTCCTTTTACCTGAGAACTCCGCGGCTGGTTTCTTCCCTGGCAGTGCAACGGACTCCTGTCTTCCTCCCCGACGAGATCCTCTCTTCCCCCGGACGAAGCACCGACTTGCATCCACTGCCAGGAACAACTGCCCCCGCTCGAGTATTCTCACCACTTTAAGGTACCGTGTCCGCCAGGCCTCCCTTTCCAAAGATTTCTACAAGGTAATAATAACCCCTTAATCTTCTGGACTGGGCTGGCCGCCTTGACCCTCTAACTGGCCCCTTTCTTTTGGTCCAACTCTTTTTTGAACCTTTGCAAGACTGTTGTGCACTTCAACCGTGTGACCTTGGACACATTTCGTTCTGATCCTCTTAAAGTGGATCCGGCCTACTGAACTCTAACTTCACGGTTTTACTTGCCTTCCTCTCTTGTTTTGTTCTTATGAAAGTGTTGGGATCTGTTTCATATTATACTCTGCTTTTCCCTCCCTTTTTAAACAAATTATTAGAGTGGCATCTACGTTAAGCACTCACTGCTGTCTGGAAATAAGTGGGGCTTTACTTAAGACTTGTCTAATATTCTTCTAAGGGAGTGTATTTCTTTTAGTGACTGTGTTTTTGAATTGCTTACTATTAGTGCCTGTGTGTTTTTCTAGATGTGGTTTTAAATAAATAATTAAATCTCTTTTACACCAAGCTCTGGTCAGTGTTTACTTGTTCTACTATGTTCTACTATGTTCTTTTGACCTATTGTGAATACTCTGTATACTGTCTAACTCTTTTTGAGGGAAGTCTGACTGCTCAGCCACAGCTACCAAGTGAATCTGTGTGGTACAGACTGCTACCAAGTGGGTTTACTGCCAAACAACTGTAGTCTTAAATCTTTTGCAGTGGTCCCAGAGGGAACTGCACAGGTTTCTGCCTAACAAGGATCCTGCTGAGGAGATCGAAGATAGCAACGACGACAGAGGCCCGGCGGAGCAACCGTCCCTCCTGTCGCAGCCATTGCCAGAGCCTCAGGATAGCTCGGCGGCCATTTTGTTGGCAATCCAATCCTTATGTACTGAGATAAGGACGAGGTTACCACCGACCCCGACGGAGGATCCTGAGCCAGGACCGTCGGGAAGCCCCCCGAACAAGCGGAGGAGCGTCCATCCCGCTCCGCCCTCCGTGCCCACAAGGCCTGTGGACCCCTCATCCCCCTCGCCTGACCCTCGGGATGATACGGCGACGGATATGGGGATGGACGACGACGGTGGCGATTTCACGCCATGATAGCCAGGGCGTCCGTGCTCTTCCAACTCTGCCCGGAGGAACAGAAGAAGGAAGGCTTTCTTTATCAACGACGGGAGGCCAAGATAAAAACGGTCCTGGCAGTGCCGTTGCTCGACGACATCTGGGACGAAGGGCTGGCTGTCCTCAAGAACCCTTCTACGACGCCCGCCAAGAGGGACAGGTACGAGAAGAAGTAACGGGTCCCCGACGCTGCCCCCTTGTGCCTGAGGGCCCGGCCTACGCCGGACTCGGCCGTCTCAGCAGCGGCCAAGAAGAAGGCGGCGGGTGCGGCAGCATCAACTTCCACTTCCCCGCCGGACAGCGAGGGAAAGAAGTTGGACTCCATGGGACGACGGGTCATTCCGTCGGCGGCGACGATGATTAAGGCGGCCAATGCCTTGGCGATCGTGGCCCGTTACGACAGGGAGCTTTGGTTCAAGTTAGCTCCCCTGCTGGACTTCCTGCCGGGTGACAAGAGAGCGGAGGCCATACAGATTCTGCAGGAAGGCGAGGTGGCGTCGGATCACACCATAACGTGGCAACGGACATTGCCGATACCGGATTTCACCAGATGGGCAATGGGGTTTGCCTACGACGACGAGGGTGGCTCAAAGCGATGGACTTCCGCGAGGACGTTCAGACCAGGGTGTTGGATATGCCGTTCGATGGCAGCAACCTTTTTGGGAAGACGGTGGATGAGTCGCTCCAGGCCATCAAGACCGACTCGGAGATGGGCCGGGCCATAGGGGTACTTCAACAACGACGCCCCTTTCAGAGCTCCGGAGGCAGACAGGGTGCCTCCAAGGGATCCAGCGGTGGCTCTTCTACATACCGCCAGGTGGCCCTCTCCTCGTCCCAGGAGGCCTACGGAGGTCGCGGCAAGCAAGGAGGATCCCGCCGTCGTCAAGGAGGCCAAGGCGGCAAGGCCTCCTCCAAGCAGGACTGAACCGGCCATAGCGTCGGGGCCCCCACCGAAGCACCCCGGTGGAAGGCCGGCTGACGAAGTTCGTCAGCGTGTGGGAGTCCATCTCCACCGACGGTTGGGTGCTGGATACCCTGGCCAACGGGCACTCGCTGGAATTCCAAAAGAAGTGTCCTCGCATTCCTCCTGTGGCCAGGAAGGAGAATCACGTCCCTCAACTGCTGTTGGAGGTAAGGGCGATGCTCAAGAAAGGTGCCATCGAGCTCGTCCCCAGGAGGCTGTGGGGCTCCGGAGTGTACTCGAGGTACTTCCTCGTCAAAAAGAAGACAGGCGGTTGGCGCCCCATCCTGGACCTGCGTCGATTAAACAAGTACATCAAGGCAAAGAAATTCAGGATGGTCACCCTCCAGCACGTGCTGGGACAGCTGGAGGAGGGCGACTTCCTATCGTCGTTGGACCTGGAGGATGCTTACTTCCACATCCCCATTCTAAAAGGACACAGTTTCTCAAGTTCGTGGTTCAGGGACGCCACTACCAATTCAGAGCCCTACCGTTCGGATTAAAGTCGGCACCCAGGGTATTCACCAAGTGCCTGGCACCAGTGGCAGCACGGCTGCGCCTGCAGGGGATCCACGTCTACCCCTACCTGGACGACTGGCTAATCCGTGCAAGGACAAGAGAACTCGCCGTCAAGCACACAGCGGGGACCGTCCGGCTGCTCACGGAACTGGGATTCGCCATCAACTAGTCCAAATCCCACCTGGTTCCGTTGCAAGTAGCACTGTTTCTGGGAGCGAAGCTCGATACAGTGGGGCAATTGGCCTCTCTGTCGGAGGAGAGGACGAAGGCCATTTTGGGCAAGGTGCAATGCCTGCAAGCCTCGGACGTGGCCAGGGTGAGGTCCATCAAGTCCCTCCTCGGGATGATGTCCTCATGCATCTACCTTGTACCCCTTTGCAGACTTCGGATGCGTCCGCTACAGGAGTTCCTCGATGCCCGCTGGTTCAGGCGACGGGCTGCTTCGAAGACAGGATCCCTCTCGACGAGGAGTTCCGTCAGGCGATCCTATGGTGGGGTACCCGTGCGCACCTCACGGCAGGCACGGACTTTCAGACCCCAGCGTTTCAGGAGACGGTGACGACGGACGCCTCCCTGGAGGGTCGGGGGGCCCACACCGGAGATCTCCACGCAAGAGGCCTTTGGCTCCCGGAGGAGAGGTCTCTCCACATCAACATTCGGGAGCTTCGAGCAGTGTTCTGGACGCTCAAGTCGTTCCTTCCGTCCCTCAAGGACAAAGTGGTGAGGATCTTCACCGACACCACCACCACGATGTTCTACATACGGAAGCAGTGAGGCACCAGATCCCCGGCCCTATCCAAGGAGGCCCAGGATCTGTGGCACTGGGCCGTCGCCCAGGGGATGTTTCTGGTTCCCTTCCACTTGGCAGGAATAAAAAACACCATCGCCGACTCACTCAACAGGGAGCTGCGCTCGTGCCACGAGTGGGAACTACGCCAGGACCAGGTGGATTGGCTCTTTCGACGATGGGGCAAACCCCGGATCGACCTCTTTGCGACGGCGACGAACTCCAAGTGCCAGAGGTTCGCCAGCAGGTTCCCGCAGCCGAGGAGCATGGGCGATGCTTTCTAGTTCCTTTGGGACGGCCTGTTTCTATACGCGTTCCCTCCGTTGCCGGTGCTGCTCTGTCTCATCAACCAGCTCAAGTCCAGGTGCAGAATGATCCTTGTCGCACCGGCGTGGCCGAGGCAGATCTGGTTCCCGGACCTTCCGGCGGACGCGGATCTTCTCTCCAGAGAAGGAGGCGCCATTCTTCATCACGACCCGGAGTCGCTGAACTTGCAGGCCTGGCTCCTGCAGCACTAGAGTTTGGAGGGTACGATATCCCGGCTGACTGCATAGAGGTTCTTGCAAAAGCCAGGGTGTCCTCAACTCTCAAGTGCTACGGACATAAGTGGAAGAAGTTATCTGTCTGGTGCCGTGCACAGAAGATTAACCCTCTGCGGATTACGGCCCCTCAAGTACTGCCGTACCTACTGTCGCTGGCCAAAGCTGGACTGGCTCACGCCTCCATCAAAATACATCTGGCTGCCATCTCCCGATATACCAGGACTACGGGACGGGCGTCCTTGTGGTCTCATCGCCTGGTGAAGGAATTTATGAAGGGACTATTCCGATCGTTCCCGCCGGTGAAGGCTCCATCCCCGGCGTGGGAGCTTAATGTGGTGCTGACCAGGCTCATGGTGGCCCCATTCGAGCCTATGCATTCGGCGCCTTTGAAGTTCCTGTCGTGGAAGACAGCGTTCCTCGTGGCCATCACCTCCGCACGAGAGGTGGGAGTGATCCGGGCCTTATCTTGCAAGCCTCCATACTTGACTTTTCACGACAGGAGGGTGGTGCTGAGGACGCACCCCTCCTTCATGCCCAAGGTGCCGTCGGACTTCCACCTCAACAAGCCCTTGGTGTTAGCAGTTTTCTTCCCGTCGCCTTCGACGCCAGCCGAGAAGACTTTGCACTCGCTGGATGTAGCTAGAGCGCTGAAGTTCTACGTGGACCGCACGAAGAGTTTTCGGAAGACATCACAGCTGTTTGTGAACTTTGGGACTGTGAATCAAGGGAAGGCTCTCTAGAAGACTTCCATTTCCAGATGGCTCTCCGGCTGCATCATGCACTGTCACCGGTTGGCAAACCGACCGCTGCCCGGCCGTCCGAGAGCCCATTCGACCAGAGCGATCGCTGCTACCACGGCGTTCCTGTCTGGTGTGCCCCTGCTGGACATCTGCAGGGCGGCTACGTGGAGGTCGACGCACACCTTCACAAGATTCTACTGCGTCGATCGGGACTCCAGGGAGGAGTCCAGGGTCGGCCAAGCAGTGCTGCGCAACCTGTTCGCTTAAGGTGAGCCTGATGAGGAGGTAAGAGATGCTTAATGTTGAGTTGTTGTTTTGCTTAATGTTGAGCCTGTTGCCACCTCCCGTGGTTGTGCATGTGTGTACTGCTATGTATTATTTTATTCATGAGCATGTTAATCCATGCCAGACCCCATGCTGGAGAAGGAACAAGTTACTTACCTGTAACTGTTGTTCTCCAGCATGGGTCTGACATGGATTCACATGCGAACCCTCCCGCCTACCCCTCTGCGGCTCTTCACTTGGTCATACTGCCACTTTACGTGCTACCAAATCTGAGGATGGCTGCCAGAGGCGGGGCGTAGGGAGATGGCAGTCACTGGCTGAGGGCAGTATGACCCAGAGATCAGCGATTGGTTACTACTAAGAAAGACAGATCAGAAACAAAACTGATACTGATTTTTTCTTTACCGAGGATTCCCAGCCTGACAACGGGGAATATTCATGAGCAAGTGAATCCATGCCAGACCCATGCTGGAGAACAACAGTTAGAGGTAAGAAACCTGTTACTTACCTATCTCTAAAAGTGGTTTCCCTGCCTCAACAAAAATACTAAGGGTGTCGTCAGAGTGTTGGTGTGAATCAATAGTCCACTGTCCTCTGTCATAAGCCCTGATTCTGTCCTTTACCCTTAGAACTAAACTAAAGGTTGTGCAATGTTCTTGATCCAGGAGAATGACTCCCTTCTCCTGGATTAAGTATCACAGTTCTGGTCATTATTTGCCTTACAAATTCTTTTCTAGGGGGAATGACTCCCTTCCAGAGGCATATACAGGGTAGGGCCTGAACAGCCAAAGCCCACCCAAAATCTGTAAATGCCCAAACAACAGCACAGTGTGCACATTTACAGAGTTAATGCCACTGTGGTGGGCCCAACTACATTAGCTTCAGGCCCCACTTGTTAGACAATCCTATGCCTCTGCTCCCTTTCCCTGGTCTCAATACTTCACCAATAAAGGATAGTCAATCTTATAACGCACAGTATCAGAAAGTTCTTGGTTTCTCATTCCAGGGGAATTACTCTGTTCTCCTGGCCTCTGGGTTACCAGTAGAATGTCTCCCTTCTTCTGGTATTTCAGATTCACAGTTAAACCACACCAGGGGTGCTGACTCCCTTCCCATGTTCTCTCCGGTATTTGGTTTCACAGTTCAACAACTCCAGGGGTAATGGCTCCCTTTCTCTGGTCTTCCTTTCACTTGTTTTTGGGCCAACTTGGTTCACTCTCCTGTCAAGCCAGGCCTTAAGGAAAACAGTATGCAAGTTTCCATGGTTTGCATGCGCGGCCCGGACCCATACTTTTCTGCTTCTCGTGATTGGCAGACTTGGTTAGTCACCTGCCAAATACAGCCACGAGGAATATTATGTATGACTCTTCCTTGTTTCTCTTGATCTAGGTGGGGGGTTTCAGGATTCTGCAAAATTTTGAACAGATCTGCCTTTTGGACTACTGGTATATTGTCTGTGAGGGGGGTTTAATGTTGCCCCAGATTTATAATTTCTCCTCCTTAGTGTCCCTCTCCAGTTGCCAAGATCCTCTTCTGCCCCCAACAGCCAGCCCATGTGGGTTTTTCTTGTCGGGCTCTGGCCAGTCTCGGGGTCGGCTTCCTCTTCAGATCACATGTGGCTTCTGTGGGCTTCCCCTTCGCTACAGCGTCCCTGCATCTTGTGGGTCCCTTGTCTCCGTCTTGTGCGTCTCCTCGCTGGCTTCTCCTATGCTCCGGCTGCTCTGCACCATTTGGCTCCCTGCAGAATGCCTACCCGTTCCAGACCGCCAGTACACCTTTTCTCTGAGGTTGGATTACTTCCTTGCCGGTTCTGTGTAGGGTCTTCTGATGTCAGACTCCACAAAGATGCGTCTTCCTGCTTGACAGCATCCCAGTCAGCAGGCACTTGAATTTCCCAACCCAGAACAGTTCCTACACTCTCTGTTCCTTCTGGGACGGCTTGACAGCCCGCTTGACAAGGTATTGAGTCCTTATTTATTTATACATTTATTAAGCGTGCATCAACCCTTGGACATCCAGGCACTATTACAACCAGTTACACACACGTAAATTCATGAGGGGAGCAGGTGTTTGTTGGTTGTTCAAACAATCTGACATGAATGACTAGAATGTTCATTTGAGTTTCGTGGAGCATTGTTCACTACTCTGCGCCTCCTCCTCATGTCAGTTTTTCCCACACAAGTCTCCACTAGGTAGTCCCAGCTCTTCCTCAGCTCAGTGGATGTCACACTGACTACCCTACACATAAAAATGAGTTGGTTCAGTATAGTGTTGGGGTTTTCATGGTAGGGGGGGGGGTTCAAGAGGTGTTGAGCGGTACTTCCTTCTCCCGAGATGTTCTCCCTGATTCCCCAGAGGGGGAGTCACTCCCCATAAGATCCTCCCACTGGGTACGTCCATCAGGGGGACTATCGGGTAGCAGCCTCACTTCCCTGGCCTCATGAAAAGGGGCTCCCCCTCTGGGAGAAGTGACAACATCTTGGGATTCGTCAACGGTTGCACATTTATTTTTCCAATAGTGATACAGGCCTCACTCGGGATCTCTACTCTCAACACATTTGCTGGTATAGAACACCCAGCAGGCTTCCTTCTCAGGATTGCAGTCACAGGGATACAGCACTCGGACACTTCTTATTTCCCAAAACAATCACAAGGCTGTAGCACACTTATTTACTCCATTTATAGTCACAAGGGCATAGCGTCCAGCTTGCTCATTGGTCCAATTCACCTACACAGGGAGAAAATGTCAAGCTTGCTACTTGTAATGCAAACAGGATTGTGCTGGGCCCACCCCTTCCTACCCCAGGGATATAGTGCCCAGCTAACTTGCACGGGATAGAGTGCTGCTTCCACTTATGATGGATACATTATCCCAGGAAACATTAAGGAGGCTTGGATAACCACCTTAATAAAAATGTGAACCTGGATCCTACAGTTGCTGGAAATTTCAGACCAATTACGAATGTACCTTTTTTGTGGAAAATAATTGACAAAATAGTTTGTACACAATACCAGAACTTTGTGGAACAGAACAATGTTCTAGCGAACTAACATCTGGTTTCCGCACAAATTTTGGGACAGAGACTGCTCTGTTACATTTAAAATCAAATATAACAGAAAACATTGAGGAAGGCAATGCTGCTTTGCTTCTTCTATTGGATCTCTCTTCAGCCTTCAATTTGGTCGATCACGCTCTCTTAGAAAAGAGACTGATCGAGGTAGGTAAATGTACCACTCGGGCTGCAAGTTGGTTTAGATCCTTTCTAGGGCTGAGGACAGCTAATGTAGTGAAGGGTAATGCCCAGTCCTCAAGAACATTTCTAACATGTGGAGTTCCACAGTGTTCTTGGTTGTCACCACTACTGTTTAACGTTTACGCCAAACCCCTATGTGACCTTCTTGCCTCCCTCAGGATTTATTTTTCAAACTATGCAGATGATACCCAGATTGTGTTTAAATTATCTGGGGTCTATACTGCAGATGTGATCAGAGTAAATTAAGTTATTAGAGTCATTCAAAAATGGAGTGCCTCAAACTCTCTGGCCCTGAAAGACTCCAAAACGGAGTTGCTTATCATCGACACTCAGCATAATCTAAGAAACAGTGACATTCAGTACAACTGCTTTGAAGTAAATGGCACTGCCATTGTAGTGTCTAAAACTGTTAAAATTCTGGGAGTCTATTTAGACTCTTATCTTACCTTTCAGAGGCATGTATCCTACCTTAAATCTTCATGTTACCTACCTTATTAGCCTCTTATGCAGATTCGTCCATATCTGTCTGAGGACAATCGAGCATTGATTGCCGCAGCCACTGTCAACTCTAAATTGGACTACTGTAACACCCTCTTGGTAGGCACTTCAAAATCCAATATTAGAAAGTTACATGTTGAGCTGTTGGCGCAGTATGCCGGCTTAACCATCATTCTAAGATCTCAGATTCTGGCAGGAAGCTGCACTGGCTTCCTGTCGAGCAGTGGATACAATTTAAGGGCTCTCTTCTGATTTTTAAATGTCTTTTAGGCCAAGCACCTCCATACCTCTCTTCAAGAGTCCATAAGGCCTCTGTTACGTGTACTCTGTGCTCCAGTAACTAGCTGATGCTCCTCCAACGTTGTGTCCCCTTAAAACAGTTTGGCAGTGCAGGCTTTAATGCCGGGGCACCCACCATTTGGAACTCACTTCCATTGGAGCAAGTGAGTGAATGACTCGGTTTAAGAAACAACTAAAAACGCTACTGTTTGATAAAGGGATAGATTAATCTAACCACATAATCCTCACCTCAACCTCAGTCTTCCTTCTGCCTCTCCTTTTTTATTTTTCCATTGTCTGTCATGTGTGCACCCTGAGGCATTTGGGCGTGTGGCGCAATATAAGAAAAATATGTATAGATAGATAGATAGATAGATAGATAGATAGATAGATAGATAGATAGATAGATAGATATAGTGCACCTCTTATAGGGGATATAATGTCCCTAACTCTTGTAAGTAGTGCCTATTCCTTCAGGAGCCTTAGCCCCCCCCCCCCCCTTTAAGAACGCTCAGTTCTTTAAGATGCAATAGCTTGGCCAAGCAGCCAAGCTTCCCCAAGCCCTTCAGGGTCCTTCTGCCACTCTGCACAAACAACCTAGGTGTGTGCTTCTGTACTCAAACTTCAGTGGTGGGATCTCTTCCTCAGCATCTGTATGGTCTGCTGGCTCCTGCAACCACTGCCGCCCTCTTTCCTTTAATGTCTCCTTTTTATATAGGTCTTAGCATTCCAAGACCTATCTTTGGCATTGTCCCATCAAGTTTTTGTCTCCATTTTTAAGAGCTTTCTGATAGTCTTATTGTCTCCTTGCATAGATTTGACCCAGCTCTTAAGATCTGCAGCTTCCTTTGGTTTGAAAACCCAGTCGCCAGTCTGGTCGGTTTACTCTGCCCCTCCCTCTATCTCCCACTCCACTGCTTCAGCCCCCGCCCACTTGAGAGCCTTGATCATTTGTTTAAAATCTAATCTGGATTAATCTTGTGACCATGCTTGCAATTCTTTAAGTTGATTAATTACATGTTTGCACATGTTTCTCACCTGGGCCAGGCTTTTTCTTTTTCTCTGGTTGGGCAGTTCGACAAAGAGATTTGACACTGCCTGATTCAACGGTAACAAAGATCTTTAGTTGATTAAAAAAAAAAAGAGTATGCCATACTACTAAAGAGAAAATTAGTTAATGTTCTAATCCTGTTAATAGGATAGAGGCCATGCTGGTGCTCAATGCAAAGGTGAAGCAAGAGAAGAAAAGCAGAGAATCCTGAAGCTTGGGGGGAGACGTCAGCCATTTTGAAGCCAGGAAGACAGTGGAGAGGGTCCAGACCATGATTAAACCCTGTGGGAGTCTTCCCAAGAGAATCTTTCTATTTTTGTTTGTTCAACTAGGATTGGACATTTGAGAATAGGATGTGTGAACTCTTTTGTTGGCCGATACTGTTATAGCTTGTGTTATAGCTTAGATTAGCCAGGCGGTTAAGAATTTCTTAGACTAGGATTTGGAACTTTCCATAGGTGTTTGATTCAAATCCTTCCCTAACAGAATAATTCAATAGAAACATTTATTTTGAACCACATTTGTCTGGTGTCACATGTCATTGCTCGACCTTACCACAGAAGACTGGAAAGTTGATATATTAGTCTTGCCACACAAGAAATGTCCGAGGCAAAACACAGAATTTGTCAATACCCCTAACTCCTCTGCTGACAAATCTAAACATTTTTGACACCCTAGTAGGAGGCTGAATTTTCAGGCCGGTGTGTCCATAAACGGAAGGTCATTGGACACTGTTTCAAGTTCAGTCAAGCTTGAGGCTCCTCCTTGCTCTCACCTCTGTTTCCCCAACTTTTTGTGTTGAGTCTGCGGAACAAGTTACTCTGGAAGAGGATCATCTAGGGGTTTCCACTTCAGAGATCTCGTAGGATTTCTACTCTCACCTTTCTGCAGTTCCAAAGAAAGAACAAGGGAGATCCGAGGATTGTTCTGGATCTGTTTTTAAGAAATGTCTTCCATTAGAGAGATTCAAAATGATTACACCATCTTCTGATCTCGCCAGCGCTTAAAGGGGAGAGGATGTGCTTGTTGGACCTTCAGAGTATGCACATGCACATTGTGCGCTACTCTCCCCATGGACAATGTGTGAAATTCTCCATGGGGCGTCAGTTCTTCCAGTTAAGGTTACTCCCTTTTGGCCACAACTTGTCACTGAATATTAACAAGGTGATTTCTGTAATCATGGCATCGCTCAGGAGCAAGGTGGTCCACTCTAATCTGGATGACTGGCCGAATAGAGCCTCATCCTAGTAGGCAGTTCTGTTCCCTCCACATCTTGCAAAGCACCTCGTCTTTCACTGGGCCTTTCAATACATTTCAAGCAGTATCACATAGTGCCTCCACAGAGACTTCGATCCATTGGATGTATCTGGGACAGCCAGTTATGAGAGTGTTTCACAGGATTCAGAAACTGCTGCATGGCTGTACAGAGATGATCTCTGCCCCCCAGTTGCAGGCAGAAGTTTACGAGAGATTGCTCAGCTTCATTACCTCTTAAATACTAATTGTACCATTTGCAAGGCTGCAGATTGCAGAGATTTAGCTTGTGCCGGCTTCCCACAGGGAATAGGAATCCGATCCTTAGACAGCAATGATCCCTGTTTCCAACTAAGTCAAACAGGGTTTTCTATGGTGCATGACTACTGGTAATGTCTTCAGGGGCGCCATTGTCTGCTCTCTAGATCTGTAACCCATGAGAACAACACTCGTCCCAATATTTTTTATTTTTTGTATTGTGGTTAAAACGTGTTCAACCTTAACAATATCATACATAAAAAGCCACAAAAAGTCATAAACCAGCAATAAGAAAAAACAGAGAAAATAAATATGTTATACTTTACATTAAACAATTCCTTCCTTACCCAACAAAGCAACATCGAGAAAAAGAAAACATATTTCCTTAGAAAACAAAAAATAGAGGTAAAAAGAAAATATTTAAAAAAAAGAAAGGATTCCAAGATGGCCGCCGTGACTTTACCACCGTAAGGAGCGTGCTCCTTCCCGGTGGTCCCAAATAAGGAGCAATAAGCGGGGAGAAACCCGCCGATCCGTGGCGGTAAAGAGGAGGGAAGCGCAGCCGAGGGGTGCGCTACCCCGACAACCAAAGTCAGAACATTTTGAGGCCGACAATAAAGGAGGAGAAAGGTGCGCTGAGCAAGCGACCAGAGCCGCCAAAGTGAGGGACGGCACCACGGCCGCAGGTTCCAGCGGTCCACACAGGGTGTGCCGACCCGCCGTAGTTGCAGCCCTGGGAAGACGCGGGAGGGGTCACCTCATTGGCGGGCTCACCGGCAGAACGAGCGACACACAGCGTGAAAGATCCCCAACAGCAGCCCACGCCTCCCAGAGGAGGAAGGACACAGGCCATAACGGCTGAGACCTACCGGGCCTCACAAGAAGTGTAGCTTGGGGACAGCCACCCCAAGACACCCCCTAGTGCCCTGGACTATCAAGTAAGATGGGGAGCGGGCCACTGGGAAACCCAACCTCCAGCCTTGGCACAGAGCCGCCAGCGGAGGGAGCTGAACCACACTGGGCCTACAGGGGGAAAGGACTTCCCACGGCAGGATCCCTCTCCCCACCGACCTGGCGGCCCAGCAACCTCTCAGCCGATAGACGGCATTGGCAACCCTCTCTTGGCAGGAACTTCTCCCGGACGCGGGGGCCGCAGCTTAAGGCAACACCAGCAGCCTGGGGGATCCGGTGCACCCGACAACGGGGCCGGGTCACAGGAGGAGGGCAGTTTAGGCTGCACAATAGGAGGGCAATCAATGACTACCCCCGCCTGATGGGCACTGGGTAGTCCCCAGCACCAACGGACACCCACGAGGAGGGGAGTCAGCTTCTTCGGGAGTCACAGAGCACCCGCCCCTGGAAAGGGGCTGACACCCCTGCCCTAGCCATGGACCACAGCCTGCATCAGCAAGCAAATCACACGCCACAATAGGTCGCCCTCAGCACCTCCTGACAGCTATCCCAAGATGAGTGGAGAGACAATCATTGGGCCTACCAGGGAAACCAATAAGTCCTCCCTGACCACCACCAGAGCTGGGACCTCACAACAACCCCCCCATTGGGGACAGGAGCTGCAGCACCATAGGCGCTCTGCGAACACGGCCCCCAGGGACCGGAGGAAAGGCCTGTGAGCCAGGGGCAAAGTGGAGCTAGCCAGCACAGCAGTGTAATCGGGCACAGCAGTATAGGCAGACCCGGAGCACAGTCGTGCCAAGAGACCCCTGACGCAGGGGAGCAACCCCGGAAGAGTACAGGCCTACCACAGGAATTAAAGCCTCTGGAAGTGGAGGCCCCCATCTACGTCGCACTCCAACAGAGCGGCCCCGGCGTGATCCCCACCCAAGAGGCTGACATTTTAGGTCTCCCTGAATCATTAGTTCACAACAGAAGCCAGGTGGGCAACGGTAGATATCTGCCGTACGGCGCAAGCAGACCTCCCCTCAAGGGAAAGAAGGGACAATTAAAATCCGGCAGGTGAAGGGGCCAGCAGCTGTGGACAAGCCAGCGACAAAATATCACAGAATAAACCTAGAGAGTACGAAGAGGGGGCCCCCGTGGGCAGGATCTCCAAGAAACAAGATGGTACCTTCCAAAAACTGACGTAAAGAAGGGAGACTACGATGTGCGAGGACCAGACTTCTTTAGACCAGCCAGGTTTGGAAGAATCCCCAGGACTGATTAAAGGACAAGAAGTCGCAAGCGATTTACTCCAACAATGCTTTAAAGTGTTCAGTGACCGAATGACGGACACCCTGCAAACACAACTGAGCTTAATACGTACAGAGCTAGCCCAATCCCTGCAGGAGATGAAAGGCGACATAGTTGAACTGGGAGACAGTGTTGGCACCAACAAAAACACCATCCAAGAACTCGCGGAAGACACTTGCAAGATCGACCCCTTAGCAGATCAGCTTGCAGTCACAAAGCACAACCTTGAGCTCCAAACTAAAGACCTGGAGAACTGCTCCAGAAGGTCAAACATCATGGTTGAGGGGCTACCCGAAAGCGCGAGTGACTGCGAACTACGCGAGACAGTGAAGCATGTGTTCAAGGACTTGCTCGACATAGAAGCAGGGGGGATGATCCATATCGACAGAATCCATTGTGTGGGCCCAGTCAGAGCAGAACCAGGTGCGAGGCCCATGGAAGTAGTGATGTCACTGTAACGATATGACCAAAAATAAGAGATTCTGCAAGCAGCAAGGAAGGTGGCCCAGTAAAAATTAACAGCACTGAAATCCAGCTCTTTGAGGACCTGGCCAGGACCACGCTGGCAAAAAGGAGGCAAATGGGCCTGGTGACTAAGGCACTATCCCAGGCTCAGATCCGATACAGATGGACCTTTTCATTTGGGATAATTTTCTCGTGGGAGGGCCGCCAACACCGAGTAACCACGCTGGAGGAAGGGCTCAAGATCTTGAATATTGAAGAGGAGGGGAGTGGGTACGAGGAGCGCGAGCCAGGAGGCAGCCGCACGAAAGGCTTCAAGAGAAGCCCTGGGAATGGAGGAGATTAGGGGAGCCAAAGCCAAGAAGCAAACCCCCACATAGGCCAAAAGGTCAATGGCCAGAGTCGCCAGTCTAAATGAAAGATCCAGGCAATGCCATGCCTGGGGGCAGTGGGGCCCAAGAGGTAGACCATATGAGGTGAGATCCATACACCCCGGGGGGACTCCCATCCATAGGGAGATCGCAGGGCGAGGTGGGAGTGATGGACACAGCACTTGGAATCGGGGGAGGGCAAGGGAACTGCTCAACCCGCAGTCACATTCTCCGGGTGTTTAGCGAGACTCGGCTACCATAGCTGAGCCCATGGGCGGGGAAGGCGAGCCGAGTTTAGCCGGAGGGAAGGGGAATGAAGAGAGGGGTAAAGAGGAAGATGGGACGGGGGCGTTCACTGCAAGTTGGCAATTAACTGGGTAAAACAAAGTGAATGGGTAAGGAAAAGGGGATACACATACTCTCACTGAACGTTAACGAAGAGACGGAAACTAGAGAACCTCCTGTTAGAGGTAAAACCCAAAATAGTGTCACTACAGGAGACCCACATCCGCTTGAAAGACAAGGGTATGCAGAGAATAAGGGGCTACCCCCATCTCTTCCAGGCGAACGACAAGGGAAAGATGCGAGGGGTCCTGATAGCGTTTAGACAACTGCCTGACCTAAAAATAGAATGGACAAAGGTAGATAAAGAAGGGAGATTCCTATTTGTTCAGATTTAATGGGGAGGAAAACCACTCGCGATCGCCACGGTGTATGCACCCAACACGGGCCAGGATGGGTTCCTATGGGGGGTAATGGAGAACCCTGACCGGTTTACGAGGGGGCAGCTCATAGTAACAGGGGACTTTAACATGGCCTGGCACCCAATGGAGGATAGAAGCGCGGGCAAGACCCCCACATCTAAGGGCCCACCCCAGAATCTGAGGGCCAGTATAGACCGATTAACCCTGGTTGATACCTGGTATGAACTTCAGGGGGTTCCAGGGGTTACTCCTTTTTTTTCTCTCATGTTCATCACACATTCCTAAGAATCGATTAGATCTGGGTCTCCGTTACACTACTTGGCCAGGTCCGGAGCTTGGAACTGGGGCCCATAACCCTGTCGGACCACACCCCCCTGCTGATGGAATTACAATGGGAGGGGGGAGGGTTCAGGGCTGTGGCAGTGGCAGTTTCCCTGACACCTACTGAGGGACCTGGTGATCAGTAACGACATCCGGGCTTTCATACGTGAATTCTTTCAAAGAAATAAGACCCTGGCCCTACAGGAACAGGTTGTATGGGACGCCTTTAAGGCAACCATGTGGGGGGAGCTTCTAGCCAAGACAGCACCATGAACCAAACAGGAGAAGGCCCTACGCGTAGACCTGGAACGACACCTGAAAGAGGTGATGACAAGAATGGAAACGGACCAGGGGGTGACCACCAGGAAGGAATATAGACACCTTAAAGGGCATGTTTCCCAGGTGATTCCGGTAACCAGGGGCACCAAGCAGGGATGCCCTATGTCCCTGATCTTGTACACAATATACTTAGAACCCCTCCTAGCCAAGATCAGACACTAGGTGAGTGGAGACACACAAATCGATGGCCTTCGCGGACAACTTAATAGCTGTAATGACAGATATGAACTTCTTACTCCCGAGACTGATCACACTACTGGGGGAATTCGGTAGAGTGGCAGGGCTGAGGATCAACAATCAAAAATCTGAACTAATGATTCTACAGGAAGACGGGCCCCTGCCCTCTGACCCACCACACACAGGCAATTCGCGCAAAGGGAAGCCTCCAGTACCTGCGTGTCGCGATCACTAACACCATAGGCAACATGTACCAAGCTAAAAACCCCCACCTACTGGAAACGATGAAGACATGGCTGGGAGATGGGGGGCCCCTCAACATCTCTTGGATGGGCCGGATTTATGTTATAAAAATGATAATCTTACCCAGAGTATTTTATTATTTCCAGACTCTCCCCCTAGCGATCTCCCAAAAATTCTTCAAAACCTTGAATAAACTGGTGAGTAAATTCATCTGGCAAGGGACAAGGCCTCGGGTGACATGGAAAATCATCACAGCGCTGACGGGCTGGGGTACTGGGTGTCCTGAACTTCCTAACGTACTACTGAGCAGCCCAATTGAGAGTAATTTGTGAATGGTTTAGTAGGAACCCTGACAAGATCTGGCAGAGGATGAACAAGGCAGTGGTGGGCAGACCCCTAGATGAAGTCCTTTAGAGCCCCAGGGAGGACAGACCCTCTCCCCCCCCCCACCAACATGTACAGACGCCAGATAACAGCCCTGGTTGGCGACATCTGCAACACTATGGTTAAAAAATCCCGTCCCCGTTTACACCTTACTAAGTAACCCACAATTCACTCCAGGGCTGGAGAAAGGGGCAGTTATCAGATGGGAGGAGGCAGGCTGCCTTAAATCAAGGGACATGATGGATGACCAGGAGGTAGTCTTTCCATCAATGCAATCAGAACATCTGGCTTAGGGAGGAGGATAGGTTCCGATATGCCCAACTGAGATACTGGCTACTGTCCCCGGGCATGAAACACTCCATAACCAGGGACTTCACCCCACTGGAAAAATACTTGCTGACGAGTTCAGGGGACCGCCAACTGATAAGCAAATTGTACAAACTGTTATCCACGCAAGCAGTCCAGACCCAGTGGACCTATATGAAACAATGGGCAGACGTGCTACCCTCCCAATTTTGGAGGAACAATGGTGGGACGTGTGGAAAAGGATACCTAAACTAATGAGGGGGGTGCAGATCAGGGAAATGTGGACTAGAATGTTAGTACAATGGCATCTAACCCCTGAGAAGCTGCATAAAATATATCCAGCGACATCCCAGGTCTGCTGGCAGGGTTGCAGCGAGGTAGGCTCTTGGCTGCATGTTTGGTGGTCCTGCCCTGTGCTGAAACCGTTATGAGAACCCCGTAAATAGTGCCATGAAAACGATGTTTGGCCCACAAGTACGGAGAGGGGGTGGGGAAGCCTTGCTGGGTCTAGGAGATGTTCTGGACATACTCCCAACTAAACCCCAGAGGAAAGCATACATGGTTTTAAGTGTGGCGGCACTTTCGCGAATAGTGCAAAAGTGGAAACAAACCAAGTTCCCTAACGAATAGATAGCAAAGATCTGGTACTACACCTCGCTGGAATGGGTAAACTACTCTATTCAATGGGACTGTGCCAAATTTAAGGAAGACCGAGACATGGTTTTGGAATGGTGCCCCCAAAGAATCCGACTGCTGGATATCCTATAGACTTGCACCTCGAGCTCTTTTTATGTGAACTATCGAGCAATTTGCTTTGCAGCAATTCTGGGTGCGGGGGGCAGGGGGGAGGTAAGGGTCAGGTGGGGCGAGTTGGGAAGGGGGTTGTTAATATTCACACTATTCAAATACCATTGAAAACACGTTAAAAAAAAGATAAAAGCTATATTTCGACTCACGTGCTAAAAATATTTCTTCAAAATACATGACAAATTATTCCAAACTCGTCTAAAGAATAACATCTAGGACCCTTGGAGGTCAGTGCAGTATATTATCAGATGCTTCAGTGTCTCAAAAGAGTTCATATTCTTAAAGAATCTACATACACGATGTTCCTTTAAGATCCTCTTTCTACGTATCAGTATTTTTTTAGTTAAATTCAAATTCGACCTAAACCGCATAAAATCAAACATTACAGTAGAACCAGGACTTAACTGAATGTAGGGTGCTAGAACTCCCAGTTTTTTGTGTTCCTGTACTAAATGGCACAGGGACTTAAAGCTGTGGAATTTATCTACGATGCGACACTAGTCCCTCCTATACAATTGCTTTTTCACTTTACTTGGAACACATAGCAAGTCTTCCACTCTGATATCTGAAGCCAACAGTATTTCATGGCAGCAGTGCACAAATCTATGCACTGCAGGGTTATAACCCGACTGGACCACAGTTCCCGATTTCTCATACATAGAATTCTCTACAGGAATCAAAAGTTTATAATAGAGGTGGATGTAGTTCCACCTGGCTCGGGTCTCCATCGAAATCAAACCTAGTTCAAACTGAATGGCTACTGTGAGCACTGGGTTAGGAATGCGTTGAACATTTCGCCATAAGAGCCCTCCCAGCTGGTCCAAAAAATCCAGTACCCACAGCTACAGAGTTTCCAGACCATATATCAGTTTAGGTAGGACTTTGCCCTTGCAGTACTTAATGAGGGGTATGATGGAGAACTTGCAGTATTTTGCTTTTATCTTTTGCATCTGGGTGGTTAGAGCCCGCAGTTTACAGAGTAGGGGATCCTTTGATTTTTTTTGTTCGGGTATGCGATTAACAGGAACCCCAAGTAAATCATATTATCCACCACCTCCAATTTATCCTGCCCCAGTTTCTAAACAAAAGGAGACTGCCTATATGTTTTCCGGATGTGGAGGACTTTTGTCTTGGAGTGGTTAATGATCAACAAGTTCCCTTCTGCATAAGAAGCAAATGCCAGGATAAGATGTTGTAAGCCTATTGGGGACTGATCAAACACTAGCAGATCATCTGCGTAGGCTAACCAAATGAACCTGATGTAAAACAGCTTGGGGGGTGGGGAGGTCGGGCAAAAGCCAGGGGCTCTATAATTTCATCAATATCTGATAGCGATTGAAGAGACAGGGGGCAAGAATGCACCACTGCCTCAGACCCCTTTCGGTTTGTATCTCACCAGAGAACGTGCCCACAGTGTCTAACCTTACCCTTATTCTTGAATGTTCATAGAGGCCTGTTATGAGTCAAAACACACCTTCGGGAATCTCCCACTTGGAGAGCTTAGACCACAAGAGGCCCCTGTCCACAAGGTCAAAGGCAGATTTTAAATCAAAGGAAGCTGGAAAGATGTTTCTATCCCCCCCGCACCCTTCCAAATGGCATCCTGCAAAAAATGTCAAAATTATGCCGTTCAGGTTGGTGCCATGAACCCTTCTGAGTCCCTGACTCTCGAGCCCAAACCTCCAGATGGGACAGTAAGACTGAGGCAAAGATCTTGCTGTTGGCATCGAGGATGGAGATGAGGCGATAATTTGTTGGCTCAGTTTTGGGACCCTTTTTATAGATTGGGACAACATGAGCCAACCTCCAGGACAAGGGATAACTACCCTTTACCAAAATCTCTTTAAATAAAAAGGAGATGGTGATGGCCCATATAACGGGGTCTCCCTTCAACACACAGTTACTCAGCTTGTTAGGGCCAGGGGCACGTGAATTACTGGAACGGATAATAAGCTCTTTAATATATTCCTGATTAAGGTTCAGATCAAAGGCACGTTCCACAAGGACAGGATCAGAAGGGGACTGGTCATGGGGGGGGTTTCAACTGCTGAATATAATTCAGTAAAATGGCTGACCCAGTCCTGCTCTGAAACTGCATTAATCTGACATTCACTAATGTCCCTATTTAATGAATTAAGAACCAGAAACTCCCACAGTCTGAGCTTGTCAAGCTATTTAACATACATTCTGCATCCTTTTGTACTAATCTAGCCCTTTGCCGCTTAATCCAGTTTTTAAAATGCGTCTAATCTTTTTGACTGCAAGTCATTGTGCCGAGTCTTTCAGGGCAGACTGTGCCTCTCTAATATTGGCTCTCATAATACATTTCCCCATAGCTACAATTGGGTTGAAGGCGTGATTATACTTTCTATGTTTCGATTTAGTATTAATGCGCCAGCGTCTATTACCCGTTGGAACATACACTAACTGGTCAATAAGGGAACCAAAATGATCCACACTAAACGCATGCAGTTTCCAATCCCATGCCGTTTAAGCAATAAGAGACTTGAACTTAGCATTGAATCTATTCACCCCATCTGGCCTCCAGATGATCGTATTATCAGTGGGGTTCAATGTCAAATTGCTGGACACTCTAACCCTTTCTCACAATAATTCCACACAGAGACCAACATGTTGTGATGGCTCCAGTCAGAAGTGGTTATTCTGAAAAACACACACATGTTGAAAAGCATGGAGTCAAGAACTGAAGCACTGACGCCTTTTTTTCCAAGTCGGGCAACTAACAGAGCTCCCTTAAAATGAACCATTTAACATACGCCGCCCTAAGGCTGCAAAGCAGCATGCCCACCTTATACCACGTAGGCCCTTTTTGGCAACCCCTTTTTAACAGGTAGGCTACCTTGATCCATGTCTTTTCCATTGACCTTTGGTCATGTCACGTTCAGGTCTCCACCTAGTAATAAAGAGCCTTACTCAACACTACCCAGCCAGTCTGAAAAAATAGTCGTCAAGAATTCAAGAAAAGTACTTAACTTAGAAACTCCTGTGTTCTAATAAATATTTATCAACAGTGGCTTTCTAATGTGAGTTGTTCCTATCAGATTGAGGAGTGATCCACAACAACCTTTGGGTCAATGAACTATGGGATTCAACCAATCAGAAATTGTAAATCAATATACTAGAATGCAAAGCTTTTTTTGTGGCTCTGAAGGCTTTTGTTCCCTAAATTCACAACAGCAGGTTGTTGATTCTTACGGAAAATACAACTCCTTTGTTTTACCTGAACAAGCAAGGGGCACCGGATCCACTTGCTGTTGAACTTTGGAACTAGTGTTAGCAACACATTTTCCAGTAGCTTCTTACCTAGCGGCACAGCTAACCAGCAGGCTTATAAGCTCAGCAGGAGAATAGAAGCCCCTCACAAGTGGTAACGGATTGTGGTGGTTCTCGCTAAGATTTTCGCAGATTGGGGGGGATATTCCCAAAGTTAGGTCTTTGTGCTACTTGCACCAAGAAGGAATGTCCTCTGTTTGCCTCCAAGGTAGGCAAAGGCCAATGCACTCTGAGATGTCTTTCTTCTACAGTGCTCTAATCATTTTCAGTATGGCTTTCCACAGGTTCCGTTCTTAGGCAAGCTCCAGAGGAGAACAATCGGCCATATGATTCAGATTGCCCTTCAATGGTGTGTGGAGGTCAGAAATGTGAGGCAGTCGCCTTTCTGAAGGTTTTTCAAAAGATGCCATTTTATTAACTCAAAAGGTTGGATAAACGCCTCACTATCCCTAACCTGGCGAGGAATTCCCTGGTTAAAATAAACTAAAGGAAACACTCTAGAAAAAAGATTCTGTCCCTCGCATATAAGCATACTTAACTTTGCAGGGCAATATGTGGCAGTTTAACACAACAAATATAACAGTCAAATTTACATCATAACAACTGCTTCATCTTCTAATCTGTGTGAATTCCCCTCCCCAATATTGAATTAGGATTTTATTCAACAGTTCAAAAAGGTTTAGGAAATCCTGTATCATAACAAAGTTCCACTTGATAACACTAAAGTTCCAACTTGACACCACAAAGTTCTTGAAACACCCTCTGTTCAACAACTAAGAATATTTCCTTACTTTGTTGGTTTCAACAAATAGATTTTTGTCAGGATATTTCTGCAGCAGTTCACAAAATCGCTTATTTGACGATATTAAATACTCCTCAGTTCACACAACTATTGCTTCCATGATATTAATTTGTCAGGGTGATTATACATGAATCCACAAAGCACCATAGTGTTTCTTCAACTTCTTTAAGACTTCCAACCATGCCACAGTACTTCAGTGGCTTCTACCTGCTATACTCTCCTGCCAGACTTTTTAAGACAGTGTTCTCTGTTCTGGTGTACTCTCCTGCCAGACGATCAACTACTACAACGTTCTCTGACTTGGTGTACTCTCCTGCTAAGCCAGACCAAATACTACAACGTTCTCTGACCTGGTGTACTCTCCTGCCAGCCCAGAATAAACTACTTCTATTAAGTACTTCTTTAGTATAGGTTGAACTCAAAACAGGTTAGCAATATCTTTTGCTCCCCGACATCAAATATAAGACACACTTCAAGGGAAACGAAAACCCACTGGTGCTGTTTGTTACACCCGTGTTTCTGCCACTGCTCCACTCCCTCTGAACATCGTCCTTCAGAAGGGCAGCCTTCTTTCCACTCTTGTTTCTTCCCCTTTATACTAACCAACCGCTGATTAGGTTTCTGTTTCAATTTCATACTTCTTTGGCTTTGGCAATGTGGGTTTAAGTCCTTCTCTCGTGTGGCCTCCTTTTCATAGTGACAATTGTTTTTACCAACACTGGAAATGCCAACTGCCTTCTCTTTGCTCTGACAATTCTGGTTATTTCTTAATTGCCTCTATATGTTTCTCTTTTGGCTTTGGTAATGATGGTTTATCTTTTCTCTCATAAATATTGCCCCTTTCTGTTGACTTCTTATGCCCCACAATGTCACAATCAGAATCTTTTGGTGTGGCAGCCAGATTCCTATTTTACCATCTGCTCCCTTTAAAATCAGCTTGGATGTCAACAAAAGAATTAACTTGCTTTATATTGGTTCGGTATTCAAAAGTTTTCTTCTTCACTTGTTTTACTTCATGGACCACATTTCTATGCCTAAGGCCTGTGGACTTGGTCAGCGGGGGTGTACGGAGCGCTCCGGGGTCACTATCTAACAGTGAACTCCCAGGGTCTGGCGTGTGCGTCCGTTCGCCTCGCTGCCTCTATGTCCTCTGCGTGAGATTCTCCACGCGGTCTGGGAATCTCTGCTCTACAGTTTTCTGCGACTTGTGTCTGTCACCAGCAGGGTTCTCCTGGCTCCCACAACACGTCGGTGCTCGCCTGCCACTGGTGCTTGTGAGATGAGGGGGAAAGTTACCAAAACATACTCTTTCTGATGCGTGGCCTCTGCAGCTGCGTTCCTCAGAGGGAGAGTTGTTACTCCCAACGCTTCCCACTGCGCCAGCTCTGCAATTACGTTCTTGAGCTTGAAAGACCCTCTCAGGACCGGCATCTACTTCACACGCCACTGTGGTCCCGGTGTCACTGCTCACACACGACCTTTGCTTCTGCTGCCACGGAGAGGTAGGACAACTACCCCACCTTCTACTACTGCTCCTTCCCATGGCCTGCAGCTGAGGGTGCTTTTTATACCTCCCAGTCCTCCTCAGGTATGGGTGATTAGTACTAATTGACTGTAACTTGCAGTCTCGTGCCTCTGCAGTCCTCTTATTCATCCCAATACTTAGGGATTTATGGAACTTGGAGTCCATATTATGCAAATTGGCTTTTCTAACAGTTTCTACTTTACAATAGGCTATTAGAAGGATGGGATCTTGGGGGAAGTCATACTTGGGGGGCGGGGGTTCCCATTCTTGCTGACTTAGTCTTCCTGCCCCCCAAGTGATCCTCCCACAGAACACCACTCCCATGGTCAGGATCAAAAAGCGGCTGCCTTTCCCATGCCACATGAGAAGGGTCCCGAGTCAGGTTTCCTGGGTGAATCATCTCTGATTCATCACACTGGCCCAGCAGAGTGTTTCTAGGACCCTCTTTGTCTTTTAAAAGTGCCCTGCTGGTTGCTTCATCCAACGGGACAAGTTGCTTCCTCAGGCGAGAGGGCTGGGGCTTCACTGCTTCGCTAAGTAAATGTGCTTAGCAGTCTGGAACCTAAGGATGTAGCACCTGCGTGTTTGGGTCTTCCAAAGCAGCCAGTAAAGAAAACTTCTAGGTCACAGTGCTCCAGCAAGTGGATCAGATTCCGCTACTGGTGCATTGAGACATTTCCATTTACAAAAAGCATCACTGGACCTCATCACGGGTTGGGTGGAGTGGTAAAAATGTGGTGGTATCGCTATTACCGCCGCATTACCGCTGCGCCCAATCCCATGTTTGGACGGACCTCGGAGCATTCACCTCCACCTTTAAGCTGGAGGTGAATGCGCCGACATTATGCCCATTTTTCGGCACAATTACAGCAGCGCAATTAGCGTTGCGGTTATTATGCAGAGAATCCCCCTCTAACAGCGCCGGACCAAGTTGCGGTAAAGCTAATTGCGGTTGGCGGTAATCCTGCGGATTTACCGCCGGGTTACTGCCCAATTAGTGATGAGGCACGATGTCCTGTCTTTTGGCTCCCTCAAAAATTGAGACTCAATCGTGCAAGATTTCTCACCCTGCTCTTGGTCCTATATTCACTGGAATCCAATAATTGACCTCTTTCTAATCCATTTATCATGAGACTACAACGGACTGCTCAAGCTGTTAGTCTGAAAAAAACCAAATCCCTAACCATCGTCTTGCCCCCCCTGGGCAAGCATGCTCCGGTCTCAGACAATCTTTGACAATCCCCTTGGGGGTTATGGATCACTATACGCCCCCATGCTGCATTCGTATCTCAGGCCCTATGTGCACTTTGTTACTCCTATCTTACTACTGTGGACACAAATAACATAATAGCAAAATGGTTGATTATAGGTGCACACCTCAAATTTAATGAGAATTGTAATCTAATTCAAATAATATTTAAGGTTGGTTTTATGTGCGGGGGAGGAACTGGGGCCATGGCACAAAACCCCAACATTAGAAAACAAACAAGAAAAGGATTAAGCCTAGGAATCCTCCCGTCCCCTGCACATTTTCAAATGTTTGGACTAAGTCCACTACTAAATTTAGGCATTAATATGAAAAGAATATATATCAGAAAACCAAGTTCTGTTAGGCAAAGTAAGAATTTATATTACAAATGTATAGTACATATTCAATTACAGAGAAAATGTATAAAGTAAAGAAGCAAACATTGCATCAATAGATCATAGCAAATTTGAAGGAATAGTGGAGTCCAGTTCAATTGGCGATCCGTTTCAAGGATGCTTTTCTCTTCTTCATATGGCCAGAATTGAATTCTTAATACAAAAAGAAAAAAGGAACATTTGTACAAATGTTCATGGTCACTTTAACATAGATTATAATACATGTACTATAAACTCTGTCATCTGTTAGCATATCTGTGTTTCTCATTAAGTTTAACCAATTCATCCTACCCCATTCTAAGAGGGCATGTTTTCTCATGATTCACAGGTAAGTAGTGCTAATTAAGGTTATAGCATAGGTATATTTGTATCCAAAGTGCGGAGAGGCTCTTGCCGACGGTTTGGCAACAAAATGGTTACACAGTAACTCAAAAATACAAAATGAGTATATCAGTCCTAAAAACTCCATAAAAATCACAGTGAGTACAGTATGGAATAGATATAAGCAAATAAAGTTACCAAAAGAGCAATGTGTTCCAAAACACGAGGTGCAAAATGGATCAAGAATAGTGGTTCAGGTATTGTAAATAGTAACCTGGCGTGAAGTCCTCCAACCGGAGTGCGTATAATTACTGCAGTAACAAGAGACATAAACGGAGATAAGAGGCATATAACTAAGTGAAAACAGAGAAATAGACATACGTGTCATGAGCTTGGGTCATGCCCCTAGATTAGCCTCTAAGAATTCGTGGACCATGGCTTATCATGCTTGGTCCGTAACACGGAAAGAACCATGTCTGGGCTATGGGGGAAAGACACTTCCTCATCACCTAAGATGGCGGCTTAAGGGGTTCTATGGAAAGTAACCGTCACGGTCTAGTGCTTCACACTCACTGCATATATAAGTCCCTTCTCTCACCTGCTCCGCGCTTCGCGTCGTCTGCTTCGCAGTGTACGCTTACCGCAGCTCCGTTCTCGTCACAGTTTACCTCAGCCCATTCATATGATCTCCTGTCATAGTTCCATAGTTTTCCCTCTAGTTAGAGTACATTTTGCGTCACTTCCACAGTATTTCCCTGGCGTTAGATTTTAGGCAATATTCTAGTAAGTTGCCTTCACAGTTACCGCGCTCATTCCTGTCAGCGGAACATTCGCAAATCTCCTTCAGCAGTTCGAAGCTGTGTTGTTTTCGTCAAGCGACAGTTACCGCAAGTATTGGCTGTTATGTTGTTGCGCCCTTGTTTTTAGCGTGCCTTTTCAGTCAGCAGAGTTTTCATGTTTTGTAACTACAGTAATAAGCTGTTCTCCTGTCAGTCCGCCCTTCCACACATGCTAGGTAGGGTTACGATTTGGTGACAAGGTTGTTAGTTGTCAATTCTGGGGAAAAGTTACAGTTGCTTCCAGTCAGCTAAACTACTAGAGCCATGTCGTTGGTTGTGGAAAGTCTTCTTCACAAGCTAGCATACACCACACGTTAAAAGAAATATTACTTATCTCTGCAGTTAACCATTTTTCTGTCCAATTGTTCACACGCAGATTGAGTTGCTTCTCATAGTTGGATTAGATGTGACTAGGTGTTCATTCATGTCAATATAGAGGAACATCTTATCAATAGTATCCAATTCCTTATCAATTCCTAGCATCCCCATTATTTACTAGTCACGCACTCCCGTCATCCTTCCTTCCCTCAGAAAATCGCATTTCATTTTCCCTTCTTCAGAACTAGCGCCCCTGCGCAGAAGCAGGATGGAGAGCTCCCAAAAAACAAACTACAGGTAACGCCTCCCGATGGGTATGAGAGAGAATTCCTGAACGGGTGCATTAGACTAGTAGACTAAGGATTACTGAATGTTCTTTTTTGTAGATCACCAGACTGCATAGATTAACTACGCACCCTGAGAATAGCGCCCAAACAGAATTCCAGAGAAGTGCTCCCGCAGAGTTTCTGAGGTAAGCGTTACAGAACGCGAAGCCGTGCTGAAATTATACTCTGCCTGAGCATTCATGGAAAATACAGAAATGGATCAGTTAACTCAACTTCTGGGGGAATTACGAGCTGAAGTCCACGCAGCTCGGTCAGAAACCAATGCCCTGAGAAGAGAGCTGGTGGTGAATAAGGATCGAACAGAAGAATTGGCTCGTCAGCTATTACAGACTCGAGCAGGTCAGGTACCGCTACCATTAAATAATTCCCAGGCTTCTGCATCTACGGTGCCCCAGGCTCCAGTCCAAGTGGTCATTCCTGGAAATGTTCCGTTAGCTCCTCCTGAGCGCTTCACCGGAGATCCAAAGAAATTTGCTGTGTTCTTAAATCAATGCAGACTACATTTTTTGTGCAGACCGGCTGTGTTCCCCACAGACCAATCAAAGGTGGCCTTCGTTTTATTTTATTTGGGCGGCTATGCGGCCGACTGGTCCATACCCCTGGTGAATAGGGATGATCCGGTGTTGCAAAACTTCCAGGATTTTCAGAAAGAATTGGAAAGACTTTTTGCTCGACACACTCAAGGGCATGCATTGGATGGTGAGTTGTTGTCATTGAAGCAAGGCAATCAAGAATTACTGGCCTATGTGGCCACATTTAATAGGTTGGTGGCAGAAACCAATTGGCCTACGGAAAAAAGAACGACTTTATTTTATCGAGGTCTGCGCAGTGAATTAAAGGACATTTTGGCACAAGTGGTGAACCCTCTGGAGGATGTCAATGACTTCATTGATCTGACTATTCAGTTAGACCACAGGCTACAAGATCGTAGAACTGATCGCGCTCGCCTAGACAGTCGAGCGTATGTGGTTCGCCCTAGAGAATCAATTGCAAGATCAGGCCCAGAAACTCACTCCGAACCCATGCAGTTGGGGGGAATTCGAGGCCCAATTTCCCAGACAGAGAGAGAGAGAAGACGTCAACAGAAGCTATGTCTATATTGTGGTAAGGCGGGTCACTTTTTAAAGGACTGCCCAGTAAAACCGGCACGAAAACCTTTGGGAAGTGTGGGGGAAGATCAGAAGGACCAGAATTCGGAAAACTCCAGTGCCCGGCAAGTTTAGAGGTCAGCTTGTCGAGCGTGAATAAGGTTGCAATGACCTCCCACTTTGTGTTTCCAATCATCCTATTCAGTCCTGAGTTTCCCACAATCAGACATGAGTTGACTGCATATATTGACTGTGGAGCTGTGGGCAATTATATGGATCTTCACTTGGCTAGCAAATTGGGATTTCCCTTAACGGATAAGTTAAAGGCAGAAAATTTATCCGGGGTCGACGGCACTCCCTTAGTGTCAGGGCCGGTTACACAATGCATTAACAATCTTATTGTGCTCTGCCAGGAGGAACACAGAGAGAGGATCTCTTTTGACCTGATTCGAGCTCCCCAGTTCCAGATTATCTTGGGAATACCGTGGTTAGAAAAGCATAACCCATTGATCAATTGGCGAACACGAACCTTGACCTTTGCTCTTGACTGCCAAAACTTTTGCCATTCCATGGAAGGTTCAGTGAAGATGATGCCACAGGAGGGATCCACAGAAGTTACCTTAGGTCTTATAGGCTCCTTGCCCCATGAATACTGGAAATTTCAAGATGTATTCCAAGAAGAAAAACAAGCCGAAGTATTGCTCCCTCACAGACCTTACGACTGTCAAATTGATTTAATTCCAGGATCTCAGCTTCCGTGCAGTCGAATTTATGCTTTGACAGAAAAGGAAAATGTCCATTTGAAAACCTATTTGGATCAATATCTGGCTAATGGATTTATCAGACCATCTAAGTCCCCGGCAGCATCGCCCCTATTTTTTGTCCCCAAAAAAGGAGAATTGAGAACGTGTATAGACTACCGAGCTCTAAATCAAATCACTGTAAAGAATCGCTACCCTCTTCTACTCATTTCTACATTGTTGGACCAAGTAAAACAGGCGCAGATCTTCACCAAGCTAGACCTCCGAGGGGCATATCATCTAATTCGCATAAAGGAGGGAGATGAGTGGAAAACTGCATTTCGAACCAGATACGGGCTTTTTGAATACATGGTGATGCCTTTTGGGCTGTGCAACGCTCCAGCAGCTTTTCAATCCTTTATGAATGACATTTTCAGAGATATGTTGGATATTTTTGTGGTGGTTTATGTGGACGACATTCTAATTTTTTCTGATGAACCTCTTGAACATGTCAAGCATGTGACTGCTGTTCTCCAACGACTCAAGGAAAACTCTCTATATGTTAAACTGGAAAAATGTCACTTCCACGTTCCAGAAGTTGAGTTCTTGGGGTTCATATTGTCGGCGCTAGGAGTCAAGATGGACAACCGAAAGGTTGATGCAATTCTCACCTGGCCTGCACCCACGTCAGTTAAGGGAATTCAAAGTTTTCTAGGGTTTGTAAATTTTTATCGACGGTTTGTGTCCGATTTCTCACAATTGGTTCATCCCATCACATCTTTACTCAAGAAGAACACTAAATTTAATTGGACTACAGAGGCAGATGAGGCTTTTAAAAAATTAAAAGAAAGATTTACCGCAGCCCCTGTCCTCCAGCATCCACGGCCGGACCTTCCGTTTTGTGGTGGAAACAGACGCTTCAAATGTGGCCATGGGAGCAGTGTTATCACAGCGAAATCCGGACTCCCACGAATTGCATCCTGTGGCCTTTTGGTCTAAAAAATTCTCCTCTACAGAGCTCAACTATACAATTACGGATAAGGAATTGTTGGCCATCATTAGTGCCCTTAAGGAATGGAGACATCACCTCCTTGGGGCAAGACATACTGTTACCATTTTTACGGACCACCGCAACCTGCAGTACCTCCGTTCGGCTAAGGCACAGTCCTCCCGTCAACTACGTTGGGCCCTCTTCTTTGCCGAATACGACTTCGTCATCACATTTAGTCCGGGGGTATCAAATGGAAAGGCGGATGCCCTATCTCGTATTGGAAAAGGTAAAGAAGCTTATGTGCCTCCCACTCCTGTGGAAATTATTCCTGGGGAAAAGGTGCTTGGAGTTGTGGGTACAACAGATTCGTCTTGGGAGAAACTGAGAGAGGAAATCAAAATCAGCATGAACACTGACGAACTGCAGAAATGGGAGGAAAAGGGTGAAAATTTTAGTGTTCTGGATGGTTTGCCATTCTATCGGAATCGCCTGTATTTGCCCACGCACAGGCTGCAAGTTCAAGTAATTTCCAACTATCATGGAGCCTTGCTGGAGGATCATCCTGGAATTGCCAAAACCCTGGAGAAAGTGAAAAGATCTTATTGGTGGCCCACATGGCGAAAGGATGTAGTTCAATTCTTGAACACTTGCGGAAATTGTGCTCAAAACAAGAATCAAAAGAGTAAACCTGCTGGTCTTCTTCAACCGCTGAGTGTGCCACCTGCTCCCTGGCATACTCTCTCTATGGACTTTATCACAGATCTACCCATGTGCGAGGGATTTGATACCATTTTGGTGGTGGTAGACCTTTTTTCAAAAATGGCGCATTTTGTAGCCTTGAAAGGGTTACCTACAGCATCGGCTCTGGCTAAAACCTTCTTGGAGAATGTAGTAAAACTCCATGGTTTTCCATCAATAATAGTGTCTGATCGAGGAAGCCAGTTTGTTTCTAAATTCTGGAAAAAATGCTGCGAACTGGCCAAGGTGGAGATTCGCTTGTCCACCAGTCATCATCCCCAAACGGACGGTCAAACCGAGAGAACTAATCAAACCTTGGAACAATACCTCCGATGTATGTTGCATCAGTCTGAAGACACCTGGTATAATATCTTGTGGGTAGCTGAATTCGCTTACAACAACTCTGTGCACGCCTCTACAGGTTTAAGTCCATTTTTTACCTTATATGGCCGGCACCGTCGGACATCTGCCTATGATCCTCCTGAATCCTTAGAAATGCCAGCTGTGAAAACCCTGCATGAAAAAATTGCCACCGCATTGGTCAAGGCACGAGAGCATTTGTTAGCTGCCAAAGAGGCCCAGAAGAAATTTGCTGATCTCAAAAGAAAAAACCCTCCCGATTACAAGGTTGGAGATTTAGTGTGGCTGTCTACCAAAAACTTAACATTGAAGGGGTCACGAAAATTCCTTCCAAGATTTCTGGGACCATTTCCAATCGAAACAGTGATTAATCCTGTGGCCTTGAAGTTGACTCTTCCAAAAAATTTGAAAATCCATCCAGTGTTTCATGTTTCCCTGTTGAAGCCAGTCAGCCCGAATACCAGAATTCCTGAAGTTCCACCCCCAGTGGAAGTTGAGACTGATCCGCCAGAGTATGAAGTCAAGGCTATTCTGGATTCCAAGGTGGTGCGCAAGAAGTTGTTCTATTTGGTGGACTGGAAGGGGTATGGTCCTCAGGATAGAACATGGGAACCCCAAGAGAATATACATGCGCCTAGATTGTTGAGAGCCTTTCATAGAAATAACCCGTGCAAGCCCACCAAGGGGAATGCTGACTTAGGAGGGGTTTTGGGGGGGAATACTGTCATGAGCTTGGGTCATGCCCCTAGATTAGCCTCTAAGAATTCGTGGACCATGGCTTATCATGCTTGGTGCGTAACACGGAAAGAACCATGTTTGGGCTATGGGGGAAAGACACTTCCTCATCACCTAAAATGGCGGCTTAAGGGGTTCTATGGAAAGTAACCGTCACAGTCTAGTGCTTCACACTCACTGCATATATAAGTCCCTTCTCTCACCTGCTCCGCGCTTCGCGTCTTCTGCTTCGCAGTGTACGCTTACCGCGGCTCCGTTCTCGTCACAGTTTACCTCAGCCCATTCATATGATCTCCTGTCATAGTTCCATAGTTTTCCCTCTGTAGTTAGAGTACATTTTCCGTCACTTCCACAGTATTTCCATGGCGTTAGATTTTAGGCAATATTCTAGTAAGTTGCCTTCACAGTTACCTCATACAATTACCGCGCTCATTCCTGTCAGCGGAACATTCGCAAATCTCCTTCAGCAGTTCGAAGCTGTGTTGTTTTCGTCAAGCGACAGTTACCGCAAGTATTGGCTGTTATGTTGTTGCGCCCTTGTTTTTAGCGTGCCTTTTCAGTCAGCGGAGTTTTCATGTTTTGTAACTACAGTAATAAGCTGTTCTCCTGTCAGTCCGCCCTTCCACACATGCTAGGTAGGGTTACGATTTGGTGACAAGGTTGTTAGTTGTCAATTCTGGGGAAAAGTTACAGTTGCTTCCAGTCAGCTAAACTACTAGAGCCATGTCGTTGGTTGTGGAAAGTCTTCTTCACAAGCTAGCATACACCACACGTTAAAAGAAATATTACTGATCTCTGCAGTTAACCATTTTTCTGTCCAATTGTTCACACGCAGATTGAGTTGCTTCTCATAGTTGGATTAGATGTGACTAGGTGTTCATTCATGTCAATATAGAGGAACAGCTTATCAATAGTATCCAATTCCTTATCAATTCCTAGCATCCCCATTATTTACTAGTCACGCACTCCCGTCATCCTTCCTTCCCTCAGAAAATCGCATTTCATTTTCCCTTCTTCAGAACTAGCGCCCCTGCGCAGAAGCAGGATGGAGAGCTCCCAAAAAACAAACTACAGGTAACGCCTCCCGATGGGTATGAGAGATCATTCCTGAACGGGTGCATTAGACTAGTAGACTAAGGATTACTGAATGTTCTTTTTTGTAGATCACCAGACTGCATAGATTAACTACGCACCCTGAGAATAGCGCCCAAACAGAATTCCAGAGAAGTGCTCCCGCAGAGTTTCTGAGGTAAGCGTTACAATACGGAGCGCTCCGGGGTCACTATCTAACATAAGACACACATAAGAAAACACATGAATCGATTCAATTATAACAATGGAATACATTTATTTATGATCACACAGAATGCAAAGCATAATAATGCAGGCAATCCTAATGCAGACAATCCTAATACTAATTTGCACTTTTTATACTTTTGGTGCAAAGCAAATCTACCATGCAATAACTATAAGCCTTACAGGTTTCTAATGCAAGCCTGTAATGCAAATGCAGTCTAAATGCAAGCGTCCGCATCCATCACCTTCATGCAGGATCAAATCCACACCAATCCTTCACACTCACTCACTAAACAATCCTTGTCTGATTTCCCCTTCTATCAAACCCAAAGCAATCAGTTTAGTCTAGGCCATAGACCATACTTCCCATTTGCTTCCCTTGGTCTCCAGCTCTGTCTTTGCCAGGTCTCTCCTCTATGCACGACTCTGCAATCAGTCAGTCAGTGGCAGGCCTAAAGGTCTGGTATCTGCCAACTCTCCAAGCTCTCGATCTCATCAAAGCCAACGGATTCTGCTGCACCAAGACACTTCTCTCTCATCGCATCTAGCACCATCACCAACAGCAACTCCCAGCCACACCTCAGCAACTTACTCTCTGCAACTCTTCCTAGACAGTCCCCTCTCCCCCTTGGTTATACTCTTCCAAAATGACGCACTCATCTCTCCATGGTTACTTACATTCTATAAGCCTAAGAATGTCTCTCCCCGTCAGCGTTTAACAAAATGCCTGCAGTTTGTGTTCTGTTCTCTTCGTGTGCTGTGCCAAAGTGTGTCAAAGTGACATTGGACATCATATCTCTTTCATGGCCATCTGTGTCTGCAGTGCAAAATACCATCTAATTCCATCTATTTCTGCATTCACTCCACTGTTGGCATCACGAAATGCTCTCTCTGTCCAGAAAATAGGCCATCTCTCTCTCATGCAAAAGGCATTCCTCCCATCTTCCCATGTCACTCTCCCTCCCACCTTTGTCTCCACAGCACACCAGCTCAAACTGATTAGCCACCTTCACTCTCACCACTCGGGCAAGGGTTCATGTTATCTGTGTCTGCCAAGCAAATGTTTACAAATTCCTTGTTTCAGTGTTCAATAACAATCTTCGCGCTGCGCCCAGTGGCGCAGGCAACTTCTGTGTGTCTCCATCAGAATTGGCTCATAGGCCTCGTGCTAAATGCTTCCTAGTGTTTACAATTTCTCTCACAATGCAAGCTCTAGCTACATGCAAACTCATTCCAAGTACACACTCAACATACATACATGTGTGTCAAACATATCTCTAAATGTGTCTCTACAAAGCATAACAATGCCATTCTAAATGGCTTTTCATGTCATTTTCAAATATGACAGTGTGTGTCATTTCCAGGCCTCATTCGTTCTGCTCTCCTGCAAACTATACGTTTCTCTCAGCCCAAGCGCTATAATGCATAATACAAAACATCATCTCTACATGTCATGATGCAAATATACCGTGTCTCAAAAGCGCTATCATGGAACTCCAAATACGTGCAAGTGTCATTCTATTGCAAATGGCAAAGTGGCAGTCTAATATACGGATAACTGTAATGATGCTACTTCTGCAATGTACAAGGGATAGCTAAACCGGATGCAATCATTCTTAAAGGGAATAATACTAAATAATGGTTCTCTAACAATGGGTACTAATGGGTATTGGTTCTGTAACAAAGAGTACTGATTCTCTCCAATGAGTCTAATGATAACAATCCAGGCATCTCATTTTATCAGATTCCACAAAGCTGCATTCCCGAGTCAGATAGCCACTTTCCCCTTGGGATCTCACAGTGATTCTGTGCATAAACTTTGTTTCAGTCTATGCTATATGGAGATATTAAATTGATGGCGTGGAAATTGGCCTTTCTGGTGACTGTCAGAGTCCATGTATTGCAGGACTTGCGCTCGTCTGCGACTGTTTTCATTTTCCACAGTGGTATTACCTAAACACCTGCCCCTCATTCCTCAGCAACCGGGAGATTAATTTCTCTACTTTCTTCACTGTGCCACAGTCTGAGGTAGGTTAAAGTTACTGTCTGTGGGTAGCAAGAGCACTCAAATTCTATTTGAAAACAATTAAGGAATTCAGATCCTTAGCTACTTTTCCACATATGGCTGTTCTTCACCAGAGATTGGTGCTTCTAAGGCTTCCATTGCGGGTAGGTCACTTCTTGCATCTTGGAGGTTTACAAGATCTCCAAGCTTTCACTTCTAAAAGGGATGCATGCCCACTTAGTTTGGGCGCATGTGGCACTCTGTGTCACTTAGGTTCCGTACCTCCAGCAGAGCCGCCTTATGACCAGAAGGAGTGTAGTCCTCTATTGGAGGACGGGCATAAGAGTCCTACCCCCAGAACAAAGGCTACTTCAGTTGCTGAATTAAAGATAGTGATGCTAAATACTATGTCTCTGGTCAAACATGCAGTTGAAGTTGCTTCTTACATCGTAGAGATGGAACTTGATATTTGTGGTATCACAGAGACCTGGGGCCACGAGGCAGCCGGCCCTTCTTTGTGTCTGGTCGTCTCAGACAGCTATAGCATGCTTCGAAAGGATATGCTTGTGGGAAGAGGGGGCGGATGGTGATTGCGTTAATTTTCAAATCGCCTCTTCTCATATGGGAAGTTAAATGTCTACCTATTGAAGGTATAGAGCTTAAACTTGTCAAAATCTGGCTAAATGTTGAGTCCACTATCAACCTCCTTCTGCTCTATAGACCCCCAACAGCAATAGAGGATCTTACCATTGCTCTCTCTAACCTTATCCTTCAATTTCTTAAGCTCAAAACTAGGTCTATAGTATTGGGCGACTTCAACCTTTGGCTAGTGCAGGAATCTGACTGTATAGCCGCAGATCTGGAGTGCACCTTGTCCAATATGGGCTTCATACATAGGTTTATGAACCCACCCACTGCAAGGGGCATACCCTTGATTGGGTCTCTACTCTTATCATCATTAACAATACATGATGGGCAGGAATTCAATGCTCGCCTCCTAGTCTTTAATAGAATTAATACTCCCTGCGCAGTTAGCAGGGGTAATCTTCATTCTATGACAAGACTGGAGGCGAGCATTATGCTTGTTCAAAGCTTCCCAACACAGCAACCGCTAGACTCTCGGTTGGCTTAAAGTAAATCTCTTTAAAGGTACGATCACTCGCCCAATCCGCTGCTAGCATAATCTCCCTCAATGACACTCCTGTCGTAAAGGCTTTAGAAGGCATAGCTCCCCGCACAGAGTGCGCTCCGTACCTCCCCACATCAATGTTTGCTGCTTGCATGATCTCTTTAACCCATCTAGCAATTGTGGCTGTAGATACGCCCTGGAAAGGTTTCCTACGAGCTATGAGCAATTGCGTGGTGCCGGCTGCTCTATACTCTACTGTCCTACACTCATACTCTTTGATACAGCTCGCAATACACCACTTGGTTCTGTTTGGAAAATACGGATAATGTACCGAGGAGGTCCCTGTCTTCGTTCTCCTCACTATCGAGAAGGTAACTCCTTCTGGACCAAAAGATCTACCATTTATCTCCAGCTCTTTGACTTCTGACACGGGCTTACAAGATATCAGGCACAAAAGCATCGCCAGTTTACCTGACAACTGCTTAAGGGACAAATATCTATCCAAAGACCAGTTTTCCAAAAAACGGAGGACCACTGACACGTCCCAGACGGTATTATAACGAGGCTCTGGGGGAACCTTAAACTTGGCACCCCGAATAAGCCTCACCACTGCGGGATGTTCTCCAGCTGGTACGCCTTCGATTGGCAAATGACCTGCTGAGATTGCTGATCTGTACACTTCAATGGTGTGGAACGCTCTCCCGTCCTGTAACAATTGTGTCAGGAAGTTCAGGATCACTACTTCAGGGGCCGACATGGGATGAACACCTCTCCCTTTGCACCAGTTAGTCCACTTGGCCCAAGCCGTGTCGTAGCTCCTTCTAGTGGAAGGAGCCCAGGATTCCGCTATAAGCTCTGCAGCTTGCGTCGAAACGCTTAGCAGCGCCCAACGTCTCCTGATATCCTGCGCGCGATGAGCGGGAGTGTCCCTCTCACGCTCAGTGGATGATATGACCCAACTGGGTCCGTGAGCAGTTGATCTCCTCCTGGCAGAACTCTCGGCAGGTCTACAGACAGCTCCATCAGAGTCAGAAACCATACCTGTGATTTCCACAACGGCGCAACTAATAGCAGTTCGGCCTTCTCCCTCCGACACTTCGCTAGAACTCTGTTCAGCATCATAAATGGGGGGAAGGCGTAGTGCTGCCCGCCCTTCCATTCTTGCAGGAAGGCGTCCGTCCCTCGTGCACCCAGATCCAGTCTCGAGCTGAAGTAATCGGCTGTGCGCTCAGTGTTTGGTTATTGGTTTGTTGAAACTGCTGAGAAGTAGGAATAAAAGAAGTTGAAGCATAATGCTCGCCTTCAGTCTTGTCATAGAATCAGGGTTTAGGCAGGGATTTGGAACGGAGACCGCCCTGTTAGAACTGAACTCTGGATTATCAGATCGTATGGACAACGGAATGTCATCTCTCCTGATGCTCTTGGATTTGTCGGCGGCATTTGGCATAGTGGATCATGCCATCCTGATCTCCAGGTTTAAGGACGTTGCCAACTTCTCGAACGAGGCAGCCAAATGTATTTCTTTGCTCTTGAGTAATCAGGAATGTAGGGTCTTTAGTGGTGAGGCAGAAGCTCTCCCCACAGTTTTACAATTTGGTGTACCCCAGGGAGCCTGTATTTCACCTTGCCTATAATAAATCTTTACAGGACTGTTCTTTGTGCTTCTTGAGCAAAATGGGATAGCGTTTACAAACTACAGTGATGATACTCAGTGTGTCATCCCACTTACAGGTACTTATGATAAAGATGAATCCCACCTTAATAAAGTATACAATCTAATTGAAAATTGGATGGTACAGAATGTCCTGGCCCTGAACAGAGAAAAAAATGAGCTCTTAGTCGTGGGCACTCCTAATATGGTTAGGAAACTCGGACCTGTGTTTGAGAGCTTTTGTACAGAGGACACAAGAATTACTGTCCAAAAGAAGGTCAAGACACTGGGCGTCTTCCTCGACCAACAAGTTAACATGAAATCTCATGTTAGCAGTCTTGTTTCATCCTCCGCTTATTATATTAAGCTCTTAGGCCATCTTCATCCTTATATTACACAGCCCAATGCCGAGACCATTGCAAGGGCTATAGTGGGTGCCAAAATTGACTACTGCTGCAGTCTTCTGTACGGTAGCAACAAAGGGGACTGTAATCGATTACAGGTAATACAGAATAGCGCAGTACGAGTGGTTACTGGCACTCTTTATATAACTATTTTACCCTCTAACGTTCCATGTTACAATTCTCAGATCACCCATTATCATATACCATTTCAAATTCCTCCTCTCCCCTCACTACTCTCTCTAGCAACCTCTGTGTATATGTGTAGGCCCTCCACCCCCCAATTACCCCAACTTCCCACTTCCCCAACTAACCACAAGTGTTGCCCAGCTCCATGCCTGGATCTCAGGCTACCCCGCATATCACCTCTTATCCGGACAACTGGTGCTCGAGGTGCTAAAGGAGGATACCGCACTACCTGTATCCTAACTACACTACCTGTCGGGGGTGATAACATATCTCCTAATACTGCGCACAGCAGCACCTCTGCCTCCTGCCCCTTAGTCAATATTCTATACAATGATTCAGTGTCTTCAATCTACAATCTCTGCCTCGGCTTTATACATGCATGGTAGTTCACACTAGGTTATATTCCTTTTCAATAACCGCGTCTGTGTTACAGCCGCTGACTATCGTCTGCTATCTTAGTCAATCATGCATTCACAGGTGAAACGCGGGTTCACTTATCCTGTCCGCTTTGCGACTGTCCTTCCGCTTCTGCCGGGCATCCCTCCATATCCAGCCAACCCGTCACATCCTCAGGAGTCTCAAAGAAAAATCCCTTGTTCTTGTGTATAACCTTCAGCTTCGCTGGATACAGCAGCATGTATTTGAAGCCGGCCTCAATCAGCCGTCTCTTGACATGTTTCTGTACCATAAAGGTGTAGTCCGGGAATGCTGTGATGGTCGCCGACGCCCTTGATATCGTCCCGCCTCTGCGAAAGTGTTCCAAAATCTTTCCCTTGTCTTTATAATTAAGTATCTTGGCGATGATCAGCCGGGGGGGGGGCACCCGGTAGAGGCCTCCTAGCTAGGGCTCTGTGTGCTCTCTCCACTGTGAACCCATGGGTGAGTGCTCCCGCGCCTATCTCGTGGATCAACATATCTTCTATGTAGTTTATCAGGTCCTTGCCTTCTTCACCCTCTGGAAGCCACACCACGCGTATGTTGTTCCGCCGGGTTCGTCCTTCTGCCTCCTCCGCCCTGTTTTCCAAGTTGCGCACCTGTTTTTGTAATCTAATGACCTCCTTGGTATTGGCCATGCTGGCCTCTGTGTTGGCTTTCACTCTGCCTTCGAGCCCGCTGGTGTGCTCTGCCAGTGCCCTTAAGTCTTGTCTTAGGAGGTTGACATCCACACTGACAGCATCGATCTTGAATTCCAGTGAAGTTTTCAATTCTGCCATGGCAGCATCGATCCTGCTCTCCCATGAGGTTTTTAGTTCTGCAATGGCTTCCAGGATCTGCTGATCACAACTTGCTGGATTCGCTGCTACTCACACATCCCCGCCTTTCTGTATGGGGGTTTCAGGCGTTTGGGCCGGCCTAGTAAATATGTCTGTCGAAGGTTGTTTCCCCTTGGTCTTGCCAATTTTGGACGCCATCTTCTCTGTCGTGTATGTTTAAAGTTATAGTGTCTCTTACCGGTACCTTTTTGGTTTTGGTCGCCGCCGTGTGCTCCCGCTGTCTGATTCTGGTCTGCCTATCAACTGGGACTTACGATATGTTATGTGTTCAGCCCTGTGGAGGTACCCCACTCATGCACGGTGGTGAGGGTCGGTGGGTTCACGCTGGGGGGTGTGCAGTTCTGGTTCTTATGCAGTCCAGATCAGCGATGACGTCAAGCGCCTCTCTGGTTGTCTCTCGCTGCTCCGTTACCGTGGATCATTTCCGTGTGTCTTCTCTCCAGTAAGGACCTCTGATGTCTCCGGGGGGGCCGTGTTGTGTCCGTCGTTGTGTGGCACTGTACCCGTGCCACTGTGCAGCCAGTTCTTGTGCATCCGTTGGGGTCTTGTTCCCCTCTTCCACCCTCTGTTGTCTCTTATCACTTGCTGCGGCTCTGCATCCACTTCCTCAGTGTCTCCAACGCTAGTCAGTACGCTGCAATATTTTGCTGTTAAAATCACCTGTAGGGTTTGTCACTCACCACTGTGCCGGGGCTCCACTCCTGGGACTCCAGAGCAGTTTCCCGTATTCTTTATGACGTGAGATTCGGTGAGATTCGGTGGTATTATGGCCCTAACGCCGTATGGTTATGGAGCGGGGCACCTCCAGGATCTTCCCCCAGTCACCCCTGTGCTTTGGGACTTGGACTGCTACGAGGCACTGCCGGTGAAAGGTACAGTGTTGTTTGGCTATATTGCTGCTTGCACGTCTGCAGCTACCGGTTTCCAGTCCGGGCTTCCCAAGCTCCCACACCTCTCGAGCGCAGTCGCCTCCCATTAGCCTTTGCACCCAGGGGGGGGGGTTAAGTGGGTGGCCCCCTTGTGCAGATTTTCACCCCTGGTTCATTACCAAGGTTTTGTCTCTGTTCAGGCGCAGCTCACGCACCCACTTTTTTTCCACGGGTGCCAAAATAAAGCTCCTCTACACCTGGGCTGCTGCGTGCATTCCTCCAATATTCTTTCAACGGGTCACGTACAACTCCTGGCTCGATACCGTCTGCTCAATTCCAGCACCTACAGGCCTCAGTCATGTACATTGTTCGCCTTCATTCAGCTGCAGCAGGCTTGGACAGTCTTATTATGTTTCCCTTCTCCTGGCCGATACTATGTATTCCCTCACACGGCAGGTGTCCGCTGGCGCGGCCCCAGTGTATTGTTGCCGCCGGCAATACGCTGCTCCATACGCTGTAGTGGCAGTCCAGATCTTTGTTCCTTGGTACGCGGTGGGCACTTTGATGTTACAAGTCCCCCGCTCAGTCGTTGCTGCACCATATGGCTACTCAGCTTACTCTTCATATGGGCTCCAGCTGCTCTTCTCTCCCTACTTGGCAAGGTCCCCTGGGCAATCACGCACAGGCACCCGTCCCTCGATGTGTATCTTCGGATGCTGCCGGGGTCCGTGTAGCCGCTGACAGCGAGCCCTCCTGTAAGGGCTTCATGCTATGGGGGACAGGGTGCATTTCGGTGTCTTGTTCGACACCGTGCACGGACCGTGCGTGCGGTGTCTTCTTCGCCCCTTTGTCGGTTTTCACCCGCTTCAGGTCTGCAGGAGTGCTCGTCTTCACTGCTACTGTAGTGTACGCCGTACAAGCATATGGTCACGGGCAACATCCATTACGGTCATGCTACAGGCCCATCCCCCTGCTGGACAGCACTGCCCTTTGTTCGTGTCTGGGGTCAGCCGCCATTTTCATCCAATATCGCTGCAGTCTGTGCTTACTCTTCTTTCATCTGTAACTTCCGATCCACAGCTCAGTTCACTTCAGGAGAGCAACCATTCTGTTCCCCATGATTTCCCACAGCCGCGCGCATTTCTTTGTAGTTCGTGCTGTAGTGTAGACATCTGCATACTTCAGGATCTGTAGAAGGATCAGCAGGAGACAGTCAGAGACCTGTCCTATTTCATGGCTGCTTAGCCAGGCCCCCCCTAAACATCTCAAAATATTAGACGAGAGAGACAGCTATTTAAAGTACAAAGGGCCTTAGAGTGCCTACTAACCACCAATTCACTCTTCTCTATCTCGGATACCCATGAACAATATTTGTTAAACCTAATCCCTAAATCGTCAATAAATTCAACCTGCTTTACAGCCTTACTGTTGAAAGTTGGGGTAAGTTTAAATCGGTGCATCGGGTAGCAAGCCATCACAACAGTTTTACCTGCATCTAGCACAAGTTTCCTTTCATTACAAAATTGAGAGACGTATAACTTATTCTTTAACTGTACAGGTGATTTCAGAAGCAAGATTGCGTCCGTGGCATACAGTAAATTGACTGCTTATCTTTTACTAACAGATGGTGCGTTTACATTCCAATTTAAAATTCTTAGAGCAGCCTCATTAATATAAAGGAGAAAACACAAAGGTGCTTAGATACATGCTATATAGATTACTCTATAGATTACTTACCACCCTTTCCTGCAAAGAAATGTGGTTATGATTTAAGTTTTTATGCTCTTTATTGCTTTGCATATTTTGTGATATTATTACCACGAGTTGTTGCTTACCCATTCCTGTATTATGCAGTATAATGGTGACGCGTGTTCTTTGTTGGGTTATGTTGAATGGGAAGTGTATAGTGCACCTCTGCCATTTACCAGACATAGTGGCCCTGATGACATTTTTGTGTGATTGCTAAATTCCTGAGCTGTGGTGGCCAGTTATAGTTTATATCTGAGGGTAAGTGAAGGGATGATCTTGGCAGCGGATTGGAAAACTGGTGGCCTTCAGGTTTGGTGAGATAAGTGCATGCATGTTTATGTCTGTGTGATTTCTGCCTGGTGGCATACAATATAGGGTTAATGTGTTTTTAAGATACAGCCACCTGCTTGCAGGAGTGTGGTGGTGGGTGTCAGTGGCTCAAAGCAGAATCTTGGCAGAGGTTGGGTGGGCAGGGTGACATTTGGCGCTTAATCATTCTTGTATGCTGTGGTATTTGTCAGGGATGTCGGAGGGGGGGCGGGGGTTAGTGAGTTGAGAAGTTTCTGCAGAATGCCTATTCATATTGCTGAGAAATAATCTGCCACCATTATGGGCATAATTCCTTGAACGATTATGGTCCTATTTTGTAGTACATTTGGGCATAGTCTGTGCAACAATTGGGCGATCCACAAACATAAGTCCTATTGCACCATGCACTGTGGCAAAAGTTGCATTCCCCTTTGCAAACAGGGCGGTCCTGTCTTAAGAGCATTTTCCCCTACACCTTGCTGGTAATATTGTTAAGGTGTGGCACCATCAGGCTCTCTTCGCATCCTCTTTCTGTAGGTGAGTTGAAAGTCCTGTGAACGTTTACATCTCCAATGCTCTCTTTGTCTGGCAACGCTGGCATTACTGGCAGTGTTTTCTTGCTTTACACACGCTTCATCCCGAAAGGAGGGGGAGGTGCTTAAAATCCCTCAGTCCAATGCAGAGTTGTTGCAGTCTGGTAGCACCAGCATTACTGGCAGTGTTTTCTTGCTTTACACACGCTTCATCCCGAAGGAGGGGGAGGTGCTTAAAATCCCTCAGTCCAGTGCAGAGTTGTTGCAGTCTGGCAGCACCGGCATTAGTGGCAGTGTTTTCTTGCTTTGCGTATCCTTCATCGCGAAGGAGGGGGGAGGTGCTTAAAACCCCTCAGTACAATGCGCAGCATTCACAGAGTTGGACGCAGAGTTGTTGCAGTCTGGCAGTCTCCAGCAGTCTCCAGTGGCCCCTGTGGCGTTCTTGCATTCTACTGGGAACCTTGTGGGAGCTCTTCTAAACCAGCTGGAATCTGTGCCTGTCCCTTTGTCTTAAATTCTTAAGGTGAGCACTGCCTGCAAACTACCTAACTTGACTACACTTTGCCACACAAAACAGTTTTACGGTGACTGCAGGCCATGTACCTTTGAGCCCCATACTATTAGTTCTGGTGTGCTTATAGGGAGAAATATTTCACCCTCTCTTTTCAACTCGGAGGTTACAGGGGTGGAAAATGGCGGCTGCTAAACTACGCAGTGGCCGCATGCTGATCACTGAGAAGGGTCTGGCAGCACTGAAAAAACTAGATGAAAGGGGTACCGATCCGACTGGGCTTACTCAGCCCCCAGGACCATCATCGGGACCAGGCAGAGAGGAGGGGTTGGGCTTATCAGACCGGGCCCTTTTCCCTCCTCCGCTTTTCTCTTAAATAGTGGGTAGATCTTCTTCACCTTCCTTTTGTACTGAATCCTTGGAAACCTTGCCCTCAAGCGTGGGTGTAAATCAATCATTATTCAACAAGGAAGTGTATAGAAAACCACACTATTGTCCCGACCAAATGTGCTTTGCCTACTGGTAAAAGGGAAAAGACCGGGCAAGGCATTGAACTACACCTGGCCCCCATGCAAAACATATGGGAATCAATCGTTCTCGACCATTCTTTTGAACGATTACGTGAAAACATGTAGGGCATAACGAACAGAACCTTCAGAACGACCCAAACAGGGGGGCTTCCACAATGGAACAATCTGACTAGTCTTCTAGCCTCCTTGCGGAAAACTTGGGTAACTTCATCACTGAATAAGCTGAGATCAATTTTAAAGCAGCCATTGAATTCAAATCTTTTCACTATGTAACACCGAAATGAGACGCGATTTCCGCACTTACATCACAGATTTATTCCTTGGTGCCAGCATCCATCTCGGCACTACATCTTGTGCTGGAATCACTGCTCCGACTCTACAATATTAAGGACATTTTGCAGGGAAACGCAAACAAGCTGGTGATGCTTGATTCAAATGTTGCTTTATTGCTGACTGGAACAAATAGTGCTCTGCCGGCATATAAATCTTCAAATAACCAGCAAACTACTCTTAACACCATTGCAGTTAATCCTGGTGTCCTAAGGAAGACTGCTAGAGACTCAGTTTGGAGCCCGATGCAGGAAATCGGCCTGCCCTGCTTAAGCCCCACACCGGATACTCCAACAGCCCTTTTGGAGGCAAAGTGTTTGGAAGATGGCCAGGACCTAGAGTTTGTCAAGGCCATCAATGCCCCACAGCCGGAGGATCTCCGTGCACGCCAGGACAAAGACCCTTCTTTATTCCTCCAAAAATAACAATGAGTCATAACAGCAACAAAACCACAGAAGGCATCGGAAGAAAAGGAAGGGCCAAGACAAAAAGAAAAGCAAAAATCTGCCAGCAATAAATCAGAACAAGCGCAGAGGAGTGCAGAAATGTATCACAACACTATCTGATACTGATTCAATCAAAGATTTAGCTCAGGATCAACCCTTGCCAAACAATCTTTGCACCTCTATAGGCTTGGAGGGTAACATGGCCAAGGCAGCAGCCTCCAAAAAGAAGAAAAAGACCAAACAGAGTAAGATCACCACTTTTCTGGAAAACTTTGTTTATTCTAACAACTCACGTGCCAGAACCTATGGAGGTGTCAGAATCGGCTCTAGCGGTGGAGGACCCGGCGGGGCGGCCCCCGGAGCATGACACGCCAAATGTACTTTATTAAGCAGAATCGCACCCCACTGGCTCCCAGCAACAAGTGTGGGGTCTGACGGATCCAAGTGTTCAAAATAAGCAAGACACAATTCAGGGCACGACCATAGGCTGGGAGTTGTTAAAGCAGAATAAAGACCAACTATTCATGAGTAGAAGCCTTATAATGAAAGGCTTTCAGGCAATTCCATCGCTAAGAGCTCTGCATCTCAATGACATAGACGGGGTATTCTTCCCAAAACAGGGGACAATGAGGTTGGGGTGTCATTTTACTTCTAATATAAAAGCACAAATAGTTTGGCAAGAAAGGCACTTGCTGAAATCTTTGGGCTATGAATTACACGACCTACAATTAACAATGGTAACATGGAACGTGCGTGGGTTCATGAATTTAGCCAGGGGTGCCGAAAGCTGTTTAAATGTTGCAATCATAGTTTTTATTCAGGAGTCGTTCGCGACTGGCGCCTTTCAGTTGGAAGGTTTTTCTACCTTCTGTAAAAATGCAAACAAAGGAAATAAGGGCCGGCCAAGCGGGGGTTTGGCTACAACAATAGATTGGAAATTGGTACAACACACACAGCAAGGTAGCTACAAAATGTAACGATTTATTGGCTGTCAGAGTTTTGTTTGAGGGGTGGATGGAGGCGGTGTTGCTCATGAACATTTGCTGGAACCCCGTAAGAAACACTTTGGTCTACTTTCACAATAACTTGGATGACTTGTTGGAGGGGTGGTTGCAGGAGAACATGCCACAAACTATCATTTTGGATGGCATTTTCAAGGCTCGTTGTGCTGAGGTTTTGTCCAATATGGGCCATGACGGAGAGGGGTTCAATACTTATTTCTAGGAAGCAGATCTTGCCACTATGTGGGATAAATACTTGCGGAATTGGGTTTGGAAATATTTTCTTTTTTTTTAAAACCTTATTTTTGGATTTTCAACAAATACAAACAAAAAACAACTTGCATCGGTAAATGCATGTACCAATCTATGTCCTTAATACATGTAGCATTCCATACAGTTTCCTTATCGGATATCATAACTAACATAAGCATCAGCGCTTGGGGTAGTTTCCTGATCAACTCGCCTTGGGTGAGGAGATGGGAAGTGATTGCTGGGTGATGTGCCAATCTAGGGGCCTATGGTTGGGAACTTGTGGTGTCGGTAGAGGACAGGAGATAAGTAATGTAGGGTCCCCACATATCTGGTGGGCGTGCATGTAGAGGGAGGCTCCTTATGAACTCAGTGTCCATATCCTGGCAATATAGAATGTCTTTTTTCCATGCTTCTAGTGTAGGAAGTGGTCCACGACCCCACGTCATTGCCACTCTTCTGCGCGTAAGGACAAGGAGCAGCGCCGCTAGTTTCCTCACTGGAGCTTGTAGCAGTCTGGTCAAACCCAGGAGTGCGACCATCGGGCAGGGAGTTAGTCTCCCCAACCACATCACCTGTGTGTTGCAAAACCGTGGACCAAAATCGGGATATTCCGGGACAGTACCACGCAAGGTGAATGAAGTCTGCCGGGGAGGCATTACATCTTTCACATTGGTCGGAGGCTTCAGGGCGATGTTGTTTTAATTGTGGGGTATAGTACGTTTGATGCACGAAATTAAAATGGATCTGCTTAAAGCGTGTGTTTAAGGCAACTTTTTGGGTTTGCCGGAGGACGTATGTCCAATCCTCTACTGAGATTGAGGAGTGGATGGCTGTCTCCCATCGGTGCTTTGCTCTGAGGGCAGGAGCAACTGTGTCGGTTATCAGTGATCTGTATATTATAGAAACCAATCTTCCCTCGCCTTTAGCTTGAATTACGTTGTGGAGAAGGACCCATATCGGTGGTTGTTTGGGGAATGTTGGGAGGAGGGTCTGTAGAGTGTGTCGCAATCTGAAGTAAATAAAAATATCGAGTGACGCGACGCCGCCCCTTTACCTTACCATTTGTGGGGTGAGGAACGAACCGTCTGGGAAAAGGTCGCCAATGGAAAGAATGTTAATTTTATCCAGCCGAATCAGGAACACTTTTTCGTTAGTGAGGGGTATGCCAGGGATGAATTTGATGGGCAAGAGCGGGGAGTATCTTGTGTGCATCTCATATTTATGGGCAATTTTCTTCCAGATGGCATAGGATGATAGCACCGTATTTAGTGTACTGTAGGGTACGGGCAAATTGCTGAGAATGACGGCTGTGAGAAAGTTAGGCGAGGCCAAGGCGCGTTCAACCTGTACATGTGGGCAGACGTAGTCAGAGGCGTACCAGTGACTTAGAAATTGCGCCTGTGCGGCCCAATAGTACTTCTCTACATCGGGAAGAGCAAGGCCACCCTGTGCCACTGGAAGAGTTAGCGTAGTGTAGGCGACTCTCGCTGGTTTATCAGCCCATATGAGTTCTAAGATAAGGCTTCTAATTTTTTGGAGGAATGAGCGTGGCAGTATTAGGGGTATATTTGAAAATAAGTATAAGAGTTTGGGCAGGATCATCATTTTAGTCAGCGAGACCCTTCCCCAAAGCGTTAGTGGGAGCGACTTCCACCTCTGGATACGTTCACAAAGAGACTGGAGTACTTTCCCGTAGTTATCTCTGAATATTTCTTCATGGTTAAGTGACATGAGGATGCCCAGATAGCGAACTTTAGTGCTTTCCCATTTAAATCCATGATCATCATGGAACTTAGGGGTAGCCGCTGTCAGTGGGAAAATTACTGATTTGGAGTGATTAATTTTCAACCCGGAGATCCCACTAAAGAGAATCACCTCACGCATGATGGGATTAAGGTTAATTTGGGGATTGTTGATGAACAACAGTACATCGTCCGCATATAGGGAGACTATCAGCTTGTGAGGGCACAGAGTAAGGCCTCGATTAATTCGGTGAACTCTTAATCTGGAGGCGAGAGGTTCCATAATTAGGGCGAATATAAGAGCTGACAAAGGGCAGCCCTGACGTGTGCCGTGCTCTAATTGGACTCCGGGGGATTTAGTGTTGCCCAGGGTGATGTAGGATCGGAGTTCCTTATATAGAAGTGAAACCATTTTAATGAAGAGTCTCCCTAGGCCCATTTGTATGAGTGTTGCGAAGAGATATGGCCATTCCACGGAGTCGAATGCCTTCCCGGCGTCTAATAGGACCGCGATAGCCTGTTGTGCGGGGTCAAGTGCCGCAATGACTCCAAACAGACGACGAATGCCGTATGTTGTGGTATGCCCTGGGATGAAGCCGGCTTGGTCGCCCAGCACCCGCGCAGGCATAAGGGGGAGGAGCCATGTCGCTAGAATCTTGGCAAAGATCTTATTATCAAAATTAATTAGGGAAATCGGCCTGTAGGAGGAGCAGTCATCTCGGGGCTTGCCTGGCTTGTGGATAAGAACCACGCTGGCTTCGCGAAGGGTAGGTGGGAGGGTATCTCATTCCAGGGCCTTTTCATAGACCCGAAGGAGTAATGGGGCTATCGTGAGTGCATGTGCTTTATAAAATTCTCCTGCGAGTCCATCGGGGCCTGGCGCTTTAGTGTTCGGATGGGATTTTATTGCCTCAATAATTTCCTCCTGTAATATAGGAGCGTTCAGTGGTTCTCGCAACTCTTGGATCACCCAATACAGTTCAGTGTCATTGAGAAAGCTCTGGATGGCCTCTGGAGTCGTTGCGCATTGAGAGCTATATAGGTTCTGGAAGAATCCGTGGAATGTGTTGACAATCTCTTCCTCAGTATAGACCAGCTTTCCATGCGTATCGCGGACACATTACACACGAGGGAGGGTCTGATCAAGCCTCAGGAGGCGAGCTAGGAGTGCCCCAGGTTTCTGCCCCTCGCCATACTGCCTGATTCTGTGCCGACGGCCCAAGAACCTCGACTCACGCTCCGCAGTCTCACAAAATGTGCCTAGTTCTGTTTTGAGGTCGGCTCGGATCTGTGGGTCTGAGGAAGTGGATTGTTTGATTTCAAGATCTTTCAGGCGCTGCTCGCTGTCTGATAGCTCGCGCCAAATCAATTTTAGGATACCATTTTCTTTAGCCATGCACACCCCACGTACATAGCATTTTAGAGTTTCCCACAAGGTGCCGGCTGAGGCCACCGACTCCAAGGAAGGTGGTAATCTCCTGCAGGAGCTCGGACGCAAAAATCGTGTCGCGCCCAATTTAAATCTCCAGTTGGGTATGGTTTTTCGGGTGTCGGGCAGTGTGCGCTCGAGAACGACCATGGAAGGATCCGAGAGGGACCCGAGGCAGGATTTGGCAATTAGTCCAGTGGAAGGGGCTGTGAGTCGTGGCTAGTATATAATCAATGCGGGAACTGCTGTTGTGGACCGCCAAATAAAATGTGTATTCTTTCAAATTCGGGTGGGTGTGTCTCCAGATGTCGGATAGCTCGAAGGTCTGGCAGATTTCAGTAATCTGGCGACTGGCTTTGGGGATCCTGTTGTTTACGCTGTGGGATTTGTCCATTAGGGGATCCAAGTGGGTATTGAGGTCCGCGCCCCAAATAATCGTTGCGGGGGTATATGGTGCTAGATGAGACATGACCCAGTTGAAATTATTCGGGGCGTTAGTGTTCACCAATATTATTTCTTTCCCAGCCAACGGTCCTCTCACCAAAAGTGACCTGCCCTCCTCGTCTTTCTTAAAATCAATCAGGCTAAAATTGGCTCTCCTGTCGATCAGAATTGCAACGCCTCTCGCATATGAAGAGTGTGAAGAAAAGTAGCGATGGCAGCCTCATGAGCAGGCCCAGAGGCGTTCTGCAGCTGGTAAGAGGTGGGTTTCCTGTAACATGGCAATATTGACCCTGTGCCTGCGCAGGTACTGGAGGACCTTCCTGAGTTTAGCGGGTTGATTGCCACCCCTGATGTTCCAAGTAGCGATTTTAATAGTACCCAGTCTGAGGAGGTAGCAAGAGGGGCACGAAAGCCACCCCGTCTGTTTGGATCAGATAGTGCGTATGCGTGTAAAAGGAGCTGTTGGAGACTGCAGGTTGCGACGAAGGATTCTGTGGTATCTGCATGCAAGAACATAACAAAGCTAGTTGAGGTAACTGAGTAACTTTTACAACCCTCCCTTGCGTGGTCATCCCCCAACCTGCCCACGATGTACCCACCCTTTACAGTTGAACTACAGACAGTGCTGTGCTTGGGGCGTTAGGCGCTGTGCAAGAGGCAATGTGGCTCAGAGACATTTAGTTGTGAGGTTCTGTGGTGAATGGTGGATGTCGATGACATCTGAGGGGTCTATTTTGCTGCGCCTTGTCGTGTTTGGAAGCTTATGGTGGGTCCCTCCGCATACGCTCTTCGCGTCGTGGGTTCAGGTTGTTTGAGGCAGATCTAGAGCCAGCCCGATCTAGATATTCGGCAGCCTCCTCTGGTGTGGAGAAGAAGTGGGCTTTCCCGTCGTGCTGGATACAGAGTTTGGCGGGAAACAGCATGGAGTAGAGTTTATGATTGTCTTGTAGCCTCCGTTTGATTGACGTGAAGGAGCGCCTCTGTGCTTGAACTGAAGGTGAAAAATCGGGGAAGAACTGGATGGGGTCGTCGTCAAATTGGAGTTTCCCTTTCTCTCTGGCCGCTTTGAGTATTGCGTCTCGGTCTTTGTAATTGAGTATTCTGGCTATGATTGGACGTGGATTCGCTCCTGGGATAGGTCTAGTTGTGGGGATTCTGTGCGCTCTTTCCACGATGAATAGTTGTGAGAGAACTCCCGGTCCGAACAGTTCAGAACAGATACGTTCAACATGGTCCTCCATCTTACTCTGGAGTTGTTGCTCCCTGACTCCGATAATTCTAATGTTGTTCCTGCGGGAACGGCCCTCCAAATCTTCGTTTTTAGCAGCGATGATTTTCACCTGGGATTCCAGCGCGGAGACCCTAGTGGTTAGGGACGCCGTATCATCATCGAGATCGGATACACGTTGCTCCACATTGTCCAGCCTCTCAGCGTGTTGATCAAGGCGGCGTTGAATACGATCCACTTTGGACGACAAGTTGTCCAGTTTACTTCCTAGGTCACCTATTCCATCTTTTAGATCCAGAAGGATTTCTTTGATATCGAGACCAGGGGTCCGGCTATCGGTAGGTTCACCGTCCGTAGCCGGGGACACGGGTCTGCTCGTAGTATTTGTTGGCCTGGCAGAGGAGCTGGCCCCAAAATTCAGTATTTTCTGTGTCTTGTCGTTCTTCCCCATGACTCGTGACCGTCCAGGGCACCTGCTCCTGACAGTGAGCGTGGTTGGCGCACTACTATGTTGAGTCAGGGTCCACGTACCGAGGTTGTTGGTAGTGCTTGGAATGTGGTTGGTAATTGCTGGTCTCGCTGCAGTGTGGCAAGAAGTGTCTTAACTTCAGCGGGTGTGGAGGTTCTTTGCAACTGGAGTGGCTGGACGCGACTGGACGAGGGTTGTCTCGGGAAACAGCAAGGTTGCCTGTAACTAGTTGGACTGTGCTGGGGGAATATATCAGCAGGACTCCAGGAGAGTGACACCGCTACTGCCGGCCGGGGCCTCCCTGCCCGCTCCTTGGTGTAGGGTTGTTGTGTAACAATCGATTTGTGACCACTCACAATGACTGAGCTCTGCTAAATGGCGCCGGTCCCTTTAGGCAGGGGATTAGAATGCAGGAGTGTAACGTGGTTTATCGCGGCCCATCCCCCAGTCAAGAAGGTCCATTTGGGGCACAGCGTGATTTCGGGGTGCGGGTGTGTCCTGGTGGGCACCCTGTCAAATGCTCCGCAGACTGAGTGCTTTAGGCAACGTTCCTTATGTGCAGATTTCCTGGAATGGGTAGCCTTGACCATGCATGTATGCTGTGCTTTATTACACCGCCTGGCGGTCAGGGTGATCTGCGTATTGCTATTCCGAGGGCCGCGCCGGGGGTGGGCCTTGAAGAGGGCGCTTCAAGAATGAAGGGATGGTGCGCAGCTCGTCTAGCTCGAGGCGTTGTTGGATTTATCACTGGGTTTGGAGATTGGCGCTGGCTCCCGCGATGTCCTCCGTATGGGCACGGGTTACAGGGTGCAGATATAGCAACATAAGTGCCCGGCAGGGCTCCTACCTTCTCCGCTGGGACGGAGACCGCTGTGTCTCTTCGCGCACGGAGGGTGCGCACGTCAACCCGCCTCCTCTGGGAGCTTCTTCCTGGTAGGGGGTGCGGCTGCAGCCCGTGCCGATGATATTCCGGCGTATGGTGATGGTTGCCAGCAGCGTTAGAGGCCTAGCACGGGAGCAACCAGGCCTATGCTGCATGCGCCGTGTCTTTGAGGCTGCCACCTTTATAACTATTGCCGCGGGCTCCGTCCAGTTCGCTTTATGGGCAGCTCTGCCGGAGTTCGCCGGGTCCCCGCGGCCACTCACGCCTCCCAGCTGCACCGCGGGCGGGCACTGTCTGCCGCCAGAGGCGAGTCAGCCGTGAGGTCCGGGCAGGCCCAGGGGAGTGCCGCAGCCCCGCGTCTCACTGTTCTCTCCTCCCGCAGCCTGTTCCTTCAGCGTCGGCTCGCCGCCGTCCCCCGGCGCGCACTGCAGCCAGCAACCGCGACCACAGCCCCACGCAGGGGGGGGCAGCAGCGACACTCCACTTGCAGCGCCGCAGGACCCACGATCTCTGCGCAGTCGTGGGAGATTACTCTTTGGGTCACAGGCTGGGCGGGGGTTCCTCCGACTCTTCTGGCCCTCTCTATACCCGGCGCCAAGCCCAAGTGCGGGTGCCCGGAACCCCACTGGGCCACTTCACGGGTCCTGGGCCTCACGAATGGGAGCGGGATTCTGGGGTTCCAGAACTCCGATTTCCACTGGAATTTTGCCGATCAGCAGGGAAATCAGACAGGTTGCAGGATTTGTGTTCGGTCAGGGCGGGAGGGAGCCAAGACTGTCAGGGTTCTGCAGGATTCATTCCGGGTACGCAGAACTCACGTAGAAGCGGCCATCTGTGATCCCACTGCCCGCGTTCCTATCTGCCTCGGGGGTGTCAGTTCACTCCGATCTGCGGGCCGCAGAAAGACGCCTGTATCTCAGGCAATATTAGGAGTTTCAAGCTCAGGATAGTATCGGAGCGTGCAGCTTGGCCTCGGGAGTCAGATTAGCGTGGTCAGCGATGAAATTGGCACCACAGAAGGATGGATGAAGCAGGATTAATTCTGAGCCACACAGAGCTCCCTAAGAAGCCGCCATCTTGCTCGGCTCGCTAGCGCCCCCCGGGTTTGGAAATATGTATTCCCGGGGGATCGGTCCTTGCTCAGGGGTTGCAACCTGGCAGAGAGAGTCGAGGTGTTCATGGATCAATCATTTCTATGTCTCCTCGTCTTTAGCTCTCAGGTGTGGTCCCCTGCAGTGCGTCCCTTTCCTGGGAGGTGATCACTATCCCCTAATGTTTAACTTGAAAGGACTGATGTCCATGTGCATGGTTACACCTTTAGCCTCCTTGGTTACGCCAGCAAGTGACGGATTGTTGGTAAAGTGGAACATAGCCGCTTGCAAGAACTTTCTGGACATTTGGGGAAGGGTGGCATGGAAGGAGGCCACAAGGTCAAAGCATTGCTCAGTGGAAGGGTTTAATGAAACTCTCAACAAACGGCTCGAATTGCTGGCAATGAAGGGCAATTTCACCAGCATAAAAAAAACACTTGCATCCGTATAACGACAAGGTGGCGCCGGCAAAGAGAAAAAAAAAGGCAAGACCTCAGGGCCCTCAGGTCGTTGGACCTGCCCATTTTCCAGTATACTTCCTTAAAGGACTCCATCTAGTCTCATTACAGGGGCATTGTTAAACATCTTAAAGTAAATGCACATTGAGGGAAATCAGGAAATTCTGTGGGCCTTGGTGGGGAAAAATAATGAAAGGTTTTGGTGCCTAATTAAGGGTATGACAAAGAGCCACGGTACACAGGTGGGATGCTCCATAAGGGAACAGGCATGGCTAGCTTACTTCAGGGAGAAATGTGTGCGCCCTGTGGGGGAAGTTGACTGCCCAGTCCCTTTGACTGGTGCGGGTGACTCAGGATTGTTTCTTTGGGAGGAGGATAACATTCTTTGTGCCATATGACACGCAAATCAATCAATCAATCAATCAAGTACTTCTATAGCGCTCTGTCACCCAAGGCATCATGGCGCATTTGACAGATGCCAAAGAGATTGGAGCGGAGGATCTCATGAAAAAGAACGTTTTTAAGTTTTGCTTGAAAAGTGCAAAATCCACAGTGCTCCTCAGCTGGAGTGGCAGTGAATTCCAGAGCCTAGGCCCTGCGATAGAAAAGGCCCTGCCGCCGATTCGTTCCTTTTGATATTTAGGAACGTGCAGAAGTGCTGCATCTGTGGATCTAATGGGGCGGCCTGGAGTATAGCCATGTAACTTCTCCTGAATGGCCAGACAGCCTTTCCCGCTCAGTGCTCTGTGAATCATGCCGGAGGCTTTAAACTTTACCCGGGCAGTGACAGGCAGCCAAAGAAGAGATTGAAGCGCCTTAGAGACATGTTGACCAAAGGGAGTCTGCTTCACTTATTGAACTGCTGCATTTTGCAGCACTTGGAGATGCTTGATGTGGAATGATGGCTGTGCCAGATAAATCGCCTTACAGTAGTCGATGCTCCCATTTAGGCAGGCTGCAACTATCTGGGCATGGAATTTCTCAGTAATAAAGGGGAGAACTTTCTTTATCGGCTTCAGTTTATGGAAGCCTAGTCCACATACTGAGTTTATTTGGGTCTCCATGGTCAGCGAAGTGGTATTTGAATACCCTGGTTCCGGACCACTTTGGAGGGTTCTGGCAGAGGTCCGAGTGAAGGCGGCCAGAATTCAGAGGTCCAGCTCATCGTAGCCTCTGTCGGGCCGACGATCAGAACCTCCGTCTTCCCACCATTTAACTTAAGCCAATTGGCTTCCAGCCAGCCCCGGACAGCGTCCAGGCAGCTTTTTAATCTTTCTCCGACATCAGTCTGATCAGGGTCTAAGCTAAACAGAATTTGAGTTAGTCTGCGTAGGAAAAAACCCTAAACCCAAATGAGCAAATGAGTGTCATTAAGGGCCGGATGTATAGGTTAAACAATAGCGGGGACAGAGCCGAACCCTGAGGAACTCCACAGGTCACTGCAACTGGGGAGGATCGATAGGGGGGGGAGCGAGACCATTTGAAAATGAGAGGTCAGGAATGCACAGAACCAGTCCAAGACAGAACCTGAGAACCCAGGGTCTTTTAGTCTAGATATTAGAATCTCATAATCAATGGTATCAAAAGCTGTGAACAGGTCTAATAGGATAAGGTCTGCCGTGCCGTCTTCATCTCTGATCATGGTGAGATCGTCAAGCGCTGCCACGCAAAGGCCTCCAGAGCGCCAGGCCCAGACGGGATTCCACCTATGCTGATGAAGATACTTGGGTCTGGGTGGGCCCTCTCTTGATACTCTTAAGAGTGTTTAGGAAACACATAAAATACATATAAACACATACAATCCCTTCCAGGTGGCACCAGTCCGTAATCATACCCATCCACAATTATGGGGACCCTAACGATCCAAGCAATTTTAGGCCAATTCTACTTAGAGACCTCAAACATCAGTTAGAGCCTTTATACCTACCCTGGCGCTATCAGGTGGGGATTCGTTCCGGTATGGGCACCACCCTGAACGTAACAGTACTCTAGAATGTACTGGCAGTACTAAAAAAATAAGGGGTGGTGGACCTGGTGTACATTGCATCAGTAGAAATGTCAAGTGCATTTGACACTGTCAGCCGTAAAAAAACTCCTTGGCTGGAACATCCCCCTGAAACATATTCGACTTTTAGCACTGTTACATAGTGATAAGTGCTGAGGGTAAGGTTGACTGGGAGGCGGGAGGGGGTTGTTTCTGGCCCAGTTACAACTTTGTGGGACTCGGGCAGGACTGCATTGTGGCCCCCACTCTCTTCAATTTGTAAATGGCGGACTTGAATACAGTATGCGAGTGTGGCGTTACATTCCCTGTGAAAATTGGCAGTATGATATTAAATTGGCTAGAGTTTGCCGATGACATTATCCTGTTTGTCAAAACACCAATAGGTTCAATAGAGAGTTTGCAACCAACCAAAAAAAGCTTGCCTTGGCGACAAATTTTATGTAATCAAACTGATCACTTATTTGCTTAGAAGGTTGTCAGCATGAGTAAGACTCTAATCCATGTGTGGTTGCTACACAGAAGCAATCAAAAACTGAAAAAGCGATAAGAGTTATAATTTTACTCTAATGCGCCAACCACTTGTATTGAGTTTGTTTCGGTGAGTATTGATGAAAATAAAGAGTAAGGTTCAACAGATTAATTATTCCAAATAGTCAGATCTGTAATTCCATAGTTCCATTTATTGTAAACTAGACATGTTAACTTTACATGCAAGTATATCCTTAGGATTTGTGTATCATTTTTCCATATAGTATCTTTCAATTCCCAATTACTCTCAAATACCCTCTACACGTGTTTCCCCATCACATTTTGCAATGGTTCTTCAGGAGAGTTTAACACATTCTTGATTACCTTTTTAAGAAAAAAGAAAATAATGTATCAAAGTTTTACATTAGAAAAGAAAATTCAAAAATGGAGGACCATTGCCACTTAATTTTTGATTTCATAATTTGCTTTGTGAAATTATTAATTTAATAATTATTGTTTTGTACTCACCAAAAAAAACAACTTATTCTTGTTCCAATATCCTTTGTTTGTGAAATAACTTTCTCTTTACTCCTTGTTTAAAGTAATTTATACCATATTCCAGCCCTCTGCTGTCTAATCTTTTTAGATTCTGTGGGGGATAGAGAAGGTCTTGTTTACTTTAACTAGTTAAATTTATATTCAACAAATATTTGGTTCATGGAGTTCTTTTCAATATCCACTTTTTAGTCTTTTCAGGCTATTTGTTAATTGAAGATTCCTCACCTTAGTATTATATCTGGTTTCTCCTCTCAAAGTCCTCTTTTCAGATTCAGGTTACATAGCAGAGTGCCGCCGAATGCTTTCGCGGCTACTCTGTAACTGATTGCTCTATTTATGTCCCTCGCGCGGGTCGCGATGACGTCATCACGTCACACGTTACATTATATAGCGTAACGCGATGACGTAATCGCGCTAAAGCGACCATTTTGTTTGTAAATTCGTGCCTATACAAACTAAAGGATACAGGCTTATGAAAATAAAAAGGTTTGTGAAGTTGATTTATATTGGTTTTTACTTTGTACTAAATTAATAGAAAAAGGTACCAATAATGTTAACCTTATAAGTTTCTCATATAAGCTTATTTTACCAACACAAATTGCTATATCATCAATTAGTTGAGAGAAATCTAGCAATGAAAACTCAATAATTGTAATTACACATTATCTAACCGAACAATTTGCACACCATATTTTTGTTTAATCTAATATCATAACCAATAAAACAATTTCAACAACATAATCATTAGAAAATGGTATCATAACCAGTTGTACATTTCAGTGTCATTATTCAAACCAGTTATGCATGTGTCCATTATGCATATCTACTTGCACTCCTGTTTTCTTAAAATGTCTTCTTTGTTCCCCCCTCTCGGTGGTAGGGAGGTTTTCTCCAGGCCAAATATTCTCAATCCTTTTACATCAAATGTAGGATGATTTTCCAAAATATGCATTGCAATGGGAGATCTTAGATCCCGGTTTTGGATAGCTCTTAAGTGCTCAAACATCCTAACTTTTAGTTTCCTTATTGTACTGCCAATGTAGAGTTTTTTGCAGACACATTCCAGTCCATATACCACAAATGTGGAATTACAATTAATCAGTTCCTTGATTCGTTTAGTATTGCCATTAGGTAGTAAGATTTCCTGTTTTCCTGTGCTCAAAAAAGGGCATAATTTGCAATGTCCACACTTTTGAGTACCTTTCATGAGTGATTGAAAGAATATCTTTCTTGTATCTGGTAATGGTTTTAGAAAGCTCGGACTCACTAGATTTCTTATGGTCGGAGCTTTTTGAAAGCAAATGCTTGCTTTGTCATCCACATGGTTTCTTAAGCTCAAATCAGTGAGAAGAATATTCCAATTCTCTGATAATATTTTCTTTATCTTTTTTGATTCTGTGCTATAGGTTGTTATAAATTGAATTCTGCGTTTGCTGGCTATGGTTTTTGGTTTGTCCATTAGTAAAGAGTCTCTTGAAATGGTTTCAGCTTTCATTATTGCGGTTTTGCTGTTGTTAATCCCATAACCTCTTTGTATAAATTTTAGATGAGTAGATTTCAAATTTTCCTGATAGGTAGAGGCAGTACTACAATTCCGTTTTGCTCTGAGGATCTCCCCAAATGGTATATTGTGGATTGTATGTCTTGGATGAAATGAGGTTGCATGAAGGAGACTGTTTCCTGCTGTTGGTTTGGTAAATAGCTTTGTTTGAATTTGTGCATCCTCAATAAATAATTCCAAATCCAGAAATTCAATCTTGCTTGAGTCAACTGATTTTGTGAAGGATAAATTATAGTTGTTGTTTAAATGAGTAACATAAATGTCCAACTCTGTTGTGTTGCCTTCCCAGATCAATAAAATGTCATCAATAAAGCAACCCCAAAATGTAACGTTGGCGTTGAAAAGGGGATGTTTCCATGCGTGTTGTATTTAAAAAAAAACCATGAAAAGATTTGCATATGATGGTGCAAACTTTGATCCCATTGCTGTGCCCTGTCGTTGTTTATATAATGTGTTATTAAAAGTAAAAATGTTGTTGTGTAAACAAAAATGAAACATCTCTATTATCATTTTGTTTTGTTGTTGATAAGAAATAGATCTTGTTTTCAAAGAAAATGAGTGGAGTTTGAGTGGAAATAAAACTAGAGCAAAAAGTAACCTTACACAGGAAGAAAAATCGGCCATCAAGGAATTAGCAGCTGATATATCAATAATAACAAAGGCAGCAGATAAGGGAGGTAAAATTGTCCTCATGAACAGAATTGATTATATAAATGAAGGTTTGAAACATCTAAAAAAGGTTGAATGCTATGAAAAATTGACAAACAATCCGCTACCAAACTTGGAATTGGAATGGAATCAAAAAATCAAAAATTGGTTTGAGTTAAGTCTACTCAGTGAAAAGGAATATTATGGACTTCTAACGAAAAACTCAATTCTAGCCACTATGTATTTTCTACCCAAACTGCACAAAGCTTTCACAAATTTTCCATCCTTAAGACCGATCATAAATGGAATTGGCTCAATTACAGAAAATGTTTACAGTATACTGACACGCACCTCCAACCATTAACAACTAATCTTGCCTCTTTTGTGAAGGACTCAAAACATATAATTCAACAAGTTAATCAGATCCCATGGGAAGAGAACTACTTATTTGTCACCTTGGATGTAGTACAACTCTACACAAGTATTCAACACAATAGAGGAATAGAAAGTACATCATTTTTTTTTAAAAACAAGATCTATTTCTTATCAACAACAAAACAAAATGATATTAGAGATGCTTCATTTTTGTTTACACAACAACATTTTTACTTTTAATAACACATTATATAAACAACGACAGGGCACAGCAATGGGATCAAAGTTTGCACCATCATATGCAAATCTTTTCATGTTTTTTTTTAAAATACAACACGCATGGAAACATCCCCTTTTCAACACCAACGTTAAATTTTGGGGTCGCTTTATTGATGACATTTTATTGATCTGGGAAGGCAACACAACAGAGTTGGACATTTATGTTACTCATTTAAACAACTACTACTATAATTTATCCTTCACAAAATCAGTTGACTCAAGCAAGATAGAATTTCTGGATTTGGAATTATTTATCGAGGATGCACAAATTCAAACAAAGCTATTTACCAAACCAACAGCAGGAAACAGTCTCCTTCATGCAACCTCATTTCATCCAAGACATACAATCCACAATATACCATTTGGGGAGATCCTCAGAGTAAAACGGAATTGTAGTACTGCCTCTACCTATCAGGAAAATTTGAAATCTACTCATCTAAAACGTATACAAAGAGGTTATGGGATTAACAACATCAAAACCGCAATAAAGAAAGCTGAAACATTTTCAAGAGACTCTTTACTAATGGAAAAACCAAAAACCAAAGCCAGCAAACGCAGAATTCAATTTATAACAACCTATAGCACAGAATCAAAAAGATAAAGAAAATATTATCAGAGAATTGGAATATTCTTCTCACTGATTTGAGCTTAAGAAACCATGTGGATGACAAAGCAGGCATTTGCTTTCGAAAAGCTCCGACCATAAGAAATCTAGTGAGTCCGAGCTTTCTAAAACCATTACCAGATACAAGAAAGATATTCTTTCAATCACTCATGAAAGGTACTCAAAAGTGTGGACATTGCAAATTATGCCCTTTTTTGAGCACAGGAAAACAGGAAATCTTACTACCTAATGGCAATACTAAACGAATCAAGGAACTGATAAATTGTAATTCCACAATTGTGGTATATAGACTGGAATGTGTCTGCAAAAAACTCTACATCGGCAGTACAATAAGGAAACTAAAAGTTAGGATGTTTGAGCACTTAAGAGCTATCCAAAACCGGGATCTAAGATCTCCCATTGCAATGCATATTTTGGAAAATCATCCTACATTTGACGTAAAAGGATTGAGAATATTTGGCCTGGAGAAAATCTCCCTACCACCGAGAGGGGGGAACAAAGAAGACATTTTAAGAAAACAGGAGTGCAAGTGTATATGCATAATGGACACATGCATAACTGGTTTGAATAATGACAATGAAATGTACAACTGGTTATGATACCATTTTCTAATGATTATGTTGTTGAAATTGTTTTATTGGTTATGATATTAGATTAAACAAAAATATGGTGTGTGAATTGGTCGGTTAGATAATGTATAATTACAATTATTGAGTTTTCATTGCTAGATTTCGCTCAACAAATTGATGATATAACAATTTTTGTTGGTAAAATAAGCTTATATGAGAAACTTATAAGGTTAACATTATTGGTCACTTTTTCTATTCATTTAGTACAAAGTAAAAACCAATATAAATCAACTTCACAAACCTTTTTTCATAAAAATCGATCATTTCCATGAGCCTGTATCCTTTAGTTCGTATAGGCACGAACTTACAAACAAAATGGTCGCTTTAGCGCGATTGAGCGCGATGACGTCATCGCGTTACGCTTTATAACGTAACGCGTGACGTGATGACGTCATCGCGACCCGAGCTAGGGACATAAATAGAGCAATCAGTTACAGAGTAGCCGCGAAAGCATTCGGCGGCACTCTGCTATGTAACCTGAATCTGAAAAGAGGACTTTGAAAGGAGAAACCAGATATAATACTAAGGTGAGGAATCTTCAATTAACAAATAGCCTAAAAAGACTAAAAAGTGGATATTGAAAAGAACTCCATGAGCCAAATATTTGTTGAATATAAATTTAACTAGTTAAAGTAAACAAGACCTTCTCTATCCCCCACAGAATCTAAAAAGATTAGACAGCAGAGGGCTGGAATATGGTATAAATTACTTTAAACAAGGAGTAAAGAGAAAGTTATTTCACAAACAAAGGATATTGGAACAAGAATAAGTTGTTTTTTTTGGTGAGTACAAAACAATAATTATTAAATTAATAATTTCACAAAGCAAATTATGAAGTCAAAAATTAAGTGCCAATGGTCCTCCATTTTTTGAAGTTTCTTTTCTAATGTAAATCTTTGATACATTATTTTCTTTTTTCTTAAAAAGGTAATCAAGAATGTGTTAAACTCTCCTGAAGAACCATTGCAAAATGTGATGGGGAAACACGTGTCGAGAGTATTTGAGAGTAATTGGGAATTGAAAGATACTATATGGAAAATTGATACACAAATCCTAAGGATATACTTGCCTGTAAAGTTAACATGTCCAGTTTACAATAAATGGAACTATGGAATTACAGATCTGACTATTTAGAATCATTAATCTGTTGAACCTTACTCTTTATTTTTATCAATACTCACCGAAACAAACTCAATACAAGTGGTTGGCGCATTAGAGTAAAATTATAACTCTTATCGCTTTTTCAGTTTTTGAAAACACCAATAGGCCTTTACAGGAAACAGACTCTTTTCCATCAATATGCCGTCATTAACAATTTAAAGGTAAATGGGAATAAATCAAAAATCATTATTTTCTCACCAAAACGGTGTCCGAAGGGCATCATCTGGAAGGTTGGCAAACAGCCCCTGAAGCGAGTACAGTCCATGAGATATGTGGGCTTTAACCTGACCAACAGCTGCTCCAGGGAAGCCTGGAAATCATTTTTAATGGGAGGGTTCATTCCACTGCTCGCCCAAATGAAAGAGTGAATTCTCAATTGTGCTGTTACTCCCTACTTCTTTTGGTGAGTTTCTGCCTGCAGAAGGTTAAGCCGACCATACTGAATGGGTTGGCTATTGTGCCATTTGACATGGGGCCATGCCTGAACCCATTGCAGGGCCAGCTTTGGAAGAAAACCCTGGGTCTGACTAACTCCCTGCCAAATGTGGTTGTAAGGCACGAGATGGGACTGGTGTCCCTAGCAGGAAGGGCAGTGTGGAAGGAATTGTCAGAGTACGCCAAGTTTCTAACCCCTCCAAATAACTAATTTTATCAAAATTTGGGGCAGCAGTCTGCCCTGAAGTCGGCAAATTCGATTAACAACGGGAAAAAATGCATATAATTTTACACGTAATAGGTGCTTCGATCGAGGAATTGAAGACCACTCCAAAACTTGGTGAAGAACAAGTTGTTTGTGACAGATTGGTGTGAAACTTGCGACTTTCTGACAACTTATTCCCTCTACGAAGAGTACGCCAAATTCAGAAGAAACAGAGGGGAAACCGTACAATATGTGTGTCTGTTCCGTTGTCCAAAAGCTTGTAGCGTGTAAATGCGCTTCCGCCTAAATCAATTTCTAACGCTTGAGCGGAAGAGCAAATTGTATAAATCCATAACCAATACAAACTGTAGGCTATGCCGGGAGCATCCAGTAAAGGAAACACTAAAACATCTTGTCCTGAGTTGCGGAGTGTTGAGGGAGCCCAGGCTGAGTTACTTGGGCTCGATTGAGCCTTCTGAGATGCTTTGGGTCAGACTCATGTGGGGAAATGGGGTAAGACTGATTGTCTCCCTCTGCACATTGTTGTACGTTGTTCATAAAAAGCTAGAAGATTCTGAGCCGATTGCATAGGGCTCCTCGAAAGAAACCTCTTCAGTTAAACAAATGAGAAAGTAGGCTGGATTGGAACGTATTGCTTGATTTTTAAATAATTGTGATAATTGTTTTTATCATAGGATTGGAATTGTTTGAAACTGTTATACTTTGATCTCTTTCTTATTTAATTTTCTTTTCTTACGGTTATGTGAAAAGCTTATTTTTATAGTCTGAAACGCAATAAAAAATGTTTTTTAAAATGCTCTCTTTTTGAATGTTCTGTCTGTTGGATCACTCTCTAATATGCAACGAGCGTATGCCAACAATGTCCCAATGCATTCGGAAGATGCATGTATAGTCCTATTTTTTCTTTGCATTCTTGAACTTACTGGCTTTAAAATGCGTAAATCCATGAGTGCCATGCATGCCCCAGAATTCAAAGAATTCATTAAGACTGGGCTCGCTAGCTTCCACGAATGGAATCAAGTAAGCATGCGAACGTTACTTTAAACATAAGGTAAACTTTGCATGATGAAATTGTCTCTTGATTGGCATTTTTTCTCCGCATTGTCCCGGCGCAACTGCTATCGGCGAGTTATCAATGACTCCTTGCTTAAGTATAGCTTGGAGCAGTATCGTTCGTCTTTTACCCTAAGAAAATAAGAGGAAAACAAAAAAGATGCGCTGTCAATGACTCTTTAGATCTGACGTTGATGGGGCAACGCGATGAAAATACGTACAATTAGACAGCATAGATCCCATCTCTTGTGAAGGGAGCATTCATTTTGTTGACTGGATTAAGCCCAGTAAATCACCAGCCTGTCAGGAAGCTGGATTGTCGTGCAAAGAAAAAACACATGCACATCCCAAAAACAAATGCTAAGCAGCGAGGACCTTTGCATGCGATGTGCGTTCCGCGGGCTTGATTATTCCCTCTTCTGATGTGATGGATCGCGCTGCCGCGTATCATGCGTTGCATGTAGGCTGGTTTGATTTGATGTGCTGTCAGGTGGAGATTTAAGTCTCCCCTCCATCGCTCCTGCCTTGTGCTACCTCAGCTGCTTCTCGTTCGGGCTGTCAAGCGCTCTCGTTCATTACCTGCCGAGGAGCAGTTTATAGTGACAAGAGGTCATTACTTATGACAGTGTTTATTCAGGCCTCCTTTACCGCTGTGTAAATGTGCGCTCTCGCTAAATTGCAAGTCAGGTCACTTTGGCCTGCAGCTTTCAATCTGGTCCCATCACAGAGGCATTGGCATCTAGTCCTAAAATGTTTATTCTATCAAGTTCTTGTACTCGTTCAGATGTGCAGCTGACTGACAGCCACGTGGTAGTTTCCACACACATATCTTATTTGCATTAAGTATTTTTAGTTTGGGCTATTAGGTGGCTCTACACCTGTAGGCCAAAACTATTGCTTTGAGGTACAGCTATGAGCCTTATGGGCAGGGACACAAAGCGTGTAGGTCTTCTTTTTTTTTCACCCACCCAAGGCCATTTCCCCCCTCCCAAAACACATGCTGCTGGGATCTCTTTGAGCTCGCTTTTTCGAGCAGTGCCCTCAAAGTTTGTGCTTAAAGTGCTTGTCCATGATCTTTATACGCAGTCTTCTGTCAATTAATGACTTAATTGGAGCTGTAAATATGCTACTGATGTAATAACATTGAGCAAGTGTGACTTCAGAGATTTCATTTATAAGTAGTATGCTTGCCCTTCACTGAAGTCCTGTTAAACACTAGTATTGGCAGAGCCAACAGTTTTGGCTTGTGTATAGTTATTGGATTGGCCTTTGCCAGGCACTGCTGTTGTATGCCCAGGTACTCGCACCACTTTGCAGCTACCGTTAATGGCCAGTTAGTACCATTACAGAAGTGCCTGGTAAACGCACATACCAATCCTTCACAAAAGCCAAAACTCTTGGCATTGCCAATGCTTGTTTTCAAAGACCTTTCAGTAGGAAGGTGCTGTTGTATGTGCCATTGCATTCCATTTTGTTAGTGACCTGTTCGAATGAGGGCTTTATAAAAATGCCACAGAACTCCATCTTAACTAGAACAGCAGAACTTAAACTGGAAATGGGCACGCACAGTACAGTCTCTAGTTTTTTACCTGGTGTGTGATTTGTTTGCTTTGGATCCAGGAGTCCTGTTACAGAGTCCCAACTTGACAGCATTGTCTGCTTCTGGACGATTCACTTCATCTCCCTGTGCTGCCCTTCACTTGATTGATAACAGTTGCGAGTGCTTTGAAACGGGTTAACTCACATTCTAGGCGCTATATAAATAAACCGCGCCCGTTAACATTTCGTGATGGTAGAGACATTATAATCCTACTGCAGTGAAACACCTGCAAACGTTTGGTGCGTGCCTCAAAGTCTAGGGAGAAGAATCTCTCTGATGTGACTTTTATCATTCAAGTGAAAATTGGACTTTTAGTCTAAGCTTCCTCGTCGAAAACACGCACATGAGACATTTTAATTAATACTTGCAAGATTTCTTCACCCGTAGACCTCGCTGCTGCCTAAGCAAACCTATCATTTTACGGGGTGATAGTTTATGAATGCAGCACCATCGACTGCAAAGGGCGCACATAATCCTACTTCATCCACGAAGCATCAAGCCTAATGATTAATTCAAAGGGGTGGTTGGGATAGTCCTGAGTAATGCTATTGTTACACGCCACGTTCCAAGCGGAACTTAATCTCGAGGTTAAGGGGCTGACAGCTTTGATAATGTTCAGGGCCACTGTGCCACTCAAGAAAGCATGCCATATGAAATGTGACAGCCAGCTCATGCGACACTTTTTAGAAGGCAGGGAGCTTGACAGCCCTGTTGACGCTTAAGGTGAAATGTCCCAATTGTAAAAGGTTTTTATCTGCTCCCAAGATATGGAGCAGTCTGGGCTGCAGTCATAGCTTGTCGTTCTTGCTTTGTAAACAAATGCTCAGTTATACTTTGTTTACAATACATTTGTTTTCTAACATAGAAAGGCTGTGTACTAATTAATATCTTTGCATCTTGTCCAGGGCAACCTCCATCTATTAGCTTGTGGAACACATTGGCATAGCATAGTCCCTTTTAAAATGGCTATAAAATGGTATTGGCCCTAACAATTGCATTGGAGAATGCCCTGGTGCTGAATACCTTTGGATCCATTGCGCGCATGCAGTAATGCATGCAATTTCCAATGTTCCCCAGTTAATGTGGTACATTTCTTTTCCAGATTGTGCCTAATTTTGATAGAACAAAACCAAGGCACAGTTAATGAACATGGACTGTAGAGGTTGCTGCAAAGGCCTCAAACTCTGCATGTTGGTTATTTACTCATGCATGCAGTGCAGCCTGTAGTGGCTAGAGAGTTAGCTGTGATGCATGTCTGATGGCACTATGGAATGTTACAGTGCATTTTGTGAGTGACAGTTCCAGCAGTGACAGTTACTGGGAAGAAGCTTGGATCAGTGCAGCCTCGGTGGTGGGCACCGGATTTGCATGGTATTACCTGTTTATTACCTGTATATTCCGGGTATTTTTCCTTGTCATGTCCTAGTCTGTGCCTGAGGAGAATAAACTACCACAACCAACATCGCAAGATAGTGGCCTCCCTTTTTCACCCCTGTCTGGAATATATCAAGGTACCCTGGAACCAGACGTAACACAGTCCTAATCAGTTCACCACCAATTGTGGGACAGATCAGAATGTCTGGATGGCGCACAACTGGCTAGATTCGGTATAGCGAGGGTCAATATTGCCGAAAGTCCATTGGACTCAGAATGAGCCCTTTAGTCTCAGAAAAATTGAGGAGCATGGTGTTTTTGAAGTAACCATTGTTTTATTCCTGCATATTCTTGGGTGAATGTACTATTCTACAGCGTGAAGGTTTGAGGGCTCTAGGATTTAAAGCACTCGTTCTTCACTCTTATCTCTCTCCTAAGCTTTTTCTCAGTGCTTTAAGTGTTTAAGTGGGATAAGAAATTAATGGTGTGGCACTAATGAGTTGCAAATCAATATTTGGGGGCCAGAGCCTCAGGATCAGGGCGAAGGAACCTTTAAAAAACGTGTAGTCTTACATACACAAGAGTTTTCTTACATGGCATGAAAGGGGGTAAAATTCAATTTTACAAAATGTGTTCACTATAATCAGCAACAAAATAAATTCATCAAAACAAAAAAGTCAAATATAAAAACGAAATCAAATCAGAATAGGTTAATGCAGGTGCCAGTGCCTTAGTCCTTTTGAAGGAAATCCTCGATTCTTATGTATTCAATATTTGTTTAAATCATTCCATTGACAATTTTTCAATATGTTTTAAAAATCAAACTGTGTGTTATCTATATTATATTTTTCCATTTTAGTATTACATACAAATAATCTTACTCCAAAAATTTCAGAAACTGATGATGTGATAAAAAGTACGAGTGCTTGTGGCATCCAGTAAGAAAGGAGCAGTATTTTCACTAAACCTTTCACTACCTTTACTCGTATCTCATGTCCACCTTTCCTCCATACTTCATGGGTGTCCCTTCCAAGGGACGGGACACAGAACCTTTTTCACCAGAAAAAACCTTCTTCCCTTTTAAATTTAGAGGCACGCAAGGGTGTGGCCCTGGGAGCATGCACTGCTCGGACTCCGCCCTCCGGCGCTATACCTCAGTCCCCTTTTCTGTGTCAACGGGAACGGGCCGAATTCAACAGCGCTCCTGGGTTTGGTTTCGGCCATGTAATTCCACACGCGGATACTTCTTTTCTTTGTCTTTTTTATCTTTCTTATCATTTAGGTACTTGGTCCTCGGGCGTCCTGCTCCTCCCCGCCTCATTTCGACTTCCACAGGGTTCAGCAGGTGTCCATCTTGCAACAGGCTCTTCCCAACTTCAGACCCCCACGCCCTCTGCCTACGTTGCCTTGGCCCAGACCACGGTTGGCAAGCTTGTACAGCGTGCAAAGCGCTGTCATCGAAATCGCTGAAGAACAGACTAGCCAGGTGGAGGGAGCTCTTTCAGAAGTCGCTTCCAGAGGACCTCAAGAACTGCATGAAACATCGAGCCGGGCCCAAGGTAGGGCCTCTATTTTCCATCGCACAAACAAGGGAGACTCCTTCCCAAGGACTCACCCGCGCGGGAGGGACCACTCAGGTCTTGGTACCAACACGTGGACCGAGGCTGCTTCAGCTACAGGCCGAGGGATCCTTCGATCCTCCGGGTGACAGTGTTGAGGGACGGGAAGCTTCTTGTACTCTATTTTCATCTGAGGGGCTCTGCCCTTGTACCAGCCTTATGTCTGAGGGTCTACGCCATAGTACCGGCAATATGTCCGAGGGGGCATCTAAACGCAGCTCTACCGACCCCCGGGTCGAAGGTGTCACACCTACCAGGTCTAGGCCTGAGGAGCAGGGTAGGCATCGCGATCCACACTCAAGAGTCTGGGAGGAGGCTGGGCCCAGCGAGCCAAGCAACACGACGCAGGCACGTGGCAGGCGGCTCAACAAAATGGCCGCCGGGCCAGACATGGGCACCCGTCCGATGCCATTCCAGGAGTTCGGCGGAGAAAGATTGTCGGGGTAGGACTGGCCTCAACCAGGTACGTGGCCTACAGCCTATCCTTCATTTGCGCAGGGCAGGTTCCCACTGCGTCCTTACGGGCAGGGTATGCAGCGGCTCCAGCAGTTTCCTGCTACTCCGTGGGTACCTCCTACCACCTCCCCGGCTTGTGAAAAGGGGTTCTTCGAGAGGTTCTTGGGCTCATGAAGTCATCTCGTATGGGGGTTATCCTCAGGGACTCCATCAGGGATGTGCGCCCTACGATGCTACCGGCAGCACAGGCTCCACCTCCGGGGGCCCCGGCCCCGACGCAGCCTCTGCCTCTGGCTCCCCAGCCAATTCCTCAGGCGGTTCCGTACTAGGCTCCGGTCCCCGTACCCTAGCCTCCGGCTCCCGCTACTCCTCCTCCTATGCAGGATCCTCCTGACCCACAGGATACAGATGAGGAGGAGGATCCTGACACGCCATCCTCAGCTAGGGCCTTCCACAAGCGTCTCGCAGGGCTGATGCAGTACCTGGGCCTCATCAAACAAAAAGAGATTCAGGGATATCAACCACAAGCGTACCCTGGAGTTAAAGGGATTAACCCTTGCTACTTTGAAACACAAAGCTTGTGATTAGAAAATGCTACCTGGTGATAGGTGGATTCTATTCAAAGGCCATATTCACTTATTGTACTCAATGAAACATTGCATAACAGCAAGATAATAGAAAAATATACATATTTTATTTTTCAAATACATACAAAATTTAAAAATTTCTCAGTATTAAAGTGCCTATACCGTCTTCACAAGGAAAATACAGAAGACACAGTCAGTAACAAAAATGCATGTACTACCCCCTTTCAACAAGTAAGTGTGTTCATTTGAATACTTGTTCTTTAAAGTGTCTTGTGCTCTCCTGGTGTTCACACTGGGCCACACCTCATTAAACACAACTCACTGAATCTCATTCACGCTCCATTCACTTTCATCATCTCTTTTCACAACCACAAAAAATGCCCGACATGTTTCTTTCCGCTCTTGATGTCTCGTGTCTAATACCTGGAAATTCTTCAGGGGCTTGTTTTTAGGGGATTAGTTTAGACATGCATCACATATCAGTAAAGTTGCATTTTTAAAACAGAAAAGTTTTTCCAATGAGTAACATTTCCTTTAAAGAGTTCTTGTAGGAGTCGTCATCGTTTTCTTACTCCACGGGCTATTATTCCCCTTTAGGTTATCCGACCCGGAAAAAGAATCTCCACCTATCCTGGAGCAATAAACATAAGATAGGAGTGTCAATAACCTACTTAGCGCTGCTCAATTCTACGACAACTGTTGATTAATAACCGGAGTCATAGCTCAAAGTCTACAGGACATCATTTAAACAATATGACCTAGCCATACTGCATCATGTGCAGCTCATCCTAATCCTAAATCTATTTTAACCGAGCTCAGAGCTAATGTGCTGTCTCCCCTAGGGGTACCAAAACTACTTTCGTCAAAGCTGATGGCATCATTTGTCGTTCACTCACCGTTTAATATAACGGTGATCGAGTTTTTTGTGTTCGGCAGGTCTCTCTGCGTTGGCTCACGGTGACCAAAGAGAGAAAAGCTGTTTTGTATCTTGCAGGGAAAAAAATTCCCAGAGAGCTAGGGAATAGTGTGAGAAGAAAGGAAAAAGGAAAACACACAGGGTAAGAATCATTAAGGAACGTGTTCACAGGTCCTCATATGGGATTTAGTGAGATTAGTCTAGTATTAGCTTACCCAATCATTTTCACTAGTTTTCAAACAGCCGACAAGCCAGCGTCACTTTCCATTTCATTACGTCTCGAGGTCTTGTCTTTCTCTCATCAGATTTTAAGAAATACCCAAAAGTCATTAGAGAGAAAAACATCCCATTCTTAATCATTATCTCCAATTTGGTACAAAAGTCAGATGGGCTAGATTGTTCAATTCAAGTATCATAACCATCATACGTTTTTAAGTTCTGTCTTTAATCGTATCCAGCATGGGTGAATGAATCTATGGCTCAAACGGAAGGGCTGCGTCACCTCTCTTATGTTGAGACAAGTTCCCGCTGATTCTATGTGTGCCGGTCCTGCTGCTCCTGGTTATAAAGAACAGGAGTGCTTTTTCTGTAGACCGGGAGAAAAAAAGGACTGACATTACTATACGTAATGCCAGGCTTTGGACTCGGAAAAGTTAACAAATCGCCGTCTCGGCGTCTGTGAGGAAGCGTGTCGGTTTTGACTTATCTGGGGCACTTTTCCCTCCCTGGTAAAGTTCTACCTATTTCCTCACTCTAAGCCGAGCGAAACAGGAGGGTAAGGGGGGTCCCGCAATTTCTTAATGGAAGGCATTCTCTTCATGATCAATAACGCTACCGTCTGTTTAGCCCATAGTTTCCTCACCGTTGGTATAAGGATCGCGGCTCCGCTTCCTACAGTGGTGTAACTGCTCTCGCTCGTTCTGGCACGAATCACTTCCGGGATGTCCTCGGTTCACTACACGCGTATCCGGGAGTTAATAAGCTTGCGTTTCACTCTCGCGCATGCGTGTCGCAGGCCGTAGGACAAATCGCCTATCACTGGTTGGTCTCTTTTTACTCGCGGCAAAATGCTACCATGTAAGCATACTGCGGCTTATGGCCTATAAGAAAAGATGCAGATTCTGGCCCCAATCCATCGTCGCTGGCCATCTGCAAACACCCACGAGATACAAGCCACGATGGCGAAGGGTGGTCACTCGGTAAGATCATAGCTGGTCCATAGGCTTAATACAATGGAAATATTATGTACATTAGGGCGTCCACCAGTCAATTTTTTCGTTCAATCCTGTAACCATACTATTGGTGAGAAAGATTACTTGTTCTTTTGTCAGAAGTTTCCTTTGTCCTCATTACTATCCAAACCTCCTCTTTGTTTATATAGAATGGTCCAAGTAAGATCATCGACTGAATGTTGCTGTTCGATCCAATGCTCTAGTAGAGGGGCATTATGTGTTTTATTTCTAATGCAACTCCTGTGTTCGCCAGTCTGGATTTTAATCTTCCTATCTGTTTTGCCCACATAGATTTTTTTTACACGGGCACCATACTGCATACACTACCATATTCTAATTGCAATTTGTAAAGTTATTTTGTCGCCATGGGGTACTTAAGCCGATATTGACGGCTGTGCTCCTAAAGGTGAATGGGCAGCATGTGCATTTACCACATTGGGCATGTCCCATTAGATCTTGGAACCCCCATTGCTGTGGTAAGGTTTTCTGTTTAGCTGGTTTTCTGCTCACATCATTCCTTGTTAGATGTTCTTTTACATTCCGGTTTCTTTTGAATGCAATAATGGGTCTTGCAATAGGTTGGTCACTTTTTTTCCAGAAGAAGCCAGTAATTTACCAATGATTTTCTTGATCCCATTTGAAAGGTGACTATATGTATTCACGAACACTATTGTTTTTAGGATGATTGTTTGAGCAGAACGAATTGTATTGCTCACATGTACAAAATACACATGTAAAAAACACACATGTATTTTCTTTGCCATATATTAGCGTGTTGTTGACACCTTGTATGAAGCAATTTCATTTTTTGGTTAACCTTTTGGTTTATTTGAGCGCTTTATCAGCTCGGTTGTGATACTGTTTTCCAAATGCACCAATGAATGTTTTCTTTGAATTTCTACTTGTATTCCACACTGTGCTTTAACAGTGTGTTGTTAACTTATCTCGTTACATGAAAATACTTTTTTCACCTGTTCAAACCTGCCTTCTTCAGTCCGGTGGTTCTTGACTATGCGTAAGCAGGAGGACAGGATTATTTAAGAATGGATGTGCATCATTAGATGAATATTTGTGAAGCAATGATTGAAATCTATTGTTTTGAAAAAATCTACAGCATTAACCAGTTGGGGTAACTGCCTCCTTTTAGGAGGTTTTGGATCCCACCTGGTTGTAAATTATTTTGGGATTATATCCCTTGTGGAGTGCAGCACAGGGTTACCGGCTAGCAACGTCCGGTGTTTGTTTTCTGTTCAAGAAGAAAAACAGCTCACAAACGGCCAAGTCTTTATCCATCTTGACAAAGACCATGCCCAAGTCGTACAACCAGTCACAGCAGCGCTCCGATAGATAGGGGGCGTACGTACGGAGGGTTCCGCGGCTACCAGGAACGGAGATTCAGGCAGCCTGACCGCTCGCTGTCTCAAAGCCAGCGCAAGCAACAAAAAAGGGGGTAGTAAGGGCTTTTTCCAGTCTCCCTCCTCTGCGACAGCCTCCGAGGGAAAGAAGGCATGACACGCCCATTCGGCTCCACGTGTCTTCAGTGGAGGGGGGGCAGGCTTGCTCTCCATGCACATTTCTGGCACCAGAATATCTCGCTGACCCCTGGATCCTCTCCGTAGTATCCACGGGGTACCGCCTACCCATCCCAGCCCAGCCTCTCCTCGATCCTCCCCTCCACTCCCTCAAGTTGGCACAGCAACTCTTCTGGTGGAGATCTGGGCACTCGTAGAGAGCCAGGCAGTGGAGGAAGTCCCAGCCTCCCAGCGAGGCTAGGGCTTTTAATCCAGGATTTTTTTTTGCCATTCAGAAGAAGAACCAGGCGGGACTGAGAGTTGTGCTGGACCTTTCCACCCTCAACCTCTCCTTACCACTACAAAAATTCAAGATGTTTACGCCAGCTTTTATAGCGGAGACATTGTGCAAGGGCGACTGGATGTGCTCCCTGGATCTGAAGGACACGTACCTACACGTCCCAAATTTGGCAGCCCCATTGTTCTTTCCTACGGTTCAGGATCAAGAGCTATCATTTTCAATGCAAGGTCCTTCTTTTTGGCCTCAGCGCGGCCCACAGGGTCTTTACCTGGCTCATGAATATGGTGGCTGCCTGTCACACCTCCATCCACGCTCCCCTCAGACACTCCCCCAACACTACCCCCGGCCCTCACCACAGACACACGGCAGGCACATCAGACACACCAGGTACCCATACGAGTCAGGTCCCGTTTTCACCTGCAGGCCTGCCGGCGAGGGGTTGGCCAGGGGCAACGTCGGCATCTGCCTCGTTTCCCATTTCTACGTTGGCAATTGCCATGGAGACGCGCCACAGGCATCCTACAACGTCTCCGGTGCCGATGCCAGGGGGGCTCCTCGACCTCAGCACGTTCGGTCCGTCACGCAACAGGAACCTGTTTACCATCTCGGTCACGTGTTCCGGAGACCGTTCACGTAACGGGAATCACTGTCACGTGATTGCTGTTTCAACGTTCAAAAGCGACGCGCTGACAGCGATCCAGCGCTTCACAGCTGATCCTGTTCGGCGTACTACGGACTACTATTGAACTTTGCTACTTCGACCCTGGATTGTTTTTGGATTCTGATCTGGTTCTCCCCTTTGGTACCTTTGCTTGGAACTTACTCTCTCCTGGATACGACCTCGGCTTTTCCCTCGGACTGCTTTTGGATTACCCTTTCTGCTACAGTCTTCGACTGGACAACATCCAAAGCACCCGCTACCGGCTGATGCCGAATTCGGTGACCAGGCACACCCAACACCGGGTCCCTCCGTACCCCCCACACCACCCGTACCCGTGGTATTGCCTACCCAATTCCCTCTAGCACCCCCTGAGAAGTTCCAGGGCGACCCCAGTAAATATCGTACCTTTATCAATCAATGTAAGCTCCATTTTCTTTGCCGACCATTGGTGTTCCATGATTCCACCACAAAAGCCGCTTTCCTACTCTCCCACCTAACCGGTGTTGCTGCTACCTGGGCTAATCCTTTCCTTGAAAACGATTTTGACCTCCTGGTGAGCGAAATGGCCAAAGTGTTTGACACCAGGTATAAAGGCCAGTCCCGGGATCTAGAGTTATTGGAATTATCCCAAGTTAGACAGACCCTAATAGAATACATCACGCGGTTCAACCAATTGTCAGCCGAGACCTCATGGCCCGAAAACAAGAAAGCCGTGGTGTTCTACAGGGGTCTGTGTAACGCTATGAAGGACGCCCTTTCTGTCGTCCCTTCTCTTCCAGCTGCTTATTCTGACCTAGTAGATCTAGCCCTCCAGGTAGACGCTCGGAAATCCGAACGTCGGGCGGAATCCGGTTTTGCAGTGAAACTCTTGCCCTCCTCCTAAGATAGCGCAGGTGAACCCATGCAAATAGGAGGCCTACGAAGTCCCATCACCCAGACCGAAAGAGAGCGCCGGAGAACTGACAATGCGTGCTTCTATTGCGGCCTCAGTGGTAATTTTGTCAAGGAGTGCCCACGACGCCCGAAGAACAAGACTTCGGGTTTTCAGAAAGCTCGTCCTTGAGTACGGGGGACAAGACGACCTCGGTTCACAACCCCGGGGTTCCTACTTTCGGCCCAGTAAGACCAGTGGTCGTTCAGGCAGTACTTCACCCTGCTAGGGAATGTTCACACACGGTCCATATTGTTATTGATTCAGGGGCTCCCGGTTGATTCATTGATATATCTTTGGCCAAGGCAATGAATCTTCCACTGGTGACCAAAACACATCCTGAGCCTGTCCAGACTGTGGACGGGTCTTCCCTCATTTCCGGTCCGATCAAACAGACCGCTCAGATGGACGTGGTCATCCAGGGCAATCATAAGGAGCAGTTGTCATTGGACCTAATATCAACCCCACAGTTCGGAATAATCCTAGGCCTTCCCTGGTTGAAAAGGCATAACCCACTCATCGATTGGGGTACGGGTCAGGTTTCCTTTGAATCAAAAGTCTGCCAACACTTTTGTTTACTGGAAGACGAAGGCATTACCAACCCTGCAAGGGCACTTGGGGGGGGCTACACTTGGTCCCTGTAGTGGAGGATGGTCCTACCGAAGTAACACATACGGTGGGAGCCACCATGCCAGGAGTACCCCCAGAGTACCATGATTTTCATTCAGTATTTGATAAAGCATCGGCCGAGGCACTACCCCCTCACAGGCCATACGATTGTCCCATTGATTTGGTTGATGGTGCATCGCTTCCCAAGGGACGCATATATTCATTGTCACCAGCAGAGGAAACGGCCCTGAAGGAATACATTCACCACGCTCTGCACTTAGGTCATATTAGGCCTTCCTCTTCACCTGTGGCCAGTCCCATTTTCTTTGTTCCGAAAAAGGAGGGGGATCTTCGTCCCTGTGTAGATTACAGGCGACTGAATGCGATCACCATAAAAAACCGTTACCCCCCTCCCACTGATCTCGACCCTACTAGACAAACTAACCAAAACTTCCGTTTATACGAAGTTGGACCTCCGGGGAGCATACAATCTAATTCGTATGCGCTCTGGCGACGAGTGGAAAACGGCCTTCTGCTCTCGTCAGGGACTATATAAGTACATGGTGATGCCTTTTGGCCTGTGCAATGCCCCGGCTACTTTCCAACGGTTCGTAAACGATATATTCAGTGATATTCTGGACATTTATGTCGTGGTGTATCTGAACGACATATTGGTGTTCTCCCAAACACTTGCTGAACACGTCCTTCACGTCAGGGAAGTACTCACAAGACTCCGAAAAAACTCATTATATGCTAAACCCGAGAAGTGTTTGTTCACACAGTAGAGGTCGAATTCTTAGGTTTTCATATCTCACCTGGGGGTCTGACAATGAACAGATCCAAAGTCCAAGCCATCACAGACTGGCCGGTCCCTGTCACGTTAAAGCAACTACAATCCATTTTAGGATTTGCTAATTTTTACCGGCGATTCATTGCAAATTTCTCCTCCATTGTGGCGCCCCTAACCGCATTGACCAGTCCCATGGTACCATTTGATTGGACCGCTATACATCAAGCAGCCTTTGACACCCTCAAAATCTCGTTTACCACAGCTCCGGTCCTGCAACATCCGGATCCGGAGCTCCCGTTTGTCGTAGAAGCGGATGCTTCTTCTTTTGCGTTAGGTGCCGTCCTGTCCCAATCTTGTCCAACCACTGGGGCACTACATCCGGTGGCTTACCATTCCAGGAAATTTACATCGACCGAAACACACTATACGTTCACTGAAAAGGAGCTCCTAGCCATCAGAGACGCTTTCCTAGTCTGGAGACACCATCTCCTGAGGGCGAAACAGCAGACTACTGTCTACACAGACCACAAAAACCTACAAAATCTAGCATCACTAAAGTGTGTCAATAGTAGACAGGTCCGTTGGCATCTTTTCCTTGCCGCCTATGACTTCCTTGTCAAACACAGACCTGGGGTAAGCCATGGTAAAGCTGATGCCCTGTCCCGTTCACCTGGAGGGGTTCCTCTTCTGTCATAACCTGAAACGCTCCTGGGTAAAGGTCATGTTGTATGTGCTTGCACTCCACCTATGTTGACGGCTATACGTCAATGGGTTACACACCATCCTCAGGTATTGGCTGATTGGGATCCAGTTATGCAGGATGGGTTACCCTTTGTTCAAGGAAAACTGTTCCTACCCACCAGTGACGCTCGCAACCAGTCTCTAGAATGGTCCCACAACGCCCTTATCAAAGACCACCCAGGTCAGCGACGTACCCTGGAATTGTTGAAACGCTGGTGCTGGTGGCCATTGATGCGGCGAGACGTGGAAACGTACGTTAACACCTGCTCCACATGCGCACAATATAAAACTGGGAGGGGCCGTCCACTAGGGTTACTACAGCCGTTACCCATACCCCCGAAACCATGGCATTGGGTCTCAATGGATCTAATAACGGATTTACCTTGTATACAAGGCTATGATACTGTTTGGGTGGTAGTGGACTCGTATACAAAAATGGCCCGCTTTGTACCATGTAAAGGCATTCCTTCTGCTCCCTCATTGGCTCGGATGTTCTTTAAGTCTGTCTTTTGTCTGTTCGGTTTGCCATGTGTCATTGTGTCAGACCGGGGGTCTCAGTTCACGTCACGTCTCTGGGTGGCACTTACCAAACTACTAGGAATAGATGCACATTTCTCTTCGGCCTACCATCCAGAGAGTGACGGCCAGACCGAGTGGGGGAACCAGGCCCTGGAACAGTACCTGCGTTGTTTGACTTTACAATTCCAATACACCTGGCTTGACTCACTGCATCTTGCAGAATTTGCATATAACAACGCCTTGCATTCGTCCACTGGTTTTTCTCCATTTTACTCACTTTATGGCCAACATCCACGTACCTTGCCCTTTTCTGATTCTGATCTTACCAATACCCCTGGTATCAAAGGAGGAGGCAAAAGCTCACAGTGGAACCAACATATGCGGTACAGTTTACAACAGACTGATTCAGCGATGAGAACTAAGGGCAAACTATGTTTCTCGGTCAGGGCAAGTCAGGCAAGCCAGCCCTGGAGGAGTGGGGAACCAGATACCGGTTCTGTGGCGAGAGACCCGAGAAGCAGGGTACGAGACATTGTCGAAGAGGGACAAATGTCTCTGAAGGCTCCATGGAGCGAGAACATGTCTGCTGATGGGGACAGTAGAAACCCGAACGACGAAGCCAAAGCAAGGGGAAGAAGCGCGGCTGAGCAAGTGACAGAGGGCTTATTGCTGCAGAGCTGCCGAAGACTGAACACCAAAAACGGAAGATGCGCAGAAGCCCAGCTCAACTCCCAGGACAGACCGGAGACCGCAACAGCATTCCCCGAAGGTAAGGAAAGGGTCTGGGCGGCTGGTAAGAAGCAGAGGGCACGAATCAGGTTGACCAGATATGCACAATTATCCTGTGAGACAGAAAGGGATAACGAAAGAACTGTCAAATCTGGAACAAACTTTATAACACATCCAATGTGGAACAGTACCTGGCAGGAGAGTACATTGGGTCTGTTCAGGGGGCCTTGAATGAAGCAGGGGTATAGAACGCACTAAAACAGTATACCAGGTTCTGGGACCTATATGAAGAGACAGAATGGAATAATGAATTAACTTAAAAAGCTGGATGGAACAGTACCTGGCAGGAGAGTATACAGGTCTGTTCAGTGGGACAGAGAAGCCGCAGAAACAGCACACCAGGGTCTGGGACCCATATGAAGGTGGGAGAGCTCCACAAAAGCAAAGTATATGGGTCGAGGACCCACACAAGACCGGGGAAGCACACAGTCAAGGGGCTGAGGCCCAGAGCAAGTCAGGGAGAGGCCAAGATATAATATAAAGGGGTCTGGGACCAACACAAAAGAGAAAGAAGCTGCAGATCAAGTCGGGAGAGGGAACTGAGGCTCATGTAAGAAAGTAAGAGAGATACAAGGAGCTCAAACAAGGGGTTGATGACCCATCGCTAAAAGAAGAGATTTTATTCTGGAATTCCAAGATCTATAGTCAAGTCTGGCAGGAAAGTGCACCATACTTGACGCTACAACTGTCTGGGAATGACACAGAAGAGAAACAAGTTATAAAAAGAGTCCGGGAGAGCCCGAGACATCACAGAGGGGACTGGAGCGCATATAAGGAGCAGTGAAAGAAGTTAAAACAAGGGGTCGGGGACCCATTGCCACAAGTAGAAACATCTTTTGGAATTGTAAAGTCAACTCTGGCAGGATGGTACACCAGACTTGACAAAACGTTGTTTAGTTGAAGAAAGCAACAGGGGAAGACACTTCACCCTAATGCTTGAGATCTGTGTTGTGAAAGACTAGGATCTACAATTAAGTCTGGCAGGGTGGTGTACCAAACTTGATACTACATTGTTTTGTGACCTCAAGAGAAGAATGAGGGGAAGAGACCCCCTGCTCCCCTTGATACTTGGGAACTTGTTTGAAAAGACACGCATTCTGTTTTTTCACCGAGAACTAAACATAAAAGCGTCAATATCCAGAATTATAAAAGCCTCCTTCTGGATCAAGAAGTGGCCCAGTTTTTCCTTAGTTTAGTTTAAGGGACGGAAATGAGTTTGGACGTACATTTTATTTTATAGGACATACAGCCCTTAGTGTTTTGCTGAGGTAGGGCAACCCCTCATGGAAAAAAGGGCAAGATAGGTTTTTCCTTTTCTTTATTTTGATAATAAGTATTTACCCTCATGCATGCCACCACTGTGCCAGACATGTACTTCTGCACCCTTACAGTAGCCAATTTATTCACTTCAGGCTTTTGTTTGTTTATTTATTTAGATAGCGCTACTAACCTGAGGGTATCTGGGCACATTACAGGTTACTTGTGGTTACATGTTATACAATCATTTGTTATACAGATATATACATAAGCAATTACAGGACATAATATACATAGTGAGATTAGATGTACAATCAGATAACAATAGAAGTGAGATTGCTAAAATCGTCAAATGCTGGTTATAAGTCGCAAGAGAAAAGCCACTTTGTCTTTTTTTCTGAAACTGTAGAAAGAAGGGTCTGATCTTAGGACTGTGGGCACATAGTTCCACAGCTGCGCTGCCATGACAGGAAAGCTGCTGTCTCCTGCTTTCTTAAGCTTGTACCATGGGACCTTGAGGCAGTGCGCATGCACGGTTCTGGTGGGACGTTTAGATGTGTTTTTCTCAAATGGATCTACTAGGTACTTGGGGGCCGAATTGGACATGCATTTGTGGGTGAGGGTTAATGCTTTGAAATGAATTCTGTCCTTGATTGAGAGCCATTTAGTATTATGTCTAGTCTCCGATATATGTTGCGTTCTAGGAATACTTAACGCAGTTCTTGGAACATTATTTTGTAGAATCTGTAATTTATTACCATTAGGTTTACTGGATCCAAGATAGAGTGCATTACAATAGTCTAGTGTAGAACGTGTCTATTACATGGAACACAGGTGTTGGTTGCACGCAGCCTCTATGGTCATTTTGGGTTTATAATGCAGCTACTTTGATAGCTCTATGCATGCAGAATGGTGGCACCTTAATGTATCTACCGAGATGTTTAGAATCGTGCAGACTGTACCGATTCAAGGGATTTCTTTGAATATAACCATTGCATTTTTCCTCTCGCACCCCACGTTTATGGAATTAGCCGAATGCGCAGTCACACTTCTGCACGCATTCGCTACCACGCACAACTCGAATTCCCCTTTGCAAAACACTTCTACCATAAGAATGCAGCTACCTTTTCATGTCAAAAATTCGAACTGTAGCTACACATATAAATGACTATCTTCTTGCACACCCCCTCCAGTTTATTTCTCTAGTGTACCTCTCTCCGCCCATCCACATGCCATTTAGACATGGGTGACTAGCAGGGACTTTGCCTTATAACCTTTAATGGCCACTATGCACACACGCATAATAGACCCTCCCAATTTCCCATACTTTTCACTTCGGTCCCTTCGAGGGCATTCAACCTTCAGCATGTTGGGACCAAACCTACGGTGAAAGGTGCTTTACAATGACGAAAATGAATGAATGAATGAATGAATGTACATAAAGCTTCAAAATACATTTCAAGGTTTATAAAACATTTTCATGTAGGTACATGGTTCTGTAAGCTTCTAGTGTATGTATGCATGTATGTAAAATACATCTATATTAATTGGTAGAACTGTTATCCGAAAAAACACGTGGAACTGTGGTCTCGGAAGGGGAGAGGGTAGGCCGAAGCATAGTGCAACATGTAACAAGGTGTTGTGGCTGGGACCGCAGCAGTACTGCAATAGTCTAAGTGACTAGTAACTAAGGCTCCTATTACAAGTTTACACTTGCACAGTACTTGAATGGAGAAATCCTCTATATAGAATGGTGAACATGGTCATAAACAGTAGAGGAATGGTAAACCGACTGTTCCCACTCACTTCAATCACTGACCATAGTGGGTTGCAATAAGACAGGCTCAGGTATAGGAAAGCTGTGCAGAGTATTGATTTGTTTACAGCCCTCTGAAAGATGAAACAACTCTTTTCTGAAAGGTCAGGCACTAGCCCCCAATTCTACTTGACAGTTTGTGTCTGTGTAATACAGGGTCCTCTCCCTTATGTGCAATTTCATTGGACAGATTTATATAGTCGTTTTAAGTGTCATCATTTTTTGGGAATGGAAATTGACAAATTAAACTCCCTCTCGTACCACTAAAATGGCATGGCTGGAATCTCTCTTAATATATAAATTGCTTCCACAGTTTCAACATCTAATAACCCACTGTAAACATGTGAAGTTCACAATTCTAGTTTCAAAATACACCTTTGGAAAAACAGGATTTATTTTACTCCATTACTGTCAGAAGACAGCGGGCACAATTTTGTAGAGAATTCTATTCTACTAGTTTATATCGGTTATCAGCTTGCTTTACATATGGTCCTAAAGCAAGATACATTTTGCACTGAAAAATACGACATTATTCTATTAGAAATCAGTACCCTAATTTTACTTTCCTTCCAGTTCCACCACCTTCAGTGGACTTACTGATAAAGGATTCTTGAGGACATATATTTAATGACTTTAGGGATTTTATACTCACTTCTGGGTTTTTCTTTTTAAGTGCAGAACCGGCATCTCCCATCATAGCTCACATTGGCTCTCACCGACTCCTCAGCTAGTCCAACTTGTCTCTGCATAGGAATTTATTTCAGGAAATCGGGTCCTGTTTGGGTAAAATCTGCTACAGGCTTCCTGTGGACAAAACGAAGTGAGGGCCTTCCATCATCTCAAGATAATATCCCACTCCTGCACTCATCCATTCAGTCATGGTCCCCTTGTCTACAGACTTTCCAGAACCCCCGAGCTCGCCCTCCTGTCAATGTGTTTGTACTAGAATGTACTTTTTCCCACATAGTGTTATTTGACAACATCATGTTTCAGTGGTTGAGACTTCCAGTTGGTTTGCTTAATAAATTGACACTCCCAGAGAAACTCCCCCTTGGATAGGCCCAACATATCTGTGACAAGAGGTGGTTCTGTTCAATTTTGTACTCAAATTCATATGTATTTGATCATTTTTGATAGGGACAAATAACATTTTTAGCGTATTGATTTTCAGAATTGCTACATAAACCCAGATTAGGAACATGTAACATTTTTCCTGTAGCATAAACATGAGTGTTATTAAAATTACATAATTTAATAAATATTGGTATATATTAATGTCATGCGTTATCTCAATTCAAACGACTTGCTCTCCTGATTCCCAAGCTGTTTTCGCTTTTCCGATAGGCCAAATCATTGCAGAATTATAGAGGAAATGATGTCTTTATTATGTACACATTAAAATGTACATATTGTTCTGTGATCTGAGCCCAAAGATTTAATCATTAACTGAGATAGGGCTGACTCGTGTTCCTTGGGATTGAACCATCCATTAAAGTCTTTACAATTGGTACTTTATTGGCGAGCTAGAGTTCAAAACAGTTCAATGTAAAGCAGAACCTAGTTATTTGAAGCTTGTTAACGTGGAAGACAGGCCTTTCAGTATGTGACGACCTGGAAGCCATAATCTAAAATGCATATCAGAACGACCATGACAATGTATTTTTCAGACTATATTTTAGCCTTTTTTTCAGTCCATTTTCCGAGTATGAGCATGTGACTATTAGGATCATGTTTTCGGTATACAGTTTCCAATGCTGATACTGTTCTCCTAATTACAACTGTAATTTATGTCTATTTAACCATAGATTATTTACTGCATTCACAATACAATTCGGTTTCTGTGCACAATTTTAAAATAGCGCACAGTTTAATTTAAACATTTACAAACAGCTTTTTTGAAAAGGCATTTTTATCAGGGAATGACAGCGCATTGAGTTTATGGAAGAAACATGTTACTTCGCTTGATTGCCACGTGATTTTAAAAAATTGTACATTTCGACAACGCAAGTCGAGTTTATCTGACTATGCATATAAGCATTTCTCACATGATGTGGAAAATCGGAACAAGAAAAAAATAATGATGACCCCACAGGGTGTAAAATGCAGGTGATATGGTATACCAATTACCAATACTCACCTCACTTTTTCCAACCTCAAAAAGCAAACAACTGGTATACCACACTGTAGCATACAGGAAAGATGCCACAGGCTAGTCAACAGGTCTAACACAAGGTTTCCCTTGGAGGATCGCTCTCATTAGGGCCTCCTATTTTCTGGTTCCAAAGAGTGTCCTCATTCACTCTGGCTCTGTGTTTTTTACCTCTAGTTAGCAAGTGATCATATCATCATTGCTATAGATTTAACACTTGAATATTGACCAGAATCTTAGCTACAATTTTTCATTATTTTAATAGAAAACATAAAACAACCTTTGGTGCAAAAACTTCACTGACATTTTACACAAAAATTATCATTTCTCAAAAGATGCATTATTTTGAATATAATCCTTTGATCAAAATATCAACATTTGAATTAATCATGCACCGTAGAAGACAATAAAAAGTTAAGTACACGTAAAACGAACAGACCATACAAACATTTTTGACAAAGAGACCCCATAAGTCAAAGTTTTCATTTGGACAAAAAAGTTGTGGATGAACACAAAAAAAGTATATTCTATTCCTATGGCAAAAGGATATTATAGCATTATTTAGTTTTCATCATCTTTTGAATTTACGTTGCTTAGTTTTCAACCTATTTTGGTTCTGAAAATCCACATATGTATTCGCCAAAGAACCCCGGACAAAAAGAATCAAAAACCAATTATTGTTCCTTTATGGGGTTTTAGGAATAGATAACTAGTGTAAACTAGACTTATATATTCACACTAGTCTGCTGTTTCTTACAATACTGCTCGGAACAGCAGGTCCGTTTTGTATATTTCCTCGTGTTTATCAGATTTCGATTTTCCTGAGTCTTAAGTAAAGGTTCTTTGTAGGTTCCACGCAATTTGTATGGGGTTGGGAGAAGTGCATTATATACAAATGTAATAAGGCACCATCCTAGCACCTCATGTTTTAAATCAGCGTTGTAGTTGTATTTTCATTAAATGCACCCCTACGATGTGCATCCAGCAATACCTATTCCCGTGCATGATCTGCCTGAAGCCTTTATTTTACAAATGTGTGCTTTCTGCTATTGCTAATGAATAGGGATGAATGACAAGGTTCTTAAATTTAACCCACTCAGAAAAAGTCAAAACTTAAAAATGCAGTAGCCCATGACGTGACGTAAAGCCATATTCTGCCTTTCTAATGCCTAGATGCTTGTAAATAAGTGTGCCATTACAACGTCTACCAAGGGAGTAGTTCTTTTTAAATAATTTTGTATATATTGAAAATGTAAAGTGCTTCTCCAAGAAGCAGTGTGCACAGGGAATATAGATTGCCGAATCAGTCCCAAGGCTGGCTGTTTTCCAAACCTTTACAATGATACTATATAGTAGTTAAATAAGTTGGTGGAAGAAAAGGCGCTGGGCATAGTAAATGGGGGAAGCCAAGTCTTTAGGTAGAGTTTCCTTAATTACAGTACTGCACTTGTCATCACCATTTGAATTATCGACCAACACATAATGCACTATTTAGGACAATACAAGACCTGCGGTATTGGCTAGAGAAACGTAGGTTGAATTCTTTCTTTATTTCCCATTGCCAATAGGCTTAAAGAGAAAGTTATGCCACCTCTCCATAGTGGTGCGCTAAAAGAACACCACTGTGTTCCAGTGCGCAATGTTTTGGCTGAGAGCATTAGTGGCATAGGAGGGTGTGTTAACGATTATCTACGCTTTTCGAACCCCATGCGTATGGAGTTGGTTGTGAAGTAGTTTGTACACTGGCATTCTAATGAGAAGTAATGAGAACTGGATTCCAATATAACCCTGTACAAGGAAGATTACCCCTGCTGTAGCTCAGGGAGTCTTGATTCTATTAAAACACACGTAGGTGAGTATTATGGTTTATCTTCCTTTATTTCTACTCTTCAACAGATTTAAATCTCTATATTATTTCTTAAATTATATATATGTATTAGGATTAGATAGGCGTTTATCAAACACTTTTTGAAGTTCAATAAACACCCTTGAACTGTGGTCACTTGTGTCTGCCTTACTGTTGATACCATGCCTTCCTTACAGTGTTGATCTTGAAGCCAAGCTGTCTGGTATTCCAGGCTGCCGAAGACTGAGCAGCGCAGGCTACCAACCCAATACTCCTCTGATAACCACACAGGTGCTGGATCAGCTCCCAATGCCACAGGATGCCGCTTCCCTAATTTGCGGGGCGTCAGGACAGTGCAAGCATTGATGGGGAAGGCCACTGTAGATGTTGTCTCCGGATGTCCAAATTACGGGTCCCGGTATAGCTGGTCCAGATGTTTGCCAGAGTATACCAGAACAAGGTTAAGGGGTGAAGCAAAGGTAGACAGGATGGGAACCCAGTAAGACTGAAAGGGAACCCAAAAGGACTGAAAGGGAACCCAGAAAGCCAGCGAGCACGGCCCAGGGAGGGGGAAGCCTACCCGGGAGCCAACAGAGGAGCCCCAACCCAAGACTAGCTGAGCAGAGAAACCAGAAGGACAAGAACCAGAAAACAAGGCTGGAATCAGTAACCAGACTGAGTGCAGGGGGAGCGAATCGCGATTCAGACAAAACCGTGATGAGATGTGACTGGCAGGGTCTGCGCATGCGCAGAACGGAGAGAAATGGATGCTGCTCATACGCGGAAAACCAACTCTTTGAAGGTCAGATGCGGGAAGCCGAGGCAACAGAGAAAAACGCCAAGCAAGATAGAGCCTCCAGGAGGGGACGACAAAGGCTCTGCGTACCCGGCGCCACCCACGGGTGAGTGGCATGACAATTTCTCATACCCAGCGTGCTATGGTTGCTGCCGCTGCTGCCTTGAACGGCTTTCTGCGCATGATAAGCAGTTGAGACACACCGGAAGGCCTCACTTCGTTCGTCCTCACTTCATATTCCTTGATGCAGTTCGCCACGCACAGCTTAGGCTGTTCAAGAAAATTGGGATAAAAGATAACTGCTGAGTTGCTCTTAGTCCTTTTGGCAATGGGGAAAGTCACTGTATCCGGTCCGAAGGATTTCCTGTATACTTCGAGGGCTTTCACATCCGACACCCTCCTACATGACACCAGACACAGCAGCATCGCTAACTTCTATTACAGCTGCTGGTCAAATAAATCCTTGTTACGCGGCCAGTCTAGGAACAATCGTAAGCCAGCATTGACGTCTCATAGCTGCGCATACTTAGGAATGGAGAGTGCTCTAAGATTAACCCCTCGCATTAGCTGCACTACTGCTGGGTGTTCCCCTATCAGGGCTCTGTCTAACTGGCCGTGTCCTGCTGAGATCGCTACCTGTAAACACCCACCATCCGAAATGCTTTTCCTCCCTCTGGCTAGGGAAGCTAGAAAGGTGAGCACTTGCACTAGAGGGGCAGAAACGCAAATTGATGTGGAGGGATAGTTCCTCCTGCAACCAACTCCTGCCTGTATGCAGGTGGCTGCATTTCGCCCCCAGCCTGCTCTGCTGGCATCAGACTCTCATCATGAGTTCCGGGACGTCTCCGAAGATGGCTCGCCCAATGCAGGCATCCATGTTCTGGGGCCACCATTCTAGCTCTGACTTCCCTTCTTGATCTAGGGGACTAGCTGGTGGTTTCCTAGATAGCCTTGTAGGTGACGTATCTTCAGCCTCTGAAGGGATCTGTAATGCAGAGGCCCTGGAAAGATGGCTTGGGTGGAGGCCTCTAGAAGCCTGACAATCCTAGCTACGGCTCGACGAGATATCACAGGTTTCGCTAATGCTGCTCTCAGCTCCTTCTTTATCGCCTTCATTTTGCACTCCTTCCATATTGAAGTGCCAGTAATCCAGCCACCCATTCAGTTCCTTCAGGTTTATGACCGGCCTTACTTTCTCTTTCTTGTGCACTAGAAACACGTTGCTTATAAAGACGGTTGTCGCGCTGCTGCATTCTATTGTGCCTTTGCTTGCCAGATTGACAAATTCCATTTCGAGGAACTGCCACTCCTTGCACACCAACACGAACCGTCTCAACCTGGCTCGTTGCACTGGCAGTGCCCCTAACTCTAGCTGAAAACCCGTCACTGTCTGTAGCAGCAATGTATCGCTTGAAAGCAACTGACAATTTTTTAAGTACAAAGTGTCCTGCCCCTCACAGGGGGGTAGGTTATCGCACTTCTCACCTGATTGTGTGCTTGGGTGGCGGTAATAATCACGTCATCTGCACCCTCTGTTGCTGTGCCCACACGCCAGGAAGAACACGTCCTTTTGCCGGGATTCCCAGTAATCAGCTCTCGGGTTTTGAGGCCTTTTCTGTGAGTGGAAGCGACCAGACACATGACCTCTGTTGCGACCGGTCCTGGCAAAAACTCTCGACGGGAATATCTTTTTAATGGAGGTTTGGGCTTTCTCGAGGGCTGAATACGTGCCCACAAATCTTCCCATGTCTTTCGCAAATGCTTCACCAAATAGTAATCCCTGGGTGGCCTCATCTGCCTTGTAGGACGCCAGATCTCCCAGTTTCAAATCAGTTTCAAACCGATTTTTACCAGTAGGCCTCTTCTCATGGACGACCAAGCACAATATGCATTCTTTGTGCCCAGTTGGCTAGGTCGTCGATGTCCACCGGCTTCCCCATGTCTCTAGTCCTTTCCGCCAAGTCCATAATCTTAGCTATGGGGCCCGCCATGTCCAAGACCTTCTCATGGCAGACCTTCCATGCTCGGTCAATGCCTTTTTTCAGGTCCTTGGAGACTTTGGAAATTAATCATTTTTGGATCCAATTCCGTAGTTTTTGCTCCTTTTCCGGGCAGCACCAGCCTGAGACATTCTGAGTGCATCCACATTCTCACTTCATTCTCAATAGGCTTGCGTAGCCTTTGTTTCATAGAGGTTGTCACCCTTGGTGACGGTAGCCAGTCATTTGATCTCAGATGTACTATTGACTCCTGGACAAACATATCCATCACCTCTTGTTTGGGCTCCTCCAAATGCTTCTTTTTGCATTTCCCGTTCCAACTCTGACTTCTGGGAGGACTTTCAGTTGGATTCTATGGACTCTTGGTAGGAGTCTCCATACCCTGTGTTTTACGCCCCTGGGGAAGGGGGTAGGAGGCTCGACATGGTCAACCTGAACATGAAAGCGTCTTTCAGCTTCTCAAATGCGTCGACAGCCACAGAGGATTTCTTTTTCCCTCCTTGACATGACCCGGGGGGAGTCAATGCACTTTTTCGTTTACAGGTCTTGTCTCTCCCCTTATCTGTAGCCTTGCTAGTAGGCTGCTCAGAGGGCGTGCTGGTAATCACCTAGGGCCCTTTCTTCTTAAGGCCGTCCCCAATCAAGTACTCCAGGGTCTCTAGCCTATCCAGGAGTGGGACCCCCAGCGACATTGCGCTGACCAAGGAGTCTTCTAAGACTCTTTTAAAACTAAGTGTCAGGTCTGATTCCTCTTCAGAAAACACTTAGTCCTGGCCCCAACACTCCCTTCCGCTGATTCCATCGTGCTTAATATGTCTCTGCCTGGGTGCCTGAATGAAGCAGGCTGAATGGCACATCCTTTGGGGAGGTGGGGATGGGGTAGGCGCCTTATGGGGTAGCAGTTGCTTACTGTACTCAGCCTTGTTGGCTGTATAAAGTCACTGGCTTATTCTGTTTAGGCCTGGTTGTAAAATACCACTTGCAGGTTATATTTGGAATGCTGCAGCACTTTCTCGCACTACTGATGCTGCCTGCAAGCTGTTTAGGACTTTTTTTTTACTGTAAAATCATTAATTGTATGATCTATTGCAATTATAGCAGTGCTTTCCTGTACTGCTGATGCTCCTTGCAAGCAGAACTCCTGCTCGGCACAGAATCTGGCAAGAGAATGTATTTTGAACATTACACTGCAGCGTAGTAACTTTTTCCTGTGTTGGGAGCGGTGAACCACGGTGCGCGCTTCGCAGCCTGCAAAAGAGAAAATATGCCGTATTAGATTAAGGCACCCTAAGGGATGCTGTTGCACTCTGGTCCTTGATGCTGATAGAATATAGAGAAAGGGTACTTTGCACTCTCGTTGAGTAGACACGGGCGGGCGCAAGGTTTTACTTAGGAGAAATGGCTTTTCGCACAGGAACACCTTTCCAATCCGTTTATACTGCAATATGTAACCGACATGCAGGGATTTAGGGGTTTTATTTTAATCCCAGACAAACTGCGTGCAGCCAACAATAGGAACGACCTAGTGTAGCCTTGTTGCAAGTCAGACAACTAGGCACTAACAGTAACGAGAGGCATGTTTGTCATTTATTGCAGCGACCCCTGTATGAACCACAAACATAGAGGAACTGTTCCAGAAGGTAAGTACCCTGTGTTGGAATGAACCAGTGTTAGGCACAAAAACACGTTACCGCGAATACGAATGCGATCACTTTTTGACAGTTCGGTCTACTAAACAAACGCGTATCCGTGACATGAAATGCTACCGGGCAAAAAAAACACTTAGCACCTGAGATACCCAGAGGAAGTTGGAGGCAAAAATCACAGGCAATAATTTGGTTAGGCAGGCAGAATCAAGAAACGCTCAGAGACAGGAGTTCAAAAGTCAAAGGGCCGGAGCCAGGGTCGAAGACACCGGGGCCAGTTGCCGAAGATCACACGGTCTAACAGTTCATGATTCAACGGAGCCAAAAGTACTCAGATATTGTCAATGTTCGGAAGCAAAAGTTATAAGAAGGAGGGAAGACAAGGTCAAGCCTTGGAAATGAAGAAAAAGGGATTCACCCAGTTTCCTCAACAGAACACAGTACATTGTTCCAATGGTGCAGCTGGTGCCCTGGCAGTTGTTCCTGTTGGTTTCCCGCAGACCCACGATTCCTGGAGCTTCGTCGAGAAGGAGGACGTCTGAAGGGGGTCTGCACCACACAGGGATGAGGCCGGCAACAGTGACACGGAATAAAAGGTGCGCTCCTTAAAAACAGGAGAGGCTCTTCAGGTGGCTATCCGGACCACTACAGCAGTGTGCAGCGAGTTCGACCATGGAAAAGGATCCTCTGGCTGTAGAAGATAAGCTGGTTATCCCCACCAAGCTCAAGGGAAGAAGACTCCGGACTGGATCTTCTCTGAGTCGTTGAAGGGCAGATGGCTCAGGACTGCAGCAGGGCTTCATCGTGACGGGGTAGTTGCAGCAGCCATCGTTCTCTCCGCTTCTCTTCGGTTCCTTGTAGTTCCAGTGGCGACTCTCTGACTTCTAGCCCAAGAGACCTGCCTTTTATGCGAAAAACCCCCATTCACACAGCCTGGCTATCAATCACCCAGCTGAGGGGTTGTCCAGCCCGGACAACTACCCTGGCCAATCATGACAAAGTGCGACTTGGGTTTCCTAGGATACCCTTTGCAGGGGGTGACTACACCCCTCCCTCACATTCAGCCCACCTAGACACCCAAGCGCCTTGAGGAGGGCTTCTGGGCAGAAGCCCGCCGAAAGACAGTGAACAAAGAAGGCGAACCTAGTTTGCCGCGCAAAGTAAAACACAAGAAGGACTTTAACAAAAAGAAATGGCGAATAAACCCAGCCGGAGCCAAAAGAAAGACGATTTGGAGAAGCAGGTTTATGTTCGAGGCTAATATAATAGCCAAGAACAGTACCACGTTTATCTAATATAATCGTGGTAGAAAAGTTAGGGTAGATACCACTACCACCAGCCAAGTCTAAATGTTAAAAGAGCGAAACAATGCTCTAGGAGGTACAGATAAAAAAGGGATACGAGTTAACCCTTTCCAGTACTCCATGGAAGATGGGGTGTACTGGATCTGTGGTAGATTGACTGAGTAAAGTTAATGGTAACTTTACCCTTTTCTGGGGGACAGTAGTCGCCTCAGAAATGGAGTCGAGGGAAGTCTCAAAGACAACCCTGTGCCACGGCACTGAAGGTGCTGTGTGACGCACACAAAGAAGGGGGCTACTGAAGTGGTGTACTTCAGAGTCCACAATCACAAAAACAGATGGAAACGCATAGCAAAACACAGGTAAGAGTGGGGGAAAAGCTCTCACTCTTACCATGTGGAAAAAATAAACTCCAGAAGTCCAGCAAAGCTGCTGGGGGTCTCACTAGGTGAGGGAAATTAGCCATAAATGAGAATTCTCCCTAACAACCTATAGTTGGTCTAATGGAGGTAGCAAGGGATGCTGTCATTGTGATCTACCCAAGTTTTGACGTAGAATCCTTGCGGAAAGGCTGCTCAGACCAGGGAGGGGCAGCCCGATGGGTGCAGAGACCCCCTTGTAGAACAGGACCGGCCTTCGATCCCGGGAAGGTGCACTAACCCTCCATCAGTGTCAGCCCTGGTGGTCCCTCAATTGGGCCGTAGAGACATGTCTCTGGATATTCTTACTACAGTTCACACTTTAGTGTCAGAAATACAACAGCGGCTCTCGCCTCCGATGGCTCCAGTGGGGTGCACCCCCATGCACAGCCCACGCCACAGACCCCACCCTGTGGGTTCAAAGCACCCTCCAACACCACCCCCCACTCCGGCTGGACCAGTGGTGGATCCACACCATACAGAGACTGGAACGGACACAGATTCGGGCACTACGGAGACAGATGAGTTTGATGACTTTGTGCCAGCGGATGGAGAGCCACTGGGTGCTGAAGACCCCCCCCCCCCCCGGTCATCGGCTCCTGATGAGGTGGGTTTCTTCCACTTCATGCTTTCAAGGGCACCTACCCTCTTCAACTTAGTGCCTGAGGAAAAGAAAAAGGAGGGTTTTCTTCACCAGAGGCGTGCGTCATCCAGGAAGACCGTAACGTCCATTCCTCTGCTGGATGATCATTGGGAAGAAGGCCTAGATCTCATGAAGACCCCAAGCTCTACACCAGTAACACGGGACAGGCTTGAGAAAAAATACATGGTGCCTGACTCGACCCCTTAATGCCTCAGATCACAGCCGTCCCCAGACTCAGTAGTTTCAGCCGCCCGCCAGTAAGCGGTCAGCAAATTTGTCCTCCAAATCCATGGTTCCCCCTGACCAGGAGGGGAAAAAGCTGGGCTCCATGGGCAAGCGTATCATCTATACCGCTGCCTCAACGGTGAAGGCAGCCAATGCCCTTGCAATTTTGGCCCGTTATGACAGGGAGTTGTGGTTCAAGCTGGGCCCAATCCTGCATGTCTTGCCAAATGACAAAAAGACTGAGGCTTTAGTCCTATTTCATGAGGGCGAGGTGGCCTCAAACCATGCCGTCACAGTGGCTTTGGATGTCGCGGACTGGCACTCTAATGCCAGGACTGGCTAAGGGCCACACATTTCAGACCAGATGTCCAAGCCAAGGTGGTGGATAATGCCCTTCGATGGGGATAACCTCTTCGGTAGGGTGGTGGATGAAATGCTGCAAGCTATAAAAATGGAAACTTAGAAAGCAACATCGCTGGGAACCTTGCAACAGTGACAGTCTTTGTCCTTTTGATCGCTAGAGGGAAGTTCAGCAGATCCCCTAAGGGCTACGCATCCACCTCATACTGTCAACCCTCCCACTCCACCTACCAAGAGACATAAATGGGCCAGGCCAGGCCTTCGGCAGAGGGGCACAGCATCTATATCGTCAGCAAGCTAGGACGCAAACACCCAAGCAAGCTTGACCCAGCTCGGGGCCCCGACCCCCACTTTCGCATCCCGGTGGGGGGGGGGTGGGAGGGCATCTTACGCACTTTGTCAACGAGTGGGAGAACATCACCACAGACCAGTGGGTGCTGGACGTACTTCGCCAGAGGCACACCCTGGAATTCGAACACAGGTGCTCTCGCGTTCCCCCTATGGCAAGAAAGGAGCAGCACATGCACAGCTGCAACGAAAGATGCAGGCCATGTTAAGAAAAGGGGTAATGGAACCCATCCCACTGTGCCTCCAGGGCTCTAGAGTGTACTTCAGATACTTTCCGTTACTGGAAGAAGTCAGGGGGGTGGTGTCCGATCCTGGACTTGCGACGCCCCAACAAGTACCTGAAGTTCCAAAAGTGCAGAATGGTCACGTTGCAACAAGTGCTCGTCCACCTGGAATTAGGGCAGTTCCTAGCGACATTGCATGTAGAGGATGCCTAGAAGATGCCTACTTCCATGTCCCCATAAATCTAAAGCATCGGAAGTTCTTGCACTTTGTGATTCAGGGACGTCACTAACAGTGAAAGGCTCTGCTCTTTGGCCTGAAATCGGCGCCAAGGGTATTCACCAAGTGCCTGGCCCTGGTGGCAGCGCACCTGCGTCTCAACGGCATACATGTCTTGCTGTAACTGGATGACTGGCTCATCTGGTCCCCCCCTTAGGCTCTGGCAGTGCAGCACACCAGGGAGACCATACGACTTCTGATGGATCTCGGATTCTCCATCAACTATCCAAAGTCCTGTGTGGTGCCTTCGCAGAACACTCTGTTCCTGGTCACAGGCCTCAACACAGTGGCTTCTGTGGCGTTTCCTTCAGAGGAGAGAGTGGCATCTATGTTGGGCAAGGTGCATTGCGTAGCTACAGCTCAATCCACAACAGTGCACGCCATCAAGTCACTGCTGGGCATGATGTTATGCATTCACCTGATTCTGTTTTTCAGACTACAGATGAGACCTCTACAGGAGTTTTAGGATGCCAGGTGACTCCAGATCATGGGCAAATGGGCATACAGGATTGTCCTCAACCAAGACTTCAGACAAGCCATTCAGTGGTGGGGCGTGCACCAACACCTTATGCAGGGAGCCCTGTTTCAGGTTCCCCCGTTCCAGGCTAAGGTCACGACGGGTGCCTCTCTGGACAGATGGGGGTTGGGGGGGCTCACACCGGACAGTCGCACGCCAGAGGCCTCTTGCTTCCGGTGGAGCTGGCTCTGCACATCAATCTTCTGGAGCTACGTGCCGTGTTTTGGGCCCTCAAGTCTTTCCTACCTCTTCTGCGAGGACTGGTGACGAGGATCTACATGAACAACACCACACCACTTTGTTTTACATCCGGAAGCAGGACGTTATCCGCTAACTCCCTAGAGGCGCAGGGGCCCTTTGGCACTGGGCCATTCTTCAGGACATGTTTCTCCCATTTCATCTTGCAGGCATCAAGAAAACCATTGCGCATTCCCTCAGCAGAGAGATGCGGTCCTGCCATGAAGCTCCAGCAGATACAGACATCACGTCTCTTCAGCATGTGGGGCCAACCCCAGATCGACCTCTTTGGGACAGCCGAACTCCAAGTGCCCGGCTTTCGCCAGCATGTTTCCCTACCTGGGGAGCCTGGGAGATGCGTTTTCGCTCACATGGCAGGGCATCTTCATGTACGCGTAGCCTCCAATACCTCTGCTGTTGCGTGTGAACAACACACTCGAACGCTGTCACGGCAAGATGAAACTGATCGCCCCGTCGTGGCCCCACCAGATCTGGTACCCAGAGCTGCTCTGCATCGCAGTAGCGCCAGCATCTGTCTGCCTCTTCTTCTCAACCTCCTCTCCAGAGAACACGGAACGATACTGCACCACGGCCCAGCGTCACTGAACGTCACGGCTTGGCTCCTGCAGCCCTAGAATTTGGACATTATGACATTCCTCTAGAATGCAGGAAGGTCATGGCCAAGGCTTGAGCATCTTCTACACTATTGTGTGACGGCCACAAATGGAAACGCTTCACTGCACGTCACAGCCCCTCAGATCCTGCCATACTTGTTGTCTTTAGCCCAGCCGGATTGGCCCTTCGCCACCATCAGGGTGCATCTGGTGGCCATTTCCTGGTGCACACGGTTACCGGGCAGGCTATCACTGTTGTCCAACAGGCTTGTCACAGAGTTTCTGAAAGGCCTCTTCAGGACTTTTTCGCCAGTGAAGGCTCCTGTCTCGGCTTGGGAGCTCAATGTCATCCTTACTAAACTCATGGAGCCTCCATTCGAACCTTTGAATCAGGCTCCTCTGAAGTTTCTCTCATGGAAGACGGCTTTCCTAGTGGCCATCACCTCTGCCAGGCGGGTTTGGGAGAATCAGGCTCTTTCTTTTCATGGTACGAGTGTGGTGCTACAGACCCACCTCAAGTTTATGCTGAAGGTTCCTTCTGAATTTCATCTGAACTAACCCTTGGTGCTTTCAGTCTTCTTCACGAATCCTCCTTCGGCCACTGACAGGTCGCTTCATGTGCTGGATGTTGCCCATGCCTTGAAGTTCTATGTGGCACGCACAAAGGATTTTCGGAAGACATCACAACTCTGTACATTTTGGATCTGTGAATCATCGGAAGGCCCTGTCGAAGGCTTCCATCGCAGCAACAATGGCGTTTTTCTCTGGTGTTCCCCTGCTGGACATTTGCAGGGCTGCTACGTGGAGGTCTACGCACACCTTCACGAAATTCTGCATCGACAGGGATTCCAGAGAAGAGTCCAAAGTCGATCAGGCGGTGCTGCGCAGCCTGTTTGTTTGAGGTGAGTCTGTTCCAGGGGTAAGTGGGTTTGCTTCTGTTAAGCCTTGCCACCTTCGTGGTTGTGTCATGTGCGGCTGTGTATTCGTATTAGCATGTGAATGCATGCCAGACCCCATGCTGGAGAAGGAACAAGTTACTTAGCTGTAACTGTTGTTGTCCAGGATGTCATTCCTGCACTCGTGCAAGGAGAGCAGAGTATACAGGAGCCATCGGCACTGCCCTCTGTCGGCACATGCAAGTCAACATCGAGGTCGTTCTCGCGCATGATCCAGTTTGTGTCTAGAAGGATCATGCATCACCAGTACCTATGTGCTGACTAACTGGTAATTTCCCAGTGACTGTTACTGGAGTCTAACAAAACTAAAGTGGAATTCCTTAACAAGAAGTTCTCTTAAAGAGGCAGGACATCTTGGCTTTTCCATGTGACACTCCTCCTGCCTCCTGTTGGCATGGTATGGCTAGCCAAATGATCCTCCAATGCCATACCTCAGCCCAAAATTACATGGTTTGTGGCAACTCCCCCTTGATTAAACCCCATCCACAAATAAGGACAGGCAGGGGAACTCGTCATAGCGTTGATTTAGGGGTCCCCCTGTTGATGAGGCATGCACCCATTTGGTTAGACACACCTAGAGCCCTAATCCATCACAAATGTACCAGACAACCTCTTAATACCATTGCTATCACTGTTGGAGAACAACAGGCCTGATACCTTTGTGCTTCAAATTGCCAACCTCACGCTCTCCTCCTCCTTTCAGTGAACTTGTGGCCACGGCCAGTGCATGAAGCTGCGTGTGTTTTGACCACTGTTGAATGACAAGGAACTACCTAGTGATGAAATGGTAAAACCGTGTCTTTGTACTGCATATATTGGACATAAATTGCAACCTAAAAAGTGCTGAGATGTGTTGGTGAGGCGGCTGATTTTCTGTGTCCAGTGCTGATGGTAGTTGGGGGTCATTGGGAATTGGGGGTAGAGAGTGATGGCACTCACCTGGGAAAGAAATTGCTCTTAAGGGCAGTCATTAAGCCAGTCACTGTTGGACTGTCTTTAATTCTGATGAGGGGGGCTGGTGGAGTTCCATTCTAGGAAAGCTAAGAGGGTGAAGGAAGGAAAGCATGAGACCGCCTAGTGTGGACATGGTACAGAGAAGTTGAGGGAAGCTTGATATGATATGAAATATGATATGATAGGCTATTTATATAACATGCTTAACACCTAGAGGTTTCTAAGTGCCGACTTGGGGATTGAACCTGTGGTGCTCCATGTCGTCTTGCTTTCAAGGTGAGCACATTGCCCCGGGGCTATCCTCCTGAGACTTGGGAATATTGAGGGCAAGGAGTAAGTATCAGAAGTTTAAACCAGATTGTGGTGCGAGTAGGAGTAGGCAAAACAAAAGAGGTGATAGCTGGAAGGTTTGGACTTAATACTAACCTCTGGCATTGCTCTGGGCAACTCTCCAGACCATCGTTCGTCACCTGCCAAGCCATTACAAAAGGGGAAAGACGTATGCAAACCAGGCTTGGTCCCACTCCTAAAGGTGTAGTCCAGCCCAAACTGCTTGGAGGGTTGCCCAGAACAATTGCCAGAGGTCTAAGATTAATTCTAAACATTCCAGCCATCATCTCTTTGTTTTTGCTTTATCACCGCTCTTTTGACGGGTAATCCCAGACATGTGTCCCGTGCCTGCTTGGCCTAGAGACCCAAGCTGCTCCCCACTGACGCCCAATGAGACCGAAACATGTCTGGGATGCTTCTGGTCTCGTGCAGAAGGGATTTGACCTCTTTGTTTTTGGCGAGTAGGAGTAGTCCTTGGATGGATTTAAACACACTAAGGAATTTAAATATGGAGCAATTTTGCATAGATAGCTACCTAGCATGGTGACAGTGCCCGAAGGTGGGTGCGCATCATTGGGGCAGGAGGAAGGGGGAGTTTGAAGGTATGGGTAGCAAAGTCTAATACCATGTAGATTGTAGCAAGAGTACAGTGGGATTCCCACGAGGAGACTGGAGCAGTAGACGAACCCTGCTTAAGTGTAGAGTGGTGATGAAAGTTTAGATGGGGGCGGATTTTATAGATATTAAGAAGGGAAAGCTCTACAGCAGTAGTAATTTAGGTGATAAGGTTTCAGGTCCTTGTCATAGAATCAACAGATTGCAAGCCTTGAGATGGCGTAAAGTGGTACTCTGGGAAAGAATATCGGAGAAGGGTTGGCGTGGGGAAAAGATCACTTAAGTTTTAGAGGGATTGAGCAGGAAGAAAAACAGTACATCCAGTTACAGATAGCGAAACACTGTTCAGTTATGCAAGAGGACATCTTAGGTGTGAGGTAGTGGAAGGGGAAGATGATTTAAGTATTGTTTATTGTTAACAAATAAACTATATGAAAATCTGCAGGAAATTAATTTGCCAATAAGTCTTATAAATTGTGAAGTGGCAAGGAACAAGGGCGATGGCAGAGGAGGCACCAGTATTGCAGGAAGTTAAAAAGGTGCAATTAGCCAGGTAGGAGGCCAACCAAGTGAGGGCATAGTCCTTAAAGCCAACATGCAGGTAATTCAGAAGGGAGGGATGTGAAATATGTCCAGTGTGAAAGATTAATCAAGTGGAATGAGTATAGAAGACACATGGAAGTGGTGAACTGTTGTGAGGGAGTTGGAGATATGGATGAGTGTTGTCTCTGTGGGAAGAGGGCCGCAGAACCTACATTAGATTAGATCATAGATTCTGGTGCTCTACAGATAGTCATACATTTTGTTTAAATTATTTGTTTCGATCAAAATCTGAACTTTTAAATTCACAACAATACATATGATAGAAATTGTCACAAAAAATAGTCATAAAATTGAAAACTACAAGTAAAATAAGGAAGAGATAGATGGGGCAGTAGTTGGCTTGGTTGTTGGGGTCAGCACTGGGTTTCTACAAAATGTTTGACTGTGTCCATATTGAAAGCAAGCTGGGGTAAAACCAGTGTAAAGTAAAAGATTAAAGAGAGGTAAGAGAAGGCGATGGAAGCCATATCCTTGATTTATTGTGGTGTGGAGGGGTCAGCAGTAGCACCTTAGGGGTTGGCAGGTCAGATGATAGGCGCTACCTCAGTCAGGGTGGTTGGCGGGCACGTTTATAGTTATTTGGGTGTGGGGGTAAGTGATGGGAGAGAAGGTGGATGGGGAGCGAGAGGAGGGCCAACAAGCGAATCTTAGAGATTTTGGGGTAGTAGTAGTAGTTGGCAATCATTAGCTGAGAGTGCACATGTGAATAAGCAGAATCTGTTGACTGGCGGCAAGCACTGTCTAAATGGTCCTCAACAGCTTACGTGGATTAGTGCAGATAAGAGGGTCTGAAGTTACTCTCATAGTTGGTTGTGGCTATGTCCACGGCAATGCTGACAGCCAGGAGTTATTCCTTGAAGGAAATAAGACAGAGTTGGTTTGTTCCTGTTGTGCATTTTGCAGACCATGATTGTCCTCAGCTGTTGGATGGCTTGCAAGAGCCCTGGTTGAGGGCGTGGCTGAGAGACTGTGTTGGAGTGAGCAGGATATTGTGCTGAATGGAGCCATCAAGGTCCAGATTGATTTTGAGAAAAGCCAACTCTGTTTTCTCAGCAGAAGTTGATGACAGAGATGAAGGGATGTTTGAACGTGGTGTAGGTGGCGGGGCATAGTCTAGTATACATTTTTATGTAGGGATTTTATTAGCATGGTGGCAGAGAGAGTGAGAAGAGGAGGAGGGACCACGATAGTGGTTAGAGTGTAATGGATCATCAGTGGAGGGAGACAGATTGAGGGAGAGGAAGATGAGATGGTGAGTTTCTTTGATTGTAGACCTACAGGTTATGGAGGGCACCCATAGAATGGGCTGAGGTAGTAGGGTCCATGGGGTTTTGTGTGCCTTGGTCATGGTGGGAATGTTTGAATTCCTCCATGAGTACAATTTGAGGAGGAGATCAGGATCTTATAAGCGATTGAGGCTGCCAAGGGGCTGGGAGAGATGGATGGTAGTGAGACAGGTTGGCAGGAGTAATTAAACAGCAGTGTGTTGTAAGGGAGGCATGGTATCACAAGTATGACACTGACACAAAAGGTACCATTTGTAAAACCTTTATTCAATTCTCAGGGTTTGGAAACATGTCTACTTTGCCCTATAGCTAACATAGGGAGTAGTCTCTACCATCAATTGATAAATAAAATGGTCCTAGTTGAGTCCGTCTAAACAAAATGGCCTATACTAAATAAACCTATTGCCTACCCTTACACTACTACAAATATGTGCGGGAAAATGGTGTATGCAAGGAAAATCAGTGTGAGAATATAAAGAATCAAAGTGGCAGAGTCAGCTCTCCTCCCCACGTTAGACACCACGGAGTAAGGAGGTCCCCGTAGACAGGAAGACACACTCTGGCTCAGGTTCTCAAAATAAAGCAGTTCAAAACATGGATCAAGGCTCGCCTGGCCTTCCACGTTAAAGTCACTTTTCCAGCGTTCCAGAAGTTCCTTCACAGTTCAACTAAAAGGATTCACAGTTCAACCACAAGTTCATGCAGCCCTCCTTCGATCAGGCTCGTACCTCTCAAAGTGAAACAAATAGTTCATATGGGTCTCCCTGTGTCGGGCTCGGACCTTTCAATCACAACACTTGTAGGGGTTCCGTTCCCCAAGCTTTGTCACCTTCGTTAGAGCTTGCCTTCTCCTAACTTATCATACTTCCGGTCTCCCTCAGGCAGGCTTTGACCTTTTTCTGATGTCGAAGACTTGCAAATGTGCAAGGCTTTTACTATAGACCTCCACAGGACCACTTTGACTCACATTCTTGTGTTATTTGCCCCAATGGTTCTTAGTCTAGGTAGTTCAATATGCTCAGTTTTACATTTGGGGCTTTGCTATCCTGATCCTGTAACTGAAAAATACAAGAAGCTTTCATTTTTTTACAACTGGCTCTGGGCCATCTTGCGAAGGACATACCACACCAGACACCCAATAGAGTATAGAGCATTCCCATGCAGTATACCATACATTTCAGGAACTGACCCACTATGCAAGCCCAGCATACATAATTATGCCCACTTGCCAGTCTGCAGTAAGCTTCTAGACCTTAGCCATGGGTCATATGACCTGTTATACATGGCACACTACCAAAGCCCGTTTTCCACAACCATGTGACAGGAGTATGTCCAAGTCATTTTTTTTTTTACTGCGGTCGCAAGGGTGATCTGAAAGACGATCTCCGCCAAGTAGTGTCTCCCATCCCACCCTTGATAGGATAGCAGATCATAATGGACCGATGTCAAGGTGAGTGGGAAGGCTTTGCAAACTGTAGGCTTCCACCCAGAATGGAGAGAGATGTCCTTAGCCCCAGGGAAGCGACTCAAACCATGCATCTAGGATTTATGAGGGAGCTTAGTGCCAAGAGAATGGGAACATAGAAGATGTCTTAACCTGTGGTTCTCTTGCAGGGCAGGTAGGACACCATTTGAGGTTATGCACCAAACACTCCTACAGCAAGTCCAGAAAAATAAAATGTTTGTCAGTAGCCAGGGGTCTGTTAGTCCACCAAGCCCCTTACTTAAGCCCATTTCTGGGTTCCACCTTGCTCAACCACAGCGCCCATAGGTATTGATTTTACCATAGCTAACTCCTGACAGCATTGGTACCAAGTCCTGGTGGTGTTGGATTGTGGAGCTGGGAGGTTATGGAACCTCAATCTTTCCATAGGTTGGCGGAAAAGGAAAATGCAGTTCATGACTGACCAATGTCCTCCATGAAGGCCCACATTGCCAGAAGGAAGACCTCTTTAGGTAAGGATTCCGGATGAAGAAGGCAGCGAGACTGAGGTCTCGCTATGGTGGCCTTGCTTGAGAACCTCTTCACCGATTACGATGGGTAACAGCAGTTATTCTGTACTAAAAGCAGTAAACCTGCGTCCACACTCCCCCTATGATTGTTGAATTGAGCTCCTTCCCAGTGCACACATACCATATGGTTACACATACATTTGGAAAGAAAATGAAAGTATAAGCTTACTTCAACACATGGAGGACAACCCCACCTAAGGTTTCATCCCCCAATACAACTCTCCTGCTGCAGGAGCTCTTCTGTTGTTCAACCCCACTTAAGACTAGCCAGAACTGTGTTCTTGCAAAGGCAATTGGCAACTCAAGCCATCACAGTAAAGAACAGATATCTGTTGCCCTTAATACAAATACTGATTGACATAGCCTGTCACGATCATACCTACACCAAGATGGACATAAAGGGTACGTTAAACCTTCTCAGGATATAACGCAGCATGAGAAAAATGCATTCTGCATCCCTTTTGGCCAGTATGAGTATTTCGAGGGGATTGGGTCCTCCGACGTATTCCATATCTATGACATGTAATCACCACAGCTGTGCTGCTTCGGAAATTTTTTTCGGCGTCGATGCGCCGTCGCCGAGGACCTCCTCCGACGTCATCCGATGTGATAAGTAGGACGCACGACGCCCGTAGCCTCAGTTCCGTTTTTTCCGCGAACGTGTTGCTTCGTGAATCTCGGTTAACGCCTCGACTCTTTGGAGTTCTGTTCTTCTCGGTTCTTCGAACCTGTTCGTTTTTGTGAAAATCCTTCGTGTGAAGATGTCTTCTACTTCGTCTTCCACCCCGCGTTCGGGCTTCAAGAAGTGTGGGGAGTGTGGGTCCAAGATGTCGGGCTCGCACGACGCCTGCCTCTGGTGCCTCGGGGAGGCCCACGACACGGATGACTGTATCAACTGCCAGTCGCTCACGTCCAAAGCCTTACGCGAACGTAAGAAGAAGTTGTCGGTAGGTCGGGTGTCCAAGCCCCGGAAGTTGAGGTCTGCGGGGCTTTCGACGGATGATTCGAGGGGTGACTCTCCGCGTCATCGTCGGAAGTCTCGTGGGTCTCCTTCTAGGAGTCGGTCTCGCCACTCCTCAGCCTCTTCGAGGCATTCTCGGAAGCGCCGACACCGGTCGTCTTCCAGGTCCTCTTCGGAGGACTCTGCCCGGCACGTCGCTTACCCCACCAGCCGTGCGACGCCGGAGGAATGGGCTTCCTTCGGGAAGAAAATGCTGGCGATTCTTGAGTCGCAGGATACTAAGCCGTCCGCGCCCCCGAGTGGGGTCGGTCGTGAGAGGTCGAGAGACACCGCTCGCAAGAGTGGTCGGCACGAGTCACGGGAGAGGTCCCGTTCGGACAAGGAGACTCGTTCTCGACGTACCCGTTCCAGGTCCCGGTCCTCTACGCGTTCGAGACCGTGTGCACCTGTGAGGTCTTCGAGGAAGACATCGACGTCTGAGGCGTCAAGGGCGTCGACAGGCTTTCTCGAGGCTCTGGCTCCGAGGAAGTCGTCGAAGCCGTCGACGCTCAGGTCGTCGAAGGACACGCTCGGGGCTCCGGCTCGAGGGCTGTGTCGACGCCGCCGATGCTGCCGGCGCTGCATCTGACGTCGATCCTCTCGGCGCCGATACCAATTCGCTCGACGCCATCGACGCCTTTCATGTCGGAGGTACCCCGTGGCACGGGGGAACCCCCTAGGAAGGCTCTGGTTAAGAGCAAGCACTCTCGGGTGCCTTCTTTTCACCACCTGGAATATATTTCAGAGGCGGATGAGGATTCTGATGGCCTGGTTCCTAGTCAGGTTCCAGATGAAATTGTCTCGGGCCATAGTCAGTTTGACGATTTGAGGCAGTCACTGCATGATGCCAGTGGACTGGACACCTCTCCGGAGGTGGAGTTTTGTAGGCCTAAGCCTGGCTCTCATGCCTATTCCTCGTACCGGCTCCTTATGGCTAGGGTTTGAGTACTTGGGATGGTCTGCTCCCCCAGGGGAGTTTGTGCAGGATGATCTAACGGACATCCTTGATGTTGGTCCCCCAACTGACCCAGTACTGCCGTTCCATATGGCTTTACAGAGAAGGGTGGCGGCGGCTTGGACTGCTCCGGAGAGTCTCCCGGCGGTGGGCAGATCCTTGTCGCGAAAATACCATCCAGCCAGTAGCGACCCCTGCTACTTGACCAGGCGCCCCACTCCGGAGAGTTTGGTGGTGCAGGCGGCCACGGCCCCGGCAAAGCAGGCGTCGTACCCTACCATCCCTCCTGATAGGGACGACAAACGTTTTGATGGCTGGGCGAAGAAAGTGTTTTCTTCTGGTGGTATGGCGTTTCAGGCGGCCAACTCCATTTGTGCCTTGTCTCGTTTCACACACACTCTGTGGAACTGTGTTGCGTTAGCGGCTGAACATATTCCCGAAGGGGACGAACGGGATGGTTTCCTTGCTATGGTCCAGGATGGTAAGGATGCCATGTGTGAGTCCGTTCAGTCGGGTTTGGACTTAGCTGAATGCGTCAGTAGGTCCATGGCGGCCGAGCACCGTGATACGCAGGTTTGCGTGGTTGTGGAAGTCGGGGTTTGCTCCTGATGTGCAGTCCCGGCTCCTCAACATGCCCTTTGACGGTGAACACCTTTTTGGCAGCAAGGCTGACGAGAGCCTTGAGAGGTTGCAGACCTCAAAAGCTGCAGCGAAGTCGTTGGGCGCTGCAGTTCGCCAACCTCCGCCTTTTCGTCCTAGGGGACAGCAGTGGAGGGGTGGATCCTTTCGCTATTACTCGTCCTTCAGTAAAGCGAGAGGAGCTGGCAGTCAAAGAGGCCAACGCAGGTGTACCAGAGGTGGACGACAGGGTACCCGTGGTGCCAAGGCCGCTCGGGCAGTTGCCTCTTTGCCCTCAGGTAACGCCGAAGCCGCTCCCACTCAGTCATGAGGCCATGTCCCATGGTTCGCCAGTTGGAGGAAGGCTGGCGCAGCATCTTGTAGAGTGGCAAGCCATTACTTCAGATGTGTGGGTTCTGGAGATCATAACCCACGGCTACTGTCTTCCCTTTGGGCCTCGCGACAATCCACCGGGGAACCTCTCTTTGCAGAGTCCGGATCCGCTCCTTGCGCAGGAAATTCAAGCCCTGCTGGAGAAAGGCGCCATAGAACTGGTGCCTGTAGCGGAGAGGAACAAGGGATGGTATTCCCCTTATTTTCTGATTTCGAAGAAAGACGGGGGATTGAGACCCATCATGGACTTGCGCGGTTTGAACAAACTCCTCAGGAAGGACAAGTTCAAGATGGTTACTCTCTCTCAAGTCCTCCAGGCCCTTCAGCTTCAGGACTGGTTGGTGTCCCTCGACCTCAAGGATGCTTACTTCCATGTGCCGATCCATCCCAAGCACAAGAAGTACTTGAGGTTCGCGGTTGGCGACTCGCACTTTCAGTTTCGGGTCCTGCCGTTCGGATTGACCTCCGCCCCGAGGGTTTTCACCAAGCTCATGGTGGTGGTGTCAGCGCATCTCAGGCAAGGGGGGATTCACGTCTACCCCTACCTGGACGATTGGTTGATCAGGGGGAGCTCTCCCGAGCAAGTCCTGGATCATCTGTCCGTCACCTGCCACTCCCTTCACAGGCTGGGCTTCTCCCTCAATTTAAAGAAGTCCCATTTGACGCCAACACAGCGGCTCCAGTACATCGGAGCAGTGCTCGACACTTCCCTGGGGCAGTGTTTTCCTCCCCAGGTGAGGGCTCTTCACATTCAGCAGATGGTGCACAAGTTTCAGCATGCCCAGACGCTCCCAGCGTTCGAGTTCTTGAGGTTGCTCGGCCTCATGGCATCCTGCATTCTTCTGGTGCCAGAGGCTCGCCTGCGGATGAGATCTTTGCATTGGGCACTCAAGACGCAATGGTCGCAGTCCTCCGGCAGGATGTCGGACCCGGTTCAGGTGCCGCCCTCGGTCGCCCCGGACCTTCTGTGGTGGGCCGTCGAAGGCAACTTGATGAAGGGGGCTCCATTTTGGCTTCCCTGTCCGGAGGTGACGATCGTGACGGATGCATCCCTCACGGGATGGGGAGCTCATGCCAACGGGCTGACAGTCAGCGGTCGTTGGTCTCCGTCGGAGTCCAGACTCCATGTCAATCTGTTGGAGCTGAGGGCCGTCAGGCTAGCCTTGAAGGCTTTTCTGCCGACTGTGCGAGGAAAGAGTGTCTTGATCCTGACGGACAACACAGTGGCCATGCACTACCTCAACAAAAAGGGGGGGGCAGGGTCACTTCCTCTGTGCAGGGAGGCGATGCAGCTCGAGTTCTGGGCCATCCAGCAGAAAGTTTCGATCTCGGCAGTTCATCTGGCCGGAGACGAAAACGTGACGGCGGACGCTCTGAGCAGGCAGAGCGCGATCTCTCACGAGTGGGAGTTGGCTCAGGAGATTCTCCTGGAGATCTTCGCCCTTTGGGGGACCCCTCAAGTGGATCTCTTCGCCTCCAGTGTCAACCGGAAGTGCGAAAGGTTTTGCTTGCGGGAATTTCCTCCAAAAGGAGCCTTAGGAGACACGTTCGTGGTGGAGTGGGCATTCCCGCTGCTGTACGCGTTTCCTCCAGTCCCCGTCATCCCGCAAGTGCTGCGGAGGTTACGGAAGTTCGGTTCCCGGATGATCCTCATTGCCCCGGCGTGGGCTCAGAGGACGTGGTACCCAGACCTTCTCGACTTGTCCATCTGCCCTCCACGTCGTCTTCCCTACCGAGACGATCTGCTCTCACGGGAGGGGGGTCAGGTTCTCCATCCAGAGGTCAGATCCCTCAACCTTCACGCTTGGCTTCTGAAAGGTTGAGGTATAAGGATTGGGACCTCCCTGAAGACGTGATGGAGGTGTTGCTTTCGGCCCGAAGGCCAGCAACAAAGTCTCTGTACCGTTGCCGTTGGCGTAAGTTCTGCGACTGGTGCAGAGTTCAGAATGTGGATCCTTTTGCATGTGACATCCCCATGGTTCTGTCCTTTTTACTTGCTTTGGCCCACAGGGGCTTGCAAGTGGGTACCATTAAAGGTTACCTGGCGGCGCTGTCCATCTTTAAGCGCTCGTCTGAAGAGTGTTATTACTTTAAAATCCCTTTAATTTCAGTTTCTGAAAGGGCTCACTAATGTGTTCCCTCCGTCACCTTTCCTGGTGCCCGGTTGGGATTTAAACATTGTTCTTAAGTTTCTTATGGGTGCTCCGTTTGAGCCTTTACATTCTTGCCCTTTGAGGCTGTTAACTCTGAAAACTATGTTTTTAGTTGCGGTTACTTCCGCTCGCAGAGTGAGTGAGTTACAGGCACTTTCAGTTAAGCCACCCTTCACTGTATTTCACAAGGACAGGGTTGTCCTTAGAGTTCGTCCTTCTTTTCTTCCGAAGGTAGTGACGTAATTTCATTTGGCCCAGAAGGTTGTTCTTCCGGCATTCAATCCTCCTCCGCATCCTGGTAAGGAAGAGGAGAGGCTCCATAGGCTTGATCCTAGGAGAGCTTTAAGCTTTTATGTTTCAGGCATGTCCCGGGTCAGAGTGGACGATCAACTCTTTATTGGTTACGCTGGAAAGCGTTTGGGGCAAGCTTTGACGAAACAGACTTTGTCTCGCTGGATTATTTTGGCCATCTCGGAGTGTTACCGCTTGGCGGGTAAGGACCTTCCGGCTGGCTTGCGGGCCCATTCTACCAGGGGTATGGCTGCATCTACTGCCCTGCAGAGGGGTGTTCCTATTCGCAACATCTGTGATGCAGCCACTTGGGCTTCAGTACATACATTTGTACGTCACTATTCCCTCGATTCCATCCGAGGACAGGATCTGGCCTTTGGCAAGGCGGTCCTTTGCTCTGCTATTTGATTGGCTATTCTAAATTTTGATTCTAAATTCTTTCCCTCCTCCTTGCTCTGGTACTGCTTTGGGAGTCTGTCATAGATATGGAATACATCGGAGGACCCAATCCCCTCAAAGAACAAGTTACTTTCTTACCTGGTAACGTTCTTTCGATGGGGTGGTCCGACGACGTATTCCATATCGCTCCCGCCCTGCCTTCCCCACTGCAGAATTTCTTTTGCGATTGCAGCTTACATTCCGCAAGGCTTTGTGTCTGACTGGCAGTTGACTAATGTCACACGTTCTGGGGGAAAAAACTACAACTGAGGCTACGGGCGTCGTGCGTCCTACTTATCACATCGGATGACGTCGGAGGAGGTCCTCGACGACGGCGCATCGACGTCATCGACGCAGGACGCAGACGCCGAAAAAAGTTTCCGAAGCAGCACAGCTGTGGTGATTACAAGCCATAGATATGGAATACGTCGTCGGACCATCCCATCGAAAGAACGTTACCAGGTAAGAAAGTAACTTGTTCTTTGTGGTGCTTCCTTTCAGCACTCTGACATTTTCTGAGACATACTGGTCATCTTTGTGGTGATATACCTGGATGAATTCATTGTCTTGTTCGCTAATTACAACATGCAATCCATGTTAGAGAAGTATTGAGACTAAGGCAACACAACCTATACACACGCTCTTCAAGTGATTTTTATCACACCAAACTAGTCACCATTCTGAAGATTATACTTGCACCCTTTGGAATGGAGATGGATCCCCTCAAGATCCAAGGGAACCAGAAATTAACTGCTTCAGCAGTGCCACGCATGTTAAATGGAACAGTGTGACTCGAGCCATGTTTTAGCATACACTTGATAAAAAAAATAAAGAAAAACTGGAGCACATCGTGTCCTTGGGCAAGAACCTACTTTGGATGTGTCGTAGCTCTCTGCTGCCCCACTCAGGACTGTGTACAAGTTGCAGACCATATAATTCTGTACGATCAAGGATGTTGCTCTGCCCTTTACACCACCCTTGGATCTTCCTGTAGATTAGCAGGAAGGAAGCAGGTAGATCCCTTACTAGCCAGACCCTGTGCCGCAACAGGGTGCCCCATCCTAGGACTCTGTTGTACCTTAAGCTGCCCATTCAATGGCAAACTTATGGGTAAGCCCCACATGCATGGGGCAGTGTGGGAGTGGTGTAGTGAGGTGTTCCTAATGCTGATTATTGTTTTGTTTGCCACTTAGGTTGTGAGCTGCTGTGTAGACTTTGGGAGTTTTCTTCAGGGGTGTCTTGAAACACCTCAACCCGGCGACTTCTAGATTTAGCTGTTTCTTCAATTGTCATCCCTAGGGACTTCTCGCTCTCTGGTACATGACCTAGCACTCGCCCGTCTCACAAATGTTGCCTTTATCAATGCACCTCCCCCAAGTAATTTCCTAGTGCCCTCCATTCGGTACACCAACCTAAAAATGCTTTTGAACGCCCCCATTCTTTTAAATGTCCAAACTGATTTTATGCCTAATTGGCGATAGTCAGTGTCACATTGGGCATGAGTAGATGCCATATTTTGCCACAGTGATAGAAATATTCTTTTGACACCATCTCTATTTTTTGTCAGTGAGGAGAGCAGAATCCGAGTGATTTGCCCGCAGCTGAAATTACTGCGGGCAAATCGTTCGCATGAGAAAGGTGCGAACCACTAAAAGTTTGCACCTTTATCATGCGAACACATATATAAACTCACACACACAACACACCCATAACACTCCCCCACCCACACCCTCAGGGCACCCACACCCCCAACATAAACAAACCCCACTTACCTTCATCTTCACGCTGGGTTCCCTGCAGTGCCAGTTCCCTTTCACTTTGTGATCGGGAACCGGCGGTGCAGGGTCCTTTTGTTCTCTTTTTTTTTTTTTTTTTTTTTTTTTTTTTTTTTTAAATGGAAGGCTGCGGGGGTGTCCCCCGCATCCCCCGCTCACGATACCATAAAGTATAGTGAGCGGGGTGATGCGGGGGACACCCCCAGAGCCCCCGTTTTTTAAAATTATAATGCTACCACCAAAGGTTCGAACTTTTCGTGTTCCAACCTTTGGTGGTAGCATTTTTAGAACAAAAGATTCATGCGAACCTTTTGATTCGGGAAAATCGTCCTAAACCAGAAGAGCATAGTGTACGAAAACAATAGTCAATTCCTGGAGCAGTAGTGAGCCTATTCTGTGCAGGGTTGTGGACCTAACCTGGCAACATTGTTATTTTCCCAGATAAAAAGATGAGCTAATTCTCTGCCGCATTCTGGCATATCCTATGGTGCCTTTTGTTCTCTGGTGCAGTTGGGTATATTCTCTGGCTTCCTGAACTTGACAGATTTCAGTGAATCCATGATAATGATAGACACTTACTTCCCTCATAAAACACCACCAGTCTCATACTAATCTACATGCTTACTGGATCAGTGTCTTTAAGACATGTCTACTTGTGAAAATTTGTTGGTTTCTATCAGTGCTAATTTAACTTGATATCATCAGTAAATAGGCTTGGAAACAAGATTTATTCTCTTGTTTTGTTTATTTATGTATTTATTGTGTGATACAGTTAAAATAAATGTTTACACACACACGCGTTATTGATGGATGCTTTTTGTTGCTACCACCTTTTTTCAGTTTCAATGAAATGCAATGATTTCCCTCTTCATATCTGTAACTTGATTTATCGTATTTTATAGAGAGAAGGAAATCGATTGTTAACAAAATAAGAGCCTTTCATCATTGGTATTGTCCCAACGCGCACTGTAGGTTGAACGCCCTCAGGGGACCGAAGTCCAGGTCTGGGAAATTCCTCAGAGGAGTTTAGAATGCATGTGTGCATTTTAGCCAAAGTGAAATTGGGTAGTGGTGGCCATGTCCCTACTAGCTACCCATATTGAGATGGCAGGCTGATGGGTGCTTTGATGTTGCTGAGCGAGAGAGTGCGAGAGTAGTAGAATTCATTATGTCCAGCTAGAGAACATTTTTGTCATAGGGGATAGCTGCATTCTAGGGGCAGAGGTGTTGTGCAATGTGTCGTTGAGAATGGAGTATGGTTGCAGATGTGTGCGGGTAAGTGGCCTTGCCATCAGCTGTCTTCCTTAAACATGGAGTGAGATACGTAACCCTCTGCTGTTGCTGGTTTCTTGATTTCGCATATGTGACATGGGCTTTCTCCTGTGCTCTGCTGGCGATTGTTAGATTATTCTTAGCCTCATTCAGTGAGAGCATGGAAGTTGATTGCTGTCTCGGCCTGCCTGGAGTGATTGAATGGGTCAGGGTGCAACGGCGAATATGCTTGGTAGTCTGTAACTGACCGAGGAGGTCTTGGACACAATTGACCCTGCACAGTTTGTCTTAGCTGATGTAATTAAGCAGCGATGTTGAGAGAAATGCCTTTCTTATTCAGAATGTTTTACAAGCAGTACAGTGACAAGTTTTAAAATAAAATACATTTTCATTGCTTTTCGAACAAGAACATTTAACAACATTCCCACTCCCCCCACTCCTTTCCCAGTTTGTTCCCAAGCAGCCAACCTTCTGCGTAGTCCACTTGGCCCCCTAGAATAAGTCCAATAGTCTCGTTCTCCTCGGACACCATGACATTCTTGCCCCCTGCTGAAGGTATCCCATCACACGTGACCAGTATGTGAGGAAGCTCTGAGGGTCCCCATGTAGCAAGTATGTCGCTCATTCGATGACTACGAAGTTCCACATTTTTCCCACCCACTTATGCTCCTGGGGGATCTCTTGATTTCCACTTTTGCGCCAGGGTGAGTGCCCCCGCCATCAGCATTATGCGCATACTTTTCTTTCAGCTCTTGTGGATAGGTCCTCTAAGTGAGCCCCATGTCCCTTCCCTGCCACATTCCCTCCAGCACATGTTTGAGACTGAGTCATAGCTCTTGTGCAGCCTAACCAGGGTCAGGTGTCATTGGACCATCCGTTTCACCCACATTTCCTGAGTTTGAAGTGATGTAGTTATTTCAGGGATGTGCCTCCAGAGGTAGTGCCAATCCACTTATTTAATTGTCTGAGCTGTTGACTCCTCCCATTTATTCATGTATAATCTTTACCCCTTCCTCTCCCCGTTTGGCCTGCGAGTAAAAGCCCCCATTATGTGGGCATTTCCGGTTTCCGTTGTTAAGTACTTTTCAAACGGTGTTAATGCCCTGGACGCCCCTTCCCTCACCGGGACCTGCATCACCCAGTGCCTTAATTGGGTGCATCTATACCTCTCCTCCTCTCCCAGCCCAGAATCCTCTTTACGTTGGTTAAAGGTTTTGATTTCTGTTCCATCAAACAGGTCCCGAATTTTGTGGCACCCTCTCTCTTGCCAGGCGCGGAATCCCTTACCTCCCATCCCTGTTGAAAACTGTGGGTTGTCGAGTATGGGGGTACATGGAGATGGGAATGTTGTGAATCAGGCTCTTTTCACCAGCTCGTCCCAGGCCTCCCCCACCACTGTCACTATACTACTCCGATACATGCTGGTCGGTCTTTCTATCTTAGGTTTCCATAACACCTCTGTTAGATTCCCTCCTTCCACTGCCTCGTCATTGCCATACATAGCTTTCCCCGGTCATCCCTCAACCAGTCCCTCAAAACCCTTATCTGCACTGCCAGGTAGTACACCCGGAGGTCCGGTTGTCCCATTCCCCCTCTATTTTTGGGCATCGTCATAATTTGCCTTGCCACTCTCGTTTTTTTTACTCCACACAAACTTCCCCGTTTGCTTTTGTAGGGCCCGGAAAAAGGACAGAGGGACCTGTGCTGGGAGGGTCATAAAATGGTATAAAAGCCAAGGTAGCACCACCATCTTAAGGCCATTAATTCTACCCAATCATGTGACGTTCAGCAGGCCCCAGTCCACCAGTTTGTTTTTTATGCTTTCCCGGAGAGAGAGACGGTTAGTTAGCTCCTGCCATCGTTTCCATGGAGTTGGTAAAATAGACGCCCAGGTATTTTATACCCTTCTTCACCCATCCATACGGATACTCCTTTCTGATCACGACTTCCATATGTGCAGGGATTGTCAGATTTAGTATTTCGGATTTGTGGGTATTGATTTTAAGCCCTGCCACTTCCCGGTATTCCTGCAGCTTGCTGTCCAAAGCTTTAAGAGACTTTTCTGGATCTTGTATCGCTAGTAGCATGTAATCCGCGAAGGCAACTATTTTTTATTCAGTGCCCCCAAAAAATGTATTCCCCTTATTTCCTTGTTCGCCCTGAATATTTCTAATAGAGGTTCAAGGTGTATCGCATATAAGCGAGGCGATAGGGGACATCCTTGCTTTATGCCTCGTTGGACTCTAATGGTGGTTGACAGCTGGCCATTGATTGCCAAGCGTATCGATGGGTTCTTGGAATTGGCCTTAATTCTCGACATAAATCGCTCCACAAACCCCATCTTCTGCATCGCAAGGAACAAAAATTGCCATTCAACCCTGTCAAAAGCCTTTTCGGCAATCAGAAGGGCGGGTACTCCCGTTTTATTGGTTTTGTCTATAAGGTGGGCAATGCAGCTCGTGTTGTCACTCGTTTGCCTTCCCTTTATGAAGCAGGATTGGTTCAGGGAAATCAGCTGGGGAAGGATATCTTCTAAGCGATTCACCAAGATTTTGGTATAAATCTTTGCGTCCACATTGATCAGGGCTATCGGGTCTGTATGAGGCACAGGACGAGGGGTCTTTACTGTGTTTGGGAAACAAGGCTACCTTGGACTCCTCCATGGACGGAGTAATTTTCTCTGTTCTTCCAAATTCATTAAAGAGGGGAACCATGTACAGAGCAATGATTCTCTAAAAGCCTTGTAGAACTCTGTGGTAAATCCCTTATATAAAGCCGGATTGGTCTGGGGAGATCATCCGGGGAAGGATATCTTCTAGGCGATTCACCAAGATTTTGGTATAAATCTTTGCGTCCACATTGATCAGGGCTATCGGTCTGTATGAGGTGCATGGCGAGGGCTCTTTACCTTGTTTGGGCAAAAGACTATCTTGGACTCCTCCATGGACGGCGTAATTTTCTCTGCTCTTCCAAATTCATTAAAGAGGGGAACCATGTACAGGAGCAACGATTCTCTAAAAGCCTTGTAGAACTCTGTGGTAAATCCGTCGGGCCCCTGGGACTTATTGATAAGTACAGATGAGATAGCTTTCGTCACCTCTTCACCCGATATCTCCTGCTCTAGTGCTAGCCTTTCCTGCCTGGAGATTTGTGTGAGCGTCTTGCTGGCCAGGTACCTTTCCTGCTCTTTCTCGGATGCCCCCTCGGAGGTGTATAATTTTGAGTAAAACTTCCCAAATTCCTTGGTGATATCTTCTATGTCTGTGCTTGTCCCCCCACCCTCTAGCTGGAATTTCAAAATGGTCTCAGCTTTTCCCTCCCTTTTCAGCATCCTCCCCATTAATTGTGTCTGCCTTGTTTGCTTTGACATAATACCTCCGAGATAAAAGCAACGCTCGCTTCTGGATCATCTCCAGTTGCCCTCTCACTGCCCTGTATTCCCTCCTAGTTTCTCTGCTCACGCCTACCCCCATTTGGTTATCGCATACTTCAATCTATCCTCGAGATCTTGTTCAACAAGACGTAGTTCCCTGTCTCTTCTTGCTTTCATTGCAATGATCTTCCCCCTAATGGTTGCCTTCAAGGCATCCAACCTTATCTGTTGTGAGGTGTCCCCCGCCTTTTTGTCCCCTAAGTATTCCCCTATACCCGTCCTTATTTCCTCCCCCAGCATGTGGTACTTCAGTAGCTGGGCAGGGTATCACGATTTCCACGTTCCCAGTGGTCCCCCCCCTTCCTCCTGATCTGCGGTGTAATGGGCGCATGGTCCGAGAACATCATGGGCCCCAACACCATCTCTGTGACCCGGCCAAGTAAAGGTTGTGATGCCCAGGCATAATCTATCCTGGCAGATGAGCGATGAACATGTGAGTAGTGGGTATAGCCCTCTCTTTCCCCTTCCCTCTCCCTCCAAATGTTCACTACCCCAACCCGTCCATTTTTGCCACCCTTTCCTTTGATGGCTTGCCCTGTGCTCCTGGTGTCTTCCTACTTCTGTCCTTGCCTGGATCCCATGCCATGTTAAAGTCTCCCATAATATTATTGGGCACTTTGCAAATTTCTCTAGCCTGTTCAGGACCACCTGGAGGAAGTGGTCTTGGTCTTGGTTGGGAACATATACCGTGGCCATGGTGTATTCCTCGCCCTGACCCTTGACGCTAAGTGCTATGTACCTCCCCAGGGAAACACTCTGTCCCTTCAATTGCAAGGTCCAAGTTGTTCCTAAGGGCTATCAATAGTCCTCCCTTTTTGGCGTTGTCGTTCCCCTGGTATACCTGCTGCAATCCTCTTAGTCGCACCCTGTCCCTGTCCCGGAGTTGGACATGTGTCTCATGGAGAGTAAGTATGTCTGGTCCCTCCCACTTCAGATATCTCTCCAGTCTTTTCCTTTTTATAGGGGAGTTTATGCCATTTATGTTTATGGAAATGATCTTCAAACTCATACCCTTCTCTGTTGTCCCTTGGGTTAGCTGGGTCATGCTTTACTTGTGGCTGACCCTTTCCGTACCCCTCCACCCCATCCTGCCACATCTTCGGCCTTTCAACTGTGGTTGGAAGCCCCCTTTCTTGCCCTTAGCTGATGATCATTCCCAGTTCCTGGGCTTGTCCTGCCCCTTGCTCATGGGCTCTCTCGAGTTGGTTTCCATCTTCTTCGATGACCAGCAGTCTTGCTCCTTCTTCGTTGGATCCTATCCGTATCTGCTTGCCCTGCCAATCGAAGACCACTCCAAACGGAAATGTCCATCTATATTTTATATCCTTGTCCCTCAGGGCCCCAACGACTGGGGCCATCTGCCTCCTCTGGATCAGTGTTACTTGGGCGAGGTCCTGAAATAAGAGTATAACTGATCCATTGTAAGATATTTTGACCACTTTCCTTGCCGCTTGCAGAATCGTCTCCTTAGTTGAGTAGTCCTGGATCGCCTCCATAACATCCCTTGGTCTGGCTCCTGATTCCATTCTCTGCGGCCTAATTGTATGTACTCTATATCTGCGGATTTCCTCTTGGCTCTCTGAGTCTAGAAGATCCATAAAGATGCTAGTGACTGCTCCTCTTAGGTCCTTGTCTGACACCTCCTCGGACAGGGCTTTAATGCGTATGTTTATCATCTAGATCTATTTTCCTTGTCCTCCGCCTGGAGTTTGAGATTGAGTGGCCGTAGCCAGTTGTTCCATGAGCGTGTCCACCTTCCTGGCATCGTCGGCTAGTTCCTGGATCGCCCTCTCGTTAATTACCACCCTTTCTTCAATCTTGCTGACACCTCTTTTAATGTGTTGGAGGGCCTCTGCTAAGTCTTCCCTCATCTTGTCCATCTGCCTCTGGCCCATGTCCATTATTTTGCCAACTACGTCGGTGAAGAACTGTTTGAGGAGCATTGTGAGAACTGCCTCATCCCCGGCCTCTTGCGGTTGGGGGTAATCTTTTTCTGTCTGGCCGTAATCTGCTTCCCCCTGCCGGGAGGACACTGTTTCCCAGCCCCACATCTTTTGAAGGTTGGGGTCCTGGGGCTTCTTCGCCCCTTTTGCTGGCAGGATAGGGTCTTTACCCCTTCTACCTGGTGAGTCCCTGCTGCCGGTGGTCCAGGCCCCTTCTGCGTGTAGGCTGGGTGCACAACCCGCTTTGTCTGGGGGTCTGCTGTCAGAGCTTATTGGCCCAGTGCTGGCTGTCCTCTAGGCTCGTTCTCTTCCCTTTTCAGCCACAGCTTCTAATGTTTTGTATCTTTGCGCATAAGCACTTGCCTGCGTTGACACTGCGGCCCCTTTGCACTCTCGGTCGTAAGGTGCCCAGGTCTGTGTGCTTCCTCCCGGGGTTGGGGGGGTCCTTGTGCGCAGAGCCGGGGATGCAGGCGACTAGTGGTACCCCTCTCCGGGTCGTGCCCCACCCAGAGCCTGGGCAGACCTCTTCCGGGCAACCTCTCCGCTTTCCAAGATCCTCTCACTATGACCAGGCGCGGGTGTTACACCTACTCATTTTGCTGCGGGCTCCAGGCTTGCTACTCGCCGCCTTCCCCTGCAAATGGGCTCTTCCTCGGTGTCCCTCACCGGGGCGGGCAATGTGTGCCTTCTCCTTTCTTTCCTCCTTCAAATGTTCCTGTGTGCCCACGCTCCTCGCTGTGAGCCACAGTCACAGCATAGGTGGGTCAGGTTACTGTCTTCCCGCCCGGCACTTCTCAGCCCGTGTGCCTGCTTCTGTGCTTTGTCGGGCCGGGCCGGGCCGACCCTCGCGCAGTTCCGCTTTGCTGCCTCAGCAAAATGTTCTGTTATCAGCTGTGCGCCTTGAGCGCAAACTGTCACCACCGAGCCCTCCACTCCACGGGCCCCCGCTCTCTGTTTTCTGCACCTGGGGAGGGCAAAAATGTTTTATTTTCGTGCCGTTTCAGTCCCGAGGTTCGTAGGAGCATTGAACTTAGTGCTCCCTGCCCAGCGGCCATCTTGGAATTCCCCAGTGACAAGTTTTGATTGAATAACAAGAAGTCCAAAAGCATCGACCAGGGGTGAAATGGGAACCAATTGTGGCCCTGGAAATTCAAATTGACCTCCGATGACAATGTGCGAGAAAGCCCAGCCCCACTAAGCAGTGCTTAAAGTATATTGTCCCTATGTAGGCAATAAATGTAGTTAAACATAACAAGAAAAGATATAAAACATTTAAAATTTAGGAAAATATACTGGAAGATTAATAGCAAATTATTTGCTTCAAAGGAATGAGGAGGACAAGGTGCGATGGAAGGAAAGGGGTTTTGTGACCGGGAGAGGGGGGTAAGAGGAGCAGAAAACCAGGTTATCCACCCAAGAGGCCCATGGGAAATATCCAGAGGGCTCTGTAAGCCAGTCCACCACTGGTTTCCATGCACATGCTTCTCTTGCAGCTTGTTTAAAAAAGATTTTAAAGCACTACACTTTGAAAACCATTTGTAGATATAATCGTGTCTCGCAAAATGTGCACAGCACTTCTAAGCTGTCCCTCTATAGAAAATTGACAAAGGTGTGACTTGGCCCACCAGGCCAGCAAAAGAGGCACGCATGGGAATGCCATTTGAAAGTAAATCATACAACAATGTTTAAAGAGCTGTTCTACTGGTGGAGTATTTTCTTTTTGAATGCAAGGACGTGTTTTCAGAGGCAGATGATATTTTATGAATTTCCCAAATTCATAGGTTTTGTTGTTGTTAGACAACCTATGGCCTTTTATTATAAGGTGAAGATGAGCGTTGAACCTATTGTGTTGATATGTAAAGGTTGTTTGATTAAATAATTTGATCATTTGGGTGTATTCAAATAATATTCATACATTGTTGAATGGTTTTTGGGTATTTAGAATTGTATATTATTTGTGTGAACTTTTGGATGGTCTGTGTGTTGCATTGTCACAGCAATGTAAAGATCAGTTATAATGTATGCATTCATTAACAAAAAAGTATGATTTTCAAGGCATAAATTAGTTTTCCAAAATACAAATGAACAACAGTGTAGCAGCTGTGTACCACTGATGTAAGACATTAGTGAGATACGTCAGACCTTGTAAGTTCTTTAAAGTTCCACTACACCTGCAGGTCGAGTAACTTAGTTTAACCACTCGACGAAGAGAAATGCATTAGAACCATTGCAACAAATTTACATGTGCTTTCTGTAAAATGGTGCATGTCAACACAGTCCCATTTTAGTTTGGCACACTGTTGCCACGCAGAGGCCAGCCCCACACAGTGAACATTTTATTTGACATTTACTCAAAATAAAGTTTAAATAAAAGTTTCAAACATCCCCTGCCAATGGTACTGGCCCTTCTTAAAATCTACTCGACTATGTGAGTGCGACGAAAATACTTTGCAAGCCCTGGATGAGTGTCTGTAAAAGGTTAACTATAGAGTTGGGTACTTCCCTAATTTATGTTGACGGGGGACCAGACTTAGAGTGGGAAGAATACAAGGTACATATAATAGAGGAAAAGACTGATTACCCCTCTCTTTGTCCGTTTATATTTGGGTTGTTGAACCGCTGATTTACCTTTCATAAATGCCGGCACCCCACATCCCCTCCACCTTCTGACCCCCATTTGTCAGTGATCTTGTTAGTGGACCCTCCTGGGCCTCTTATTCCGACCATTTTTAAAAATATATTTTGTGCCGCTTGGCTGTGTTACTCACCTGCTTTCTGAGCCTGTGTACCTCTTCCTGAATGCACCCGCCTCTCACCTCCCCTGATTGGCCATTAAAATCATTGCTTCTGCCCTAGTCACCAACTGTGCAGCGTGCTCGCCCTTCGCCTTCTGACCCCCATTGGTGAGTGATCTTGTTAGTGGACCCTTCTGGGCCTCTTATTCCGACAATTATTTGGTAATATTTTGGGCCGCTTGGCCGTGTTGCGGACCTGCTTTCTGAGCCTGGGCCCCTCTTCCTGAATCCATCCCACCTCCCCTGATTGGCCACATAAGTGCTTTTAACCCACCCTCCCAGGGCAGCCCTCTGCCCATACAGCCCCTGCGGCGAAGTGCCCCAATGCAAAGGGCGGCTCCAACAGAGGCGGCTCCAGGTTTTGTCTGCATGTGTCAGCAGGGGAAGCCAGTAGACAGCTGCCAACCAGCAGCAACTAAGTACGGTAGAGGTGGCCAAGGTGGGGAGCAGAGCAATCACTCTACTCTGGAAACCCAGCCACATAACAAACCCACTTACATTGTGATAGTACTGTGATTATTAGCTTGTGCCCTCAAAGATAGTACTGTGATTATTAGCTTGTGCTCTCTAACATTGTACTGTGATTATTAGCTTGTCCCCTCTAAGATTGTACTGTTTATATTAGCTTGTGCCCTCTAGGACAGTACTGTGATTATTAGCTTGTGCCTTCTAGGGTAGTACAATGATTATTATCTTGTGCCCTCTAGCATAGTACTGTGATTATTAGCTTGTGCCCTCTAGGATAATACTGTGATTGTTAGACTGCACCCCACCCTTAGAGTTGACCACTCACTGACTTGAACCACATCTAGAAAAACACTGCAATAGGATAGTACTGTGATTATTAGCCTTTGCCTTCTAGGATAGTACTGTGACTTTTAGACTGCACCGCACAGTTTACCACTCACTAACTTGATCACATCTAGAAAGCAATGCAATAGAATTGTACTCCAATTATTGACTTGTGCCTTCTGGGATAGTACTGTGATTGTTGACTTGTTCCTAGGACAATACTGCGATTGTTAGACTGGGCCCTACCCTCAGAGATTAGCACAAATTGATTGTACTTCTCTGGGCTAGTACTGTGTTGTTTATACCATGCCGCTCCCATAGAGATGAACACTTATTGACTTAAAACACATCTAGAAAGCACCACAATAAAACACTATTGTGATTACAAACTTGTGCCTTTTTTAAGATAGTACCAGGATTATTAGCTGGTGCCTCTCTGGTATAGTACTGTAATTAACGGCCCCCACAGCACCCGTAGAAGATCTGTGGATATTAGTTTAAATCTCATCAAGGAAACACCACAATAAAAAAGTACTGGTATTACTAACCTGGGCCTCTCCAGGATAACACAGTGGTTACCACCCCATCCCACACTGGGATAGTATTGTGACTATTAGCCTGGATCACACTGGGATAGCTCTGTGAATATTGGCCTACGTCACACAATTCGAGAATTGGCAAGAAAGCATTTAAACCACTTCTAGAGGGTTCCACATTGGGACAGCGGTGTAAGGATTAGCCCTACTGCCCCGAGATGGCACTGTGATCATTGGCCCTGACATTCTGAGATGATGCTGTGCACAGTACCCTGTTTCAAACCACAGAGATTTGTTTGTTGCTGTAAGTCTCTTCCAGGCAGAACCACTTTAGGGACAGCCACTGGAATAACTTAGCGATATACCACTAGTAGACCTCCCCAACTGGACAGCCCAAACTCGAGACAGAGACTGAACTACCCTAGCGATATCACCTGACTACACCACCCAACAGACAGAGCCCAAGCTTGTATCAGACAATCCCCCACATCCAGTCCAACACCACAAGACAGCCAGACCAAAAGCACAAAGACCAACTCTGCAACAGCAAACCGAAGATAAACCAATCAAAAAAGAAAAACGCTCAAAACCTAAAATGCTTTGAAAACGAATTGGATCAAAGGAAAGACAAAGAGCAGAAAGAACAAACTCAACTGAACACCACCGAAGACTCACAACTGCAGAACACACTCCCACAGACAAGGACGACAACAGAACCAGCACAGAGAATAGAGAAATCCCTATACCTAACTCCATACCTCGCAAATAACCGCTCACCGGAACAAGCCGACCCAACGTACAAATCAAGAACTACCAACAACCAAACACAACCACGCAGAAGAAGAACGGACAAAGCTAGAGATAACAAGAACATAATTGATGCCCTAACCGCTTACATCACCAAAACAAGAGGACCCTCCGCTCAACAGCCACAAAATGTGGGGAAGAGGAGCCTGGTGAAAACAGAAACCCAAGACTGAACCTAGAAGAGCTTTTCGACGACACAGACAGAACTCTATTAACACTTCAACTAGAGATCGACCTGGAAGGAAACCTTACCAGTCAGAAGACAACGCCGACAATAAAGCACAAACCAAACTATACCTTTAAAATCCACTGCAACCTAATAAACGCAAGATCCATGTCAAAACACTCAACAGAGATCTTCGACCTTCTCTGCGACAAGGGCATAGACATACTATTTATTACAGAAATCTGGCTGGATGACAACTACATAATCACACTCCAAAGCTGCCTCCGTACCAACTTCAAATGCCTTCATTTAAACAGGAAAAATAAAAAAGGGGGAAGCCTCGCAATAGCATTCAAAGAACAGCTGAAAGTAAAAACAGACAAACTTTTTAACATCCTGAACTGCAAATTCATGGTCATACACCTACCGGCGAATCCAAAAACAAACATCAAATTCATACTGGTTTACAGACCACCAACATACAATGCGACCTTCGTCGACAACTTCATAGAAGCCATCACCAACATAGCCATCGAACACGAACATCTAATAATCCTGGGGACTTCAACATTTGGTTTGAAGAAAAACATGCCAACTCTCAAAGCTCAGTAATTGGGCAGCGAACAACCATGAAACTGCAACAGTTGGTCAAAGGGGCAACACACTCGGCAGGAGACACTCTTGACGCAATCTTTGCCAAGAAAATACATATCAACACAGCACCACCGATACAAATACTTTGGAGCAACCATCTCATCATTCCATTAGTGATCACACTACCAACTCAAGTCAGCATCCAGCCCCTCAAGATCTCAACCACCACAAAAAGAAACTGGAAAACCGTTGTCAAACCAAGCAACCTAATAGAGCAACTGGAGACGACCAAACCTTCAACAGCAGAACTGGTGAAGGCAGACCTAGATGGGAAAGTGGAGCTACTCCATAAATGGATTGCTGATACAATCGAAAACATCGCCCCAGAAAAACCATTTACCCCCTCAAGAAAAAGAGCAATCGCAAAATGGTTCACCCCACTGCTAAGCACCATGAAAAAGAAAAGAAGAAGCTGGAATTGGAATGGCGGAAAAAATACGACCAAAATAAGAACACACAGTTCCAGAAACAAATCCGATCATATAAGAAGGAAATTCAAAAGGCAAAGAGAAGGCATTATGATGACGGAATCACTAATGCTACCAACACACAAAAAGAAATGTTCAACATCCTAAAATAAATGAGAAACCCACCACGTTGTGACAACACTCCAATACCCTCACAGAAATTATGAAACGACTTGGCAGACCATTTCAAAAACAAAATCAACAACATCCGACAAATCATACAAAACAGACCAACCAACCCGAACACTCCACCAACCGGACCTGACGAGGAGCCATAGCACAAACTCCAAAACTTCCCGGAAATAGCAAGAGAGACATTTGACAAGCTGGTAAAACATAGCAAAAAAGCGGGATCTCCTCTGCCCCCCTAACATCTACAAATCAATCCTTGTACAAAGAACGCCATCAGAATATTATAGAAACCTCTTAAATCTGTTGCTCACAACAGGGACTGTACCACGATACTTCAAATCAGCATATATTAAACCACTTTTAAAAAACACAAGTGGCAACGTTGAAGACCTCTTTAACTACAGACCGATTTCAAACATCCCCTACCCGGCAAAACTCCTAGAAACAAACATATACAAATTAACCCAAGAACATGTAGAAAAACACCACCTGCTAGACCAACCACAAGTTGGCTTCAGACCCGCAAGAGGAACATAATCAGCAATACTATCCATCTGTAACGACCTAAAAACAAACGCAGACTCCAACACAACCTCGGCTCTGATTCTGCTCGACCTCTCCGCAGCCTTTGACACAGTAAGCCATGCCACCCTAAACAAAAGATTGGAAGATATAGGTATAACGGACATGGCACTACTCTGGAATAAATCATTCCTAGCAGACAGAACAGAAACCGTATGGATAAAACCCTTCAAATCTACTCCACGAGTTAATCACTGTGGAGTACCACAAGGATCTGCAGTATTGCCACTATACTTCAACATCTACCAGACTCCACTAATCAGGATCTTCAATAAATACTACATTACATGCTACAACTACGCAGACGACACTCAAATCATCTACAGAATCAGATACTCAAGCCGATCACTCAAGACATAAAATGTCTAAAAGAAAGCTTTGACTGGATGAACGCCAACAACTTGAAAACCAACCCAGGAAAGACAGAAATCATGATTATATCAAAAAAATCAAGATTACAACACCGACATTCACTGGCCGACGTAAATGGGAACCACGCGCACTCCATCTAAGGTAGTAAAAAAACTTGGGAGTCCTAATGGACAATGCCCTAACCCTAGAACCACAAGTAGACGCAATAATTAAGAAATGCTTCTTTCTCCTTCACACAACAAGAAGAATCCTACCTTTCCTCCCATTCACCCACAAAACACTGACAATCGTCGCCCTCTTCATGTCAAGAATCGCAAACAGCCTTTTCCTCGGCCGGAAAAACCTCCTGAAGAAATTACAACACATCCAAAATGCAGCAGCCAGACTCCTCCTCAAACTCTCCAGAAGAGATCACATCACTCAAGCACTAACAATACTACATTGGCTCCCAATCAAACATCGTATCACGTTCAAAAGAATGTGCATAAAACACAGGGCAATCAGTGGACAGGGATCAGAATTCCTACAAAAGAAAATAATCTACAGGCCAAGGAGACTCCTCAGATCAAGCTATGAAATCCGCCTGGAACCAAAACCATATGTCAAGAAAAAACTAGGGGGCTCCTCTTTCTCCCACCTAGCTGCAAAAACCTGGAACAACCTCCTGAAAGAAATAAGAAACACCAAAGACCACCTAACATTTTGAAAACTTTTAAAAACCTGGCTCTTCAACAGCTCAGAACCTAATTGAAACAACTAAAACAATCAAACAGGAAACACAAAGAACAGATTGACAGAATATATGTTAGCTGCAGGAATGAACACAAATATACATGATGGAAAGGCTCAGAAAACACAGTTTGCCAAGCTCTCTCTACTGCAGGTGCTAATATATAATGTAATCCTAGTCCTAGAGCAACGTGAGCTCTGGAGGCTTACTACAGTGATGGTAGTGCAGTAGATCTTTATATGTACAGACTGGATGGAACTATTGATCACTGCTATGCGTAAACATCAGTTAGCTTTGTCTATTCATTATGTAAGAGGAAAGAAAGTAAGAGACTAAACAGAGTGGATGGTGTAGCAGGCAGAGAACTGGGCAAACTACGTTGAATATTGTAGTTAGCAGCCATCTCACTTTCACGGTAGCTGGTATAAAGCAACAGGGTAATAAGACAGAATGTCTAGGAGTACGGAATCAGCTTATGATTTGAGCACCATTTGCAAGCTGCGTGTAACCAACAGGTTACAGAAGTAGGATTTCCATCAAAAGCATTTGGCCTTTTGATCATGTACATTTTCAAGTGTCCACTCGTCAATATGATGTATCTTCCCCAACAAAATAAAATGTAGTTGATACTGATATTTACATATACTAACCTTCACTTTACTGTAAAGCATGGAGACAATGCAGTGCTTTACAGTAGGAATGCTGTAATTATGCATTATGTAACAAATTACCATTTAAGAAATGAAATTGAATGAATTAAAAAAAAAAAGTTAACACCTACTTGTCTTTGGCTAACAGGATACGGTTAGCTTAATAAAGGTATTATCCCGATTACTTCTGGTTTGCAATTATTTGAAAAAGAAAAAAACAATTATTGCTTGCATATACACACACACACACACAGGCCTTTGGAACATAAGGGTGGAGGAGGCTGCTGCGCTTTTTCCATTAGCCCTTTTGAACTTGCAGTGAACAGAGAAAAGAGGGTGGTGGGAGCCCTGAAGGAAAGAGGAACGCTGAGCGATCTCTGTTTTCATTGAACAGGTTAACTTAAATAGCTAGATTTGCTACAGAAGTGCCCAATTAATTATCAAACCTACAGAATTGCATAGCTAATTGATACGCAATACTGCTTATTTAATGTCTTGCTTGCCCACTACTCAGTAGTTGAATCAGGCTACATTAGGTGGTCTGCTGCTGCCTAAACCTTCGCAATGTAGATATGTATGCAGTAGAAGGCATGATCCAGTTAGCAGTCTTATAAGTCACTTTCAAGCACTTTAACCACTTTATCATTGCAAAAGGGCTAGCTGTGGATGAGATAAGACTTTTGGGGAAAAGCTGACATAACATTTGGATCCCAAATTTATGGGCTCCATGTTCTGCATTTTCCAATGATTTTAGTGTGGGCTTCCTTTCGGCCTCTGTTATTGGGAAATACTGTACAAAGTTAGGTGCAGTCCGCCTTGGATAGTATGCTATGGTGAAGGCAAATGGATGGGACGACCCGCAAACACAATGTAGTTGCCAGAAAATAAGACTTGATGACCAGCCTTTTTTTTTTGTTAAGATCATTTGATGTTCAGAATGTTTTCATGCCTGCCCAATCCAAAATGAAAAATTATCTGAAAAGTTGCATGTTTTGTGGGTCTTGGGATATGAGGCAGGTTTGGTCGATACTTAAGCTTTGATGTTAACATTTTATTTCAATGTCTTACATTTATTTATATAAGCAAAACCTCACTATATCGGCAATTTCAGTATCTTGAATTACTGAATATATTATTTACAATCTAGCAGGCTTACACTGGTACGCCCTGTCCCCTTTCCTCCATCCTTGTGGGTGTCCCCAAACATGAGGACGGTACCGGAACCTTTGGCAGTGAAAAATTGAGCGTCCACTTTAAAATTATCATAGCACGTGGGGATGCAGCCTCGGGCGTGGGATAGCACTGCCCGGCCGAGGCCCCACCCTCCGGTGCCTCACCCCAGCCCCTTTTTCTGCACGGACATTGTCAGACCTGGCAGTCAGCACAGAGACATTTGTAGCTTTCCACTTGCTCCCCGTTTAGTTTTTTCAATCTTATTTAACTTCCCTTTGGTGCCTCGCCTCCCTGGCGCATTTGTCAGCTGCCGGAGGATTCTCGAGACGTGTCTCATACGATCTCTCGTTCCCGGTCTCGGACCCCCATGCACTCTATCTTGAGTGTTTGGGGCCCGACCACCGCTGTGACGCATGTTCGGCTTGCAGCGCTCTCTGTCACAGGGCACTGGTACTGGGCTTCAAAATGGGCTGAGAGACACGTGGCAGAGACTGCCAGGCCGAAGGCCATCTTGGATCCAACTCAGGGCCCACCCGTGCTTTACATCTACTCATCACAGCCCTATGGCTACATGCATCAGGTGCTTTGACCAGGAGCAGAGGCCCAGTGCCTCGGAAGGGCGGGCCCCTAGGGCCCCACCGGCTAGCAAGGACAGCTTCTTCGAGCGCTTCTTCTTCCTGATGCGTTCCCCACAGATGAAGGGGCTCCTGAAGGATAAAGTGTGAAGGAGGTCATCCTGCAAGTGGCACCTCCCTTGTCTCCCCCTCTGGGTATTTCGCCAGTTTCCTCCAGCGCTGCCGGTTCCAGTGCTGGTCCCTCCCCTGGTCCAGGCCCTACCAGACCCCTCCACCCCCTCCTGTACCACCAATGCCTCCCCCTCAACAGCCGTTGGACCCGGACTTGGGGCAGACCACGTCGGCACCTGTGTCCCCCGGTCCGGACTCCTCTCAGTCTGTAATAAGGGGGGGGCTATGATAGCGATGAGGACGATAACGCCCAGGACAATGATCCCTCACCATCCGTTAAGGCCTTTCATGACCGCCTTCAGGGCCTGGCAGAGTTCTTGGCGGTCCCTCTGCCCGCGGAGGCCCCCCTGGAGTCGAGAGTGCTAACATAGGTCTTGGGTAAGCGCACCACGATCCGGTCTGGCATCCCTCTCCAGAAGGATGTCCTGCAGGTGGCGCGAAAGGTCTGGGAAAAGCCATGGGCCAACACCCAGATGAACAAGAAGTTGGACAGCAGGGTCATGCTGATGGACGGGGAGCCAATCCTCCTGGCCTCCGACCCGCAGCCGCATTCTTGAGTGGCTGCAGTCTCATTCTATTCTAAACCAGTGGTCTTCAAAAAATGTTTGCCGGGGGCCCCCCTGAGCAAAATTTGGCATGCCGGCCCCCCCAAAAACACCAAATGGACAGTATGTGTTGCGCGCCATCATTGCACCCTACTTCCAGTATAGTCTCTGGGCTGCCCCACCTGCTCCCATCACAGTTGTTGAGCTCCATCATCCCACTCCTACCCAGTCCCTGGGCTCTCCCCACCCCATCACACACCCTGGGCTCTCCCCACCCTGCTCCCACCACTATCCCATGGTTCCCACCCATCCTGCTCCCACCACAGTCCCTGGGCTCCCCCCATCCTGTTCCCAACACATTCCAAGGGCCAGTGGCTGCTGGTGAATTTTTTTAAGTGGAGGGGCATAACTATTTCCCCCAAAGATGCCATAGCGACCGAGCGCAGTGAGGAGCCCAAACCAATCTAGGTTTATTTTTTTGGGGGGGGGGGACAGGGGGAGGGGAAGTTCCCTACGTGAATTTTTTAAAAAAAGAATGGGTTAAAATTTTGCATTGTAGAGCATACTTTAAGAAAAAAAGAAAAAAAAGGTAAATAGCCAAACAGTTTGATATTGGTGCTGGGGGGCCCAGGGGGCAGGCATTACTTTTTTTTTTACTGGACATCTTTGATAGATGTCCAGTAAACAGATACCATCCCTGTCCCCTGGGCTCCACAGCGCCTCAGAAGGAGAGCTGATTTTGACAGGTGAGTAGGGGGATTGTGCAACAAAGGCATTTCTAAAATGCCTTCAAAGAGAAATAGTGTTTCCCTTTGGCAGTTCAGCCAGCCCAGGAGCACTCCCTCAGCTGGAAAAAGCAGCTGAGGGAGTTCTCATTTTTTCACTGGGCTGGCTCCTTCACTCCTACATAATGGGTGAGGGGGCCACTGGGTGGGCACCCCCTCACCATTATGGATGAGCCGCCAGGCTGGGACTGGCCTATAGGGCAATGCCTGTACCAAAAATGCAAAATGCTAGTGTGTGACAGTCAAAATGGGCAAACTTTTTGGCCACTGTAGGCCAGTTTGATTAGTTACTTCACTATGCAGTTAGTAATTTTGACCATTGTTGCTGAATAAATACTCTTTAAATAACACAATTTACTTACATTTTAACACAAAGCACCGCCTTGGGTACTATACAAACAGTCTGTGACTAAAGGAATGAATATCCCTTTACAACTGAGAGCCACTTTTTCATTGGTGCCTGAGTCATTCATGCTTCAGCCCTACCATCAGATCTTTTTAAAACCTTTTTTTTTACATTTCATGCGGCCTCTCACGGCCCCCCAGGGATGCGGCCACGGACCCCTGCAAGGGGGCACGCCCCACAGTGTGAATACCTTTGTCGAGGGAGCCACCACCAGTTGTCTTGAGTCTTTGGGAAAGCACTTTTATTACATATCAGGACTGCATCTGCGGCAAGCCAATGCACATGCTCTCTTGGCTGCGGCTTACCAGAAGCTGTGGTGGGAGCTCAGGGAATTTCGGACTGCAAGGCTCCTTCAAGGCCGGTCTGGCAGATGACCAGGCCATTGCGCAGGACCTCATGGAGTCTAAGGTCTCCCACATCGTCACAGCCAGCAAAGGGCTGTGCTTTGGTGTCGACATGAGAAGGACGGCGTTGATGCCGTCCTCATCTCATCTAATGTGCAGGAGCGGATCCTGGATCTGCCCTTCCGGAGTGTGGACCTTTTTCATTCGTCATCCGATGACGAGTTGGCAAAGAAGAAAACTACCACTCAAACCACCAAGTCCTTGGCCATCTTGACCAAACCTGGACAGAAATCCTTTCTTCAGTACCAGGGCAGGACCGAGTTCAAACCCCACGCTTTCTCCGGCTTCAAGGGGTTCGGGTCCACAGAGGCCTGACAGGTCGCCCAGCGACAACAGGAGGAAGCAGGAGAGGACTTTGCGCTGGTTTTTCCTCTCCCCCTCCTCCAACGCCAAGAAGCAGTGACGTCAATGTCGGGGAACGCATCTTGCCTGTGGGGGGCCATTTGGCTCTATTCCAGAACGCCTGGAAGCGTCTACTCAGCAACCTGTGGATCCTATCTGTAGTCTCCATCGGCTTCAGTCTTCCTCTTCCTGTGCCTATACTTCCTCTCTTCCTCTTTGTCAGATTCGGTCCCCGACTCTTTAACGGGAGGTCCTTTTGCTCTTGGAGATGCAGGCGATAGAACTGGTTCCTCTTTCAGACAGGGGCTCCGGGTACTATTCCAGGATTTTTGGTTGTACCTAAGAACAACCAGGCTGGCCTGAGGGTTGTCCTGTACCTGTCATTTCTAAATCTTTACTGCTGGAACGCTTCAAGATGATTTCTCCTGCGCACACAGCCGAGTCTGTGTGCAGGGGACTAGATTTGTTCCCTTGATCTCAAGGATGCGTACCTGCGTGTACCCATCTACCAACCGCATCGGAAGATTCTGTGGTTCACGGTTATGTTGTGCCACTTTAAGTACCAGGTGCTGGCCTTCAACCTGAACTCGGCCCCTCGTATCTTCACGAAGTTGATGAATGCAGTGGCAGACATTCTCCGCTTGAAGGGCCATCATCTGCACCCTTATTTGGATGACTGCCTGGTGAGGGCAGGGTCACCCGAGGGGGTGTTGCACTCCTGCCAGAGATTGGCAGATATCCTTCATCAGCTGTGGTTCTCCCTCAATCAGAGGAAGTCACAGTTGTGCCACTCGCAGGATCTGGTCTTCCTAGGGGTTCTTTGGGATACTACAGTTTTGTGGGTATTCCCTACACCCGAGAGACTCCTGTCCCTCCACAAGGCGGTGGGGCACTTTCTGGCCAACTCAACCACCTCAGCATGGTGGTTCCAGGATATTCTGGGCCAGAAGGCCTCCTGCGTGCTGACTGTACAGCTTGCTTTCCTCAAGATGAGGTGCATCCAGCTCCACCTGGCGGTCAATTGGGATCAGGTGACAGGGTCTCAGTCGGACAGGATCCAATGCAACCGCTCCTAATGCTCGATCTTTCCTGGTGGCTGATGGATGGCAATGTTTCAGTGGGAGCCCCCCTCACCCGACCGAAGCTTATCCTTGTGGTGATGACAGTCTTTTCTTTCGGGCTGGGGGCTACGCAATTCATGGAGCATGATCCAAAATGGAAGCCCCCCTGCATTTCAATCTGCTCGAGCTCAGGGCAGTGGGCCTGGCCCTCAAGGTGTTTTTTCCCCTCAGCAGGAACAGGTCTGTTTGGGTCAGGACGGACAATTCTACTACGATGTTTTACCTGAACAAGCAGGATGGCACCATTTCCCCCTCTTCTGCATGGACGGTATCGATCTGGGAATGGACCCTGACAGAGGGAATTTGGACTTCAGCAGTCCACCTCCTGGGGGACAGCAATGCAGAAATGGACCAGCTGAGCTGCTTGGGGTTCAACACCTACGATTGGGAGTTGCACACCAACTCCTTGTTGCCCCGGTTGCAGAGAGGGGGTTTGCAGACCTGAATTTGTTCACACCCCCTCTGAATTCCAAGTGCCCCAGCTTGCTTCATGGGCAGGACGGGGTCGGGGGTCTTTGGGAGATGCCTTCAAGATCGGTTGGCACGGCCGCAGGTGTTATGCTTTCTCACCCACCCCTCTGCTCCAAATGCCCCTCTGCAAGTTTGGGACTTTGGTGGGTTGCCGCCTCATACTGATTGCCCCCACCCACTGGCCTTCGAGGCCCTGGTTTTCGAATCTGCTGCAGTTGTGCTCCCAGCATCCCGTCCACCTTCCGATCTCCAGCAGGGGATTCCTGATGCAGCAGGGCAGGGGGGTGGAACATCCGGATCCAGCCAAGCTGGCGGCCTCGTTCCTGACCAGCTGAGGCTACACTTTTCGGATGACAACTGGGACATCATTCAGAAGGCCAGGAGGCCCTCGACTCGGTCCCAGTATAAGAGTAAATGGGACTAGGTTTTATTATGGACTGAGTGAGTACTCTAGTCACTACAGTGAGTAACATTAATTTTGTTCTTATTTGCTGTGCTTTTTTAGGGCCTCCTTCTTAGATCAATGCAGAGCTCTGGTGCAGTGTTTTGAAAGTTCGACTTCTATAGGTTTCAGTGCATGATTGCTGGGTACTAGGAAACTGCCCTTGCAGCAATTTTGCCTCTATGTAAAGCTATTGTATAATTATCCCTATTTTCCCTACACTTGTCGTCAGGCCAGCCTCAAGAATATGGACACAATCTTTCACATACACTACCATCTCCCCTAATTCTAGAGTATCGCCCTAACATCTGTTGTTTGATTTTGCCTTCTTTCACTTTTGCCCTCTGCCTGCTCCGCCGTCCGCCCCGTTTTCTTTTCCTTGACAGACCACCATCTGGATACTCGGGTTGGGAGCACAATAATACCACTTTCCAGACAAGACTCAGTGCTGAAAGATCAGGTGCAGCATCACTGCCTATACCATTACATTGACTCCGAAGGGGGCAGCATAGGCCCACTCTTCTGTCAGCAAGATATGAAAATATACATCTTCCACATTTTCTGCCTCACTGTCTCTAAGTCACACTCCTATAGTTGCTCTTTAAATGTAATCCATAGCTCTGCTTCTTCAAGTAAGAGTGATGCACTGCGCTTGGAATATCCACTAAAGCCAAATGCTAATTGTGTTTTTTTATAAATATTTAACTATCCTGTTATAGTGCCACCACTTGAAATTTGCATCCTCACATATTATATAATTTGGAAGAAATAAAACACGACTTTCGTTTCAGTAGGAGATATTCCCAAAAGCTCCTGAAAACGGTTGTTGTGATGCATGCCTTGTGCCCGCTTGTATTCATTTACTTGCAAGTACACCCCTGATAGAAATGTCAGACAACCAGTTCATTGTGGATGCAGTTGCCGGCATATGCGTTTTCAGACATGATCAAACTGGTATGGAAGAAATCCAGTTGGAACTTATTATTTTTTAGTGGTGTATGTTTGTTTCATTTGACTTTTTTATGGAACCAGTATATTTTCGCCTTGTTTTTTTCACCTCTGAACAAACATAGGGCAATGTTAAAAAAAAATCCATAATGCCGCAATGGCTTCCCGTATGCAGCATTTATAACTGGTCAGCGGAAATTTCCACCTGATCTTTTTGTACCTTTTCAGACATTTACACTCATACTACCTTAACGATAAACAGAAATGTGTTCTTGATACAAAGTTAAATGGCATAGAAAACAGAACTGTGTTATCTGACTGTTGATCATAAAGTATTGCTCGAGAGACTTCAAAGTACAGTGGCTAAAGAGAGGTTGCTCCTCTGACTTTATTGGAAGCCAGAAGGAAAGCAAAAATTAAGGTATCAAACTCAGACAACTGCTGATCGCGTGGGAGGAGCAATGGAAATCTCCCACATATGTTCTGGTCATGCCAGAAGGAGAATAGATTCTGAGGCAAGGTTAATATAGCGAATAAAGGTGATTCTGAACTTAGAGTTGACATCAGACGCCTGACTTTTCTGGGAGCAACCTTTATGTATTGGCAGTTGACTGTTGCAGACATTACTGGCTTCTTCTACATGCAGTTACCTGTGCTGAACGACAGATTTGAAGTACATGAAGGACCAGCAGCAAACAATAGCATAGATGCCTGGCTTGAAACTTAAACAATCTAGCTAATTTGGAAAAATGATAATTCCAAGCAGAAGACAGGATGACTAATTAATTATAAAAGATCTGGTTAGGCTTTCAGAGCTGTTTTAACAGTGAGTAAGGAGACTTTGCATAGTTACTGGCCCGCGGTGACCATGAGTGGCTTTCAGGTCTATCTTGTTTTGTATCTTGATGTAAAAATTGATTGTTTGATCCTCATTTGTCAGTTGTGGATATACATAGAAATAAGTTTATACATCTTTTTGTGCGCCGTTTTTGTTATTGTGAAATGTAACACTTGATGCAGTACAATATTTCAATATGAATGTGTAACCTGGTACCTCTATTTATAGAATAAAAATTGCGTTATAAAAAAATGAGAATTGACACTAGTTTATGGCAGTAAGCACACACACTGTGTTCTTATGTGGCCAGAGAATCCCCAAATATCTATTGATCAGGGATGCAGTGAATGTGCTAATTGTCATGTGGGAGTGAGCAGAGAATGCATCCACCTCTAATTTGTATGGTGTGCATTGCAGATAAAGATCAGTGAGACAGAAGGTCTGCTCGCCTATAGTGGCATAGCCAAGTGCAAGCCATCTTGGTCCCTTTTTTCTAAGTTAAATAAGGGGCTGCCTCTTCCTTAACCCCTTAAGTGCCAAGGACGAGTATGCTAGCCCTTTTTGCATAGACTTGCATAATAGCCTGGCACTTAGGGGTAGTTCACGCAAAATATTATTGTCTCAAAAGATGGGCCATAATAAAAATATATATATATAAAGAATAAAGAAAGTTCCTATGTAACATTTTGGGGAAATTAGGCTCAAAGTTTTGAAATGGGGGCATCCATTTTGTGAATTGAAGCAGCCTCCTCTGTTCATGTTAAGCTCTGCTCTTGCGGCACTAATCAAGCAAAAGCCCCCTACTGGGAGCTTTTGCTTACTGCTGCCAGAGAGCAGAGCTTAACATGAAGAGGAGGTCGCCACCGTAATTGCCTTGACTTTCTTTTTATGTTTCTTGTGCTCCCAGGCCCAGTGGAGCACAGAAAATGTAAAATGAAAGGCACCGCAGTTATAAATACTTCGCTGTCCACTGGCTGAGTCTTCATAATTGCTGTAACTTTCTTTTCAAGTTTCCTGGGCTCGTGGAAGCCCGGCAGATTTAAAACTAAAGGCGCATCAATTATAAATACAACTGTGTTGTATTTATATTTGCCAGTACTTTCGTTTTAAGTTTCCCGTGCTCCCCAGAGCTGGGGAGCCCAGGAGACTTCAAACGAAAGGCGCTGCAATTGCCAGGACTTTCGTTTTAAGTCTCACAGGCTCCCTAGATTCGGGGGAGCCTGGGAGACTAAAAATGTGGCAATTATAAATACAAAAGCAATATATTTATAATTGCTGGTACTAAAGGCGCAGCAATTATGTTAATGTATATTTGTACCATGCACTATCACAACCGGAGTGGTCCCCTGGCGCTCTGGCGGCTCTGAAAGAGTGGAAAAGGGAGGGTGAGTTAGTGGGAGGAAGCTGGAAAAGTGCAAGAGAGCACTGATGTGCTGTTGGCAGCCTCAGCCTGGTGTGTCAGTTGGCTTGCCCTGTGGTGTTTGCGGCCAGTAGTCATTGTGTATTGTTCTGTGAGTCTATTTGTGTTTTGTTTTGTTGTTGCAGTGTAGTGAAGTTCGTGCGGTTTGTTGTGCTGTAGGTTTGTGGTTGTGTTTGGTTTAGAATTTGAGCAGTGTATGCAGAGGAGGAAATTGTTAGTGGATTGGTTAGTTACAACGCTGTTGTATTTATAATTGCCTGTACTTTTGCTTTAAGTCTCCAAGGCACCCGAGACCGGGGAGCCTGGGGAGCCCGGGAAAGCAGGGAGATAAAAAAAAACACTCACCAGCAGCCCAGGGCTGGAAGGAGCCTGAAAGCATTCTCTGCTCCACAGCTGTAATAAGCAAAAGCTCCCAGTAGGGGGCTTTTGCTTCATTAGTGCCGCAAGAGCAGAGCCTAACATAAGCACAGGAGGCTCATTCATTTGACAAAATGGATGCCTCCTAGTGCTTGAAATGTTTGGCTTTCAGCCTCATTTCCTCAAAATTTTACATAGGAACTGTCTTTAAAAATATTTTTTATAGATATTTTTTATTATGGCCCATCTTTTAAGACAATACAAATTTTGGTTGAACTATCCCTTTAATAGAATCTGTGACAAAGTCCCCGTCCTTATTTTTGGGACATCTAAACAGCTGTCCAAGGGGCTAGGTAATTCACTGATTTAGTGGATGATGGTCCCTGGTGTGGTATGAAGAGGATCTCCTGGTCACCACCACTTAGTCCCCGCCAATGAGATAGGGACTGCTGGATGAGTAACCAAATTGCTTCTGGCCAATTTAAGAGATGTACATATCATTACAAAGGGTCAGGGGTTCCTCAGTTCATCCGGTTGGCATCCCATGAAGAACACCAACGGACAAAAAGAACCCACAATGTAGTCTACATCCAACCTATTAAGCAACATCAGTGGATGGACAAGGACAAGTTTCAGGATAGCATCATTCCTGCAGCTATTGCCCTGTTGAATACCCGCCGCTCGTAGAGAATTTGTGACTCTGCTCCCTGAGCCGAGCACTCACTCACGTTCATAGAAACACACGCTTTCCCATTCCAAGATGGCCGGCACAACTTCAAACGCTACGGTCTGCTTGCTAGTGTGAAGAAACTCTAACTGATATATAAAGGCTGTAATTAAGAGGGGGGCAATTAATATCCCAGTACAATCAGACCACCCAGCTTCAAACCCCTGATCCAACCCAGCACTAGGGGACTTCAGGCTCTTGAAACCCCTGCCCGGTAGAGTGATGTGGATGTTTGGAATAAGTCAGTGGTGGAGTTTAGAGGAAGTTGGCGATTCACAGTCATAGTGGGAGAAGGAGGCTGGAGAGAGATAGTAAGGCACTGCAGGAGTCGAGATGAGGGTAAGGAGGAATATCAGGAGAGGTAGGTGGGTGAGCATTGGGAGTTGGCAGGAGGAGAGTATCGATTAGTTGCAGGAGAGGAATATCTGGAGTTGGTAAGAATGAAACAGCAGCTGCAGGTTGGGAATCAGGAGGAGTGCAGCACACAAGTGTGTTACTAGAAATTGAGAGCAGGAAAGGATGAGAGGGAAATATCGCCCATGGCAGGTACTAGAGACCCCTATAAAACGAGTGGGAAGAGGAAAGGGCATGAGTTGTGGTTGATGACGAGGACCAGAATTGGAGTAGAAAGTATATATGTAGGGTTGAAAGTAGGACCCTATGGAAAAGCTTGTAAGCTCCTCTATGGAAACTGGTGATAGGAAACCTGGTTGGCTCTGTGCTCTTGAAAAAAACGAAACTACAGCTGTTCTATGGCTAGTGGCGAGACACTGCGACATCCATGGAATCTACAGGAGGAATTACATAACAGACAAGCTGGAGTACTTTTGGAAGGAAAATCACGGAGACTAAGAGTGCCAGGCAGATTGCCCGAATTATTTTGAATTTCGGAAGATGACATTTGAACGTGTGCAACTTTTATGGAAGGACTTACTTTTTACTTTTAGTTTTGCCCGAGGAGTTTTTTGTGTTTAATAAAATGTGGATCCCACTCGGCTATATGCCCGTTTTCAAAGCAAACTAGGCTAACAGAAGGTGCGGGGTTAGCCCTAATTAAAAGATTTACCCGGCTTACTTGCCCACTTTTCTAGGCATTCAAGCTATTTGCCCACCCCTTACTTGCTATGGCTAGTCATCTGCACGCTGTATATGAAAGTATGCTTTACTACCCTACAGAACTCTGTTATAAGTCATCCTAGCTACTCCACAATCACAACACCGATTTGCTATGTGTGATTACCCCGGGGCCACAGTGCGGTCTATACAACACAGCCCAGGAATGAACGCAGCTGTGCTCCAACCCAGAAAGGGACTGTGACCCAGGACGCATGAAATGCGGGCCGTTGGAGGGCCTGGGAGTTTAGGCGCGGGGTGGGGCTGAAGATGGCGCAGAAGCCATGGGGAGGGGTGGCGTGATGGCGCCACCAAAACAAAAGGAAATAGGAAGGGAGGAAGCGGCACCGGGAAAAGGTGCGAAAGGTAGCGGCGTGGGGCCAGAGAAAGCCCGGCCCCCAGGGGAAAAGACAAAAAAGCGGAGGGGTATAAGAGGGGTAAGAAAGATGACCAAAATCACAAACCAGGTAAGGAGCCTACCTCTGCGGGTAAGCTCCTTGGGACCTGGACAGAGGAAAGCTTTTTTGCCACCCACCCCACCTTGCAAAAAATAACGGAAAAGAAGTAAAGGAACAGAAAATGGAACGCCGAGTACTTTCTTCGTACACGGTCCAAAGCAAGTCGTAGGCGGCATGTGCCCAGGGACGGAGGCCCAAGGAGGACAAGAACTCAGAACAAGCCTTGGGCAAACCCGGAACTGGACACAGTGTGCCCAAAAGCTGATAACAATGTATTATTTTCTTATGTTATGTATTTTCTGCAAGAAAATAAAAATGCCTACGGCCTACTATATTTCCACAAATACAACTAGTCTGTGCTACCATTACTTGCTTAGGGATCTGGGAGGGGGAGCAAAAGGAGCCCACACTACTCAGTTGGCCGCGTAGATGGTCAGTGTGGTTGCCGCTGCATAAATCCCATTCCCTCTATGGCTGTTCCTGAAGCTAGGGCATGTAGTATCACTTGGAAGTTATAAAGTAATTCATACAAATCAGTGCATTGATAAGACGTCCTAGTTCCAATTATGTGTTTGATTGCCCATAGGATAACTGCTTATGTGTAATAAAGTAATTCTGAGATTTACTTCGTTTCCCCACATATAAAGTATTCATGGTTATTCTGTTATAAAAATGTTTGTAATAAACAAGAGGCTAAGCTTTCTAATAGAGTGTTAGTTTCATTTGAATGGCGCATCCGTAATTTTGCTGGGACTGATTGTGCTATGCTGCCACGCGCAGTGTTTCATTTAGTGACAGTAATCGCTGTGGATTGTTTGGAATTTAAGTGGATTTAGAAAAAACGTCCAACCTTTCTGTGAAGGCAGTCCCGGTGTACGTATGTGCGGGACCTGCATAAAGACCTTGAAGCGAAGTGTGTTAAAACGTGCATGAAGAGGTCTTGCGAGGGTACAGGAACCATTCGAAGGCCGAAGCCATGCTATATTTCATGTCTTATTTTGCTGTCTCCCGCAGGCTTTCGAGGAAACTGAAGCCCTTCGTCTCTTCCAGTTCGTCCTGCCGGCTATGGTTAATCTGGCCCTCTCTCTGCCGAAGCTCTGCATGCAGGTAAACAGACACAGTTCACTGCCCTGGCGCGCCCAGACGCTGCGTGTAAGGATAAGTAATGGCTCGGGTCAGAGTGCCAGGGACGGGTTAGGTTTCTGATTAAAGGTTATGTCTGTTCAGTCACTTTCAGTTAACGGACTGGGGGATACGCAGGACAACACGCATCCATAACACTGTAAGAGGATGTTAGATAAACACCATCCTATTTCGTAGCCTTAATTCAAGCCATATATCAAAACACCACATCAGCCTGACACTTGATGTAGGAACTTCGGTGTTATTGAGCTTTTTAAAAGGTCCATTCGAAACAAAAACGCGTCATATTTTAACATTGAAAATAAGTATTATAAATGCCACCAGTCACGTAGCTATTTGTGAGTCAATAGCATGGTAAAGATAGGGTTATATGCGACACTGTGGATCTGGAATATCCTCTAGTCAGGGCTATAACAGATATCCATGCAGCTCAGGGGACAATAGCTAATAATGCCCCCCACGTGGGGCAAAGGCCTAAGTCTGTGTGGCATGAATTTCAGGGGTGCCCCACCCCATTATACGGTTTGGGGTCCAGCTTTTGTGTTTAATCCTATTTACCTATTTAATCATCACTAACAGAAAAGCTCTTCTGAGCCACCCCTTACCAAAAAATATACTTTATTATCCCTCCATGTTAGTAGGCCATGCCACCCCCATCCACCCCTAGCAGACCACATATATACAGATCAGAAATGTTAGCCTCATCACCATCGCCCCTCTGTGCTTTACTATCAGCATCTAATGGAGAAATGTGTTTATATAGTGCTTCATGCCGTATCCCCCTGTTTCTTAGCGCTATAACAGTTGGTGTTTGTTACCTGTAGCTTCAGTGCCTCTATACACTGACATCTTCAGGGCATTTTAGGGGTGGGGGAGATGCACTGTATCTCTTCATTGTCTCCCTTCTCACCAGACGTTCAGGTGTTGTGACAGGCTGCAGTGGCAAAGCACCTTCCTTTGCCATTGATATGTTTTGGAGGCAAGGTCACCGAGCATTGTCCATCTCCACCATTTAATGTTAGGGAAACAAGTTAGTCAGAAGCCTTCTACCACTGGGGATAGGTAGAGCAGTTTGGCAGGTAGCTTTCGGTATCACATTCAGGCTCTAGAAAGACCGTTTGTCAGGAACCTTCTACTACTGCAAAGGCCAGGGAAGATCAAGTCGCCCAACAGCATCTTTCTACAACACCCCCGTCTTAATTGAATGTTACTTGAAGTCTTTGTTAATTTTTCTTTGACTACTAGCTTTGTGATAAAACCTGTTCAGACATCTTCCTCCACCGTCATAATGGTCAGAATGGCTATCAGTACAGCCCTTCTGCCTCTGTGCCAACGTCAAACAGGCACTGTGCCAGAAACGTGGCTCTGTGAACTCCATCATTCAGAAAGAACGTTAAACGTGCATATTCACTTTCAGTTTATAGAACTCTATAGAAATATTTAGCAAGCGTCTCGCTCCCCGCCTACCACCGAGGCCATAATGTATACACAGTCACACTCTCCATATATACACACACACCCCCCTACCTTACCTACACTTGGCAGTTATGGTGAATGATGGCATTACCCGGTGTCTAATCGAATCATCATCACCAATTATTTTCCTTTGCTACCCCAGAGTTGGGCTGCAATCATGCCATACTGTTGTTCACCGCATCCAGCTGGATCCAAGAGCAGGTATTATGCACTTACTTCCTCTCTGCCAAATTAAGGCAGGAATCCCAAGAGCCTGAGAAGATTTGTCTCGCCAAATTACCTCCACTTCTTCCATTGTTCAGAAAGAAAGTTCACTAACTAGTTATCCACCTTCCAGTATTCTGAGTAAAATGTACCCATCTCATGTTTCTTCCCCACCATTGTCAAATTGCGGCGTGAACCTTTTAATTCTTCGGTTCTACGTGGTTTTATAGACCTCTTTTTTAAACGTCAGCACTGTGCTGGTGTACTTTTGGCCTTCAAAAATTCGACCAGGTTTTTTTAAAATGGGGAACCCACTCTGGCCCACACCCACGCCATCACTTCCTTACCCCCACATACACATATGCATGTATATGTGCATGCAATTGGTCGTTTTCAAATGAAAGTGCACCAACCTAAGTGTATACTTTTAAAAAGACTAAGAAAAAAGGTATTATACATTCTTCTTTCTACATGTGATCTATAGATCTGAAAAAAAACATGCAAGGGGCAGGGGTAGAAGCGTAAAAAGAGAAATAGTGGCACTGTCCCCCTGGCGGAGATGGGCGGGAGCATGAAACCAGGCCAGTGCTAAGGGGCTCGTGCAAAACAGATTTTATTTTTGATGTAATTGCAATGAGGGCTTAGGAAGGTTTTCTTTCTGCAAAAAGTAGAAAAAGGGTGGTGGTGTTGACGATTTAGATTTTAATTTTGTTGTCAGCCCCGCTATGTTATTTTAAATGGCTTTACCCCCACGTTTCAATCTGCCACCGTAAAAGTTCAAAGAAAACAAACTAGTGGTACACTGGCCTCTATGAAAAAAGTAAGCTACTTTTTTTGGCATCAAGCGTCTGCAAGGGCTTTTATAAAGAATAAAATAGATGTACAATGTAATGAAAATGTTCTTCTCTACCTGTGCATTCCAAAAATGTGCATTTTAGTTTGTTACTGCTATACGGGTGCAGAGGTAAGAATCTTGACACAAGTATAGTGCAGATAGTTATCATAAGCTTTTATTTATTCAAAAAGAAAGGAACGGTGGTTGGGGAAAGGCCTATATGTCTCTAACTACTATGAGGGGCTGCTCTGCCTCAGCAAAAGACAACTATGGACCCAGTGAAGATGTCTGTCAAACAAAAATGTCCACCGTCCTGTGTCTAAGCCTATTTCCATCCATTACGCTCTCAATCTAACTAAAAGAAAAGTGGGTGTCTTCTTAATTCCAGAAGGAGGTCTCTCCCATTCTGGATGACACCAAGCGCAGTCGCCTGCAAAAGAATGTGTATAGTTAAATGTTCACTGTTCACAAGTTCAAGCAATTTAAAGCTAATCCAGTTCCCCGCTCTCCTGGGGGCAACCTCTTACTGGATTCCTGGTTCCTCTTATTCACAAAATAATGTTCCTAAAAAATCCTCTGGGGAATTCCTCTTCCCCAGTCCGTAGCATATGGAATGGATCCTTTCCATTCTCTTGTGAGCTCTAGTTCACTAACCTGCCATACCTCACCATATTTTCCAATAGTGTATTACGTCTGTTTTACTCGCCTGCCAGGCTTCATTTCTGCAATGCTCACGTTCAAAGATATTCATGTTTTGGGCTCCAGCCTACTGGTTATACTTCTTCTTGTATTGAGGTTGGTCCTCAACTCTTATGCATTCCACTAGTGTGCTTTGCCCGCTTTTATCTGGGACCCAGACCCTGTCCCTTTGGCTTGGCGGGATCCTTGTCCCTTTGTTGCCTAGTGTTCACTTGGACAGACCTTGTATAATCACCTGTCGGGTACTGTCGAACCTAGGTGCACTCTCGATGTTGGTATCTGTTTGTTTGTTCTCCTATTCCCTTGTGTTCCTCGGGACGTGTTTATCTGCTTCACACAGTTCATATTATATTGTAGGTTCTCTTTCTCACCCCCTTGTGCTCTTCGGGATGTTCTTGGTGATTGATTGTTTAATATGCACTTACACTCAAGTGTTTCATAAAATGGGTTTATAAAGTGTGTACCTGTATGCCTCCTTTTCCATCCCCTTGTAATATTTGGGATGTTGTTCTAACGTTTGCAAAGTTCGTATTATATTGCACAGGATCCCTTTCACACCCTAGGCCTTTTATGGAAGTTTTCCTGAGCTTCCCCAGCTCCCTAAATGCCCACCTGACCGGTCCGGCACTTTCCGTACCTTTTGGAGTTCTTGGACGGTCTCCTTTCTCTTCGGGGGTGGGAGCGAAGCTTTTCTCCTTCTTGCTACTCCAGAATTTCTCTCTCGCCTTCGGCCTCCCGCGTCTCTTTTCCTGGTCAGTTTTCGCTGGTCTGGCTTCCTGTGTCTCTGCCATCGATCAGGTCCGTCTTGCTGAGACCTCTTGCTACCTGTAGCAGTCCACGTCCCGGCCTCCAGTGTCTATGGTTCCTCTATACTGGACCAACCAGCGTCTCCTTCCCTACTCCTCCAGGACTGGCTACTCAACATGTTTGTGAGCCCTTCTTCCCTTTTTAACATTAGGCTCACCTTTGGGCAGCTGTACCACATGTGTTGATTCCGCGGTGGGCTTTCGCTTCTTTGCTTCATCTTCCTTGCCACAGTAATATTTTGTCTCAGACTTTGGTGATTCTCTCTCTTCCTCGTCCCAGTCTTTTTAAGGATGTCCTCCGCTCAACCTTTACAAACAGTGGTGTGGGGAATCAGAGGGAATTGAGTGGGGGTTAAGGAAGATGGGGATACCGAAGGGGAGGATGAATACTGCGTTCTCCCAGGACCATTGTTTAATGAGCCAGGCGGGAAATGACCACTCTTGACACAAGCTATCGGGAACTGAGATTAACTTTATTCTCCTTAAAGATCAGGAACTGGTGGTTATTGCATAAACGGGTCGTGCATTAGGCCATTTCCACCAAGCAGTCTCTCATGTCTCTTTCTGAATGTCCTTTGGTCTGTGGAACACTTTAATCTTTCTTTCAAGGCGAGTTTCAGGTTATGAGATTTTTCCCTTCCCCGGACTTAAATCCCTTTCTGGAGTGAAACATAAACATAAAGTCTTAGGCAGATCCAAGACTGAAGGTGGCTGTCTTCTCCAGTCGCCTGGTTCTATAATTGTTTGCTTTTCTTTATGCCCCTTTTACTGAAGCTTATTCGTTTGTTCGTGACCTATAGGCTCTCCTGGGTCACAACTTTCATGTAGCAGTTCAAATTCTAAATATATTGTAAGCCAAGTATTGTTCATGCCTTCTCGCTGTGTGAGTGATTAATTAACGTTTCTCACCTTCGTTTCCTCGTCCGCCTCCGTATCTCCATGGATTGACGCTCCAGCCTTGAACACGCTCCGAACCTCTCGTACGTCAAATCCCAGCAACTGCCAGCTCGTATTTCAGGTAGGGCCGTGGCTCTCTCTTTCTCACAGGAGCCGCGCTGAATCAGCTGTTCTCGGAGCCTCTGGCGATCGCCAGACAGGCTCCTCCCCCACGACGGTGGGGCCGACGCAGCGAGCGAGTTCCTCGCTGCTCCTCTAGCAGGCCAACACGTCGTGATCAGCTGTGCTCACCTCGCCACTCGTAATTTCAGCTGGCTCACATTTCGTAGTAGTGGCGCACACGCTCACAGCTCAGAACCTTCGTCCGTTAGGTTCCTAATGTCTCTCAACTTGGAAAAGTCTTTCAGGCTTCTTAGGTCGACTAACTTGGGTAAACTTTTGACAACAGAGCTCAACAGGAGCACAATCACTCGTAGTAGACGAACATCATCTACTAATAAGCCCACTCATATACGGGCTCGCATTCCTGAGAGATTCCTTCTTCTTCTTCCTCCTCCTCCAACGGCTGCTCACACGACCCCCAGGTACATAAAAAGAAAACAGAGAGAACATTCTATTTCTAGAGAGAAGTACCTCCAAAGGTATTCTTTCACTTCTCATTGGACCTGCAGCATGCCTTCTCTTCATAAACCCTCCCCTCCGGAGGCATGGTGACATCATAATACCATTCAGTCTTCATGGCTGAGTGAACAGTTGTCTAATTGGCTCTGGCTTGTGCTGCGATCTGGCTCTTCCTTTCCCACTTCATCACATGTTTGTGAGCCCTTCTTCCCTTTTTAACATTAGGCTCACCTTTGGGCAGCTGTACCACATGTGTTGATTCTGCGGTGGGCTTTCGCTTCTTTGCTTCATCTTCCTTGCCACAGTAATATTTTGTCTCAGACTTTGGCGATTCTCTCTCTTCCTCGTCCCAGTCTTTTTAAGGATGTCCTCTGCTAAACCTTTACAAACAGTGGTGTGAGGAACCAGAGTGAATTGAGTGGGGGTTAAAGAAGATGGGGATACCGAAGGGGAGGATGAATACTGCGTTCTCCCAGGACCATTGTTACCAATCCCATAAAGGATTTCCTCTCCCATGAGATCCACCCGCTGAGCACCACCCCCAGGGGGAATATCTGGTTGTGGCCTCACCTCCCTGGCCTCATGGAAAGTGGCCTCGCCCAGGAAAGATTTTTGGAGCCACAACATCATCAATCGACACCCCGAGAGCAACTTGACAACATCCGCTAAGCGGTGTTACAGTAGGGCAAGTGGGGGCAGGATAGGTTTTCGCTTTAAGAGGCCTAGTGAATGTCCTTTCCCACATTCTACACAAAGGCAGCATTGTTACCCCGATGCCCAGATGGAAAATACACTCTTTAATTTCTGTCCATAGTGTAATTCCAAGTGTGTGCAACAGTTGCTTCCCGGGACTATGTTGAAGCGGGTGGTGGACGTGCCTAAAATTCTAACCGAAAACACTTTGAGAGGGCCGCCAGAAATGCTGGGAAGTTTACCCCATGCAGGTGGAATCTGCATTACAATGGAAGGCCCTAGTAGACATCTCTGACTCCGAAGAGGAGTGGGAAGAGCAGGGTGATAACGGCATTGAGAATGTCACCGCCGAAATGTAAGAGTATTGCCCCCATGCATAGTTTTACCGAGTAGAAAATCACCCCATGACCTCAAAAGGAATGGCTGATGCAGGATTTCAGGGTTATCTTGTCCAAAATTGTCAAATTACTGGAGCAGCCTGAAATACCAAGGAAAAGACATTTACAACGCACAGATGGGGAGCCAACAAAAAAGAGCTAGATATCAGGCCCAAGTAGAAAGTTATACTAACCCATTTTCTGATCATGATGAATATGAAAACACTCAGGACACTAACATTCATCAGGAATACCAGGAATGTATAGATGCTGATGATTACATCATGGTGTCCCCTAATGAGTTGACCTACCGATTACCTCCTGCCCCATTAAAGACAGATCTACTTAGTAGAGCTGCAAAACGATTCACAATTGTCACACAGGAAACGGATGAGGATGTTGATTTTATGGAGGATATTCTGGAGGAGAAGAAGCAGATTACACAATTTGAGAGGTGAGACCACGAAGCCGGGTGGCAGAAACCAGACTCCAAGGTGGGATGAGAGAAACTGTAAGCCATGGGCCTATGTACATTTTTGTTGAATTTTTATTTATTTTGTGTGGTACTGACAGAACTCCGGTTTAGATAGGATTTTGTGCTGAGGAATTTATGGTTTGTCGCAACCTCCTTGCAAGCACCCTTTTGTGATTTTATTTATAGGTTAGGGCCAAGAACCTATGAGGTGGGGTTAGCCTCGTTTTTGTGTGAAAATAAAGAGCCATTTACAATGCCACCTTGTCCATCTCCTGATCCTGACTTACCACGCATGCCATTGATTGTGTAACCAGGAACAGCTCTGGGTCCACTTAAAGGCAAAGGGTTTTTCCTGAACAACCTTTACAATGTTGAAGGAAGTCCATCTTAGTTGAGTGTTCAATATGGTCCAAGTGCTGAGCTGACCTGCATATTTCCCTCCCAGTGGGGTGTGCATTGGCATTTCTGCTATTTAATCTGTACATCAATGAATTGGTCACTTCTCTTTTCGCTGTCACTGATGTACCCAAAACAGGAGGTCATTAATTGCCAATACTGCTTTTATGCCTAAAATGAGGTGTTAATAGTTCAGACACCCATAGTGCTGAAGTCACTTAATGGATTTCTTAAATGGCCCCTGTTAAAACACTGAGAAGTTGGCCCAAACCCAATCAAGGTAGGTGGATGAACAGTCAAGGCCTAGTCTCAGGAAAAGTGTGAGTGTGGTCCTGGGCTACAATGAGTCCACATAGAACACCACCAATAATTTGTTAGTCAGTAAGTATATTAAAATACTATTATTTCTTCAGCCTTTTGGAACACACTAAGCATATCAAATTCACAGAGAAATAATGTAAATCAAAAACCATATATAACCTATATAAACATTCACCCTTAGAAATAGAATTGCATATGCATTCAGGACCAGTGTTTAACAGGTGAATAATCAAGTGCAGGAAAAATAGGTATAATTGTTAGAATGCACACAAACCCAGTTCCCTCTATGTTATGAAGTCCAGCCCAAAAGTCACAAGTTATAAACTATAGCTTCTTCAGGGAAAGTATTTCAGAACTGATGCATTGGGCTGTGCGGTGCTTTGAAAGTTCTTTAAAGTAAGGTAAGTGCCCCACTCTTTTCTATTCCCAGGGTAAGCCCTAAGAAAAGGATCCTTAGCCTAGGTTCAACGACCAGAGGCCAGGCCTGAGGGAGTTAGGGACAAGGGCTCTACACCCAATGTTACCCTCTGGAGGACAGCGGAATGGGGCAGAAACTGGTATGTTCACTTACCACACTGACTCCGATTCTTCCAGGTGACACTGCAGGTCTTCCAGAATTTGCTTGGGACACAGTCTTCTGTCCTTGGTTTGGGTGAGGGAAGCCCAGGAGTCACGGGTGCAGAGGTCCCTTTTCATGTCAGGAGTTGATTGTGCTTCTCACCAGATGTTTCAAGTGAGCTTCAAGAAGACCACCACCCCCCCCCCCAACTGAAGAAAAGGTTAAGACTTCAGCAGTTCAGACACTCCAGGACTTCTCACGGGTGTGCATAGAGATTGTTCCAGCAAAGGTCATCAAGGTCAGGCGTCAGGCAATCTTCCAGCGATCAACTCATAAACAGTACCTGAACAGCTTCCCTTGTGGTGACATGACTGAAAATCTGAGAGCAGGCGACCTATGGCATATGTTGAAGATCTTGCAAGTCCCAAGGTTCTGCTCGGAATGATGACAGCTGCAGCGAGGTAGCCTAAAAGGGAGTTGGTAAGTCCACTGGGTGCTCCAGGGACACTCCCAAAGGCTTCCAATGCATGGATCCTCAGGCAGGGTTCAAGACTAGCTGCTCCCACCAGTGCTAGGGTCGAAGCACCAACAAGTGTCTTCTGAGATCAGACAGAGGAGCAGGGATTCACCGGGCCAAACACTGGAGTAGATGCTGTCAGCTGCAGGGATTCGTCCTCGGGTCATCAGGGTGCAGAACTCTTGGTTCCAATCATGATCTGCCGAATAGCTGCAGTAGCCCTCCTTTTATCCAAGATTCAGGCTGTGAGCAAGCCCACCAATGGTAGGGATCTGCTAAATTCAAACAGCCCAGGGTTGTTAAAGCCTGGAAAACCTCTGTTCATCACATTCGTCCAGCAGTAGACTTTCGCACGCCACCGGATGTGAACTGGGACAAGGCAGTCCCAGCCGCCACCTTCTGGCTCACACACACAAAGCCCACTTGTCGCTAAAATCAGCAGCTTTTCACTTGGAATGAGGTAACCATATATGATATTGCCTGACTCGAGAAGGCAAGAAGAAGGCCAAACAAGATGGCCAAAGAACAAGCGAAAATCTTGTGGCATGGCCATGTTACGGTGCTAGCCACCTTTAGTAGCCATTCACGGTAAATGCAAAAGTGCACGAGAAAAATATGACAAAAATTGTAAAAATCATACAGCTGCCAACAGCTCGTTTTAGGCACATATCCAAAGTAATCAAAAATCTAACTGCACTGCACTACACTGTAAGTTGATTTAAACATACAAGAATTCTTAAAGAGAAGAGATCTGTCAGTACTGATCAACTTGGGGACTAGGTTTCCCTATAAGAATGAGCGAAACAGGCAAGGGAAGAAAAGCTCAAGGCTTTATTGACCTCCAAAAATTAGGACATGATTTAAAAATGAGCTAAAAGACTGGGGCATATAGGAATCTATGGAGGGAAAGGTGCAAAATGAAAATCGATCTTAACATCACCAATTGATAAATACACTGCATTCATGGACCGTAAAAGGCACATCAGTTAACGTTGCCAAATGTTAAGTCAAAACCTTACACCCTGTGATAAATCTGATTATGTCATCGCTCCTTTCATGGAGGTAGCCTCTCCTTATGTGTCCATGGGACGACAGCTGCTACCTGATCCTGACTCTGGGGGCAGCTATTTGAGGGAGGACAACATGGGGGGGAGGCGACAGTCGGGGGGATGACATGTGTTATGCATTTAAAAAATGTAATATCTTTGACTCTAAGATGGAGTCTATTGCAGTGCATTCTGGGTGCACAAGCCCCAAAATGCATTGCATTTGACTCCAAGCCCAAGTGAAATCTAATTTCTGAACACAGTGTGCATTTGCTGAAGCAAGAGAACAACAGCTTGGTTTTGTGTTCAGGCGAGGTTTGTTTTGCATTCCGCAAGGTGCCGAAGAGCAAGTTCTCTCGGCTCCCAATGCGAAACAGAGGGTGTTTACGTGTCAGTGGAATTCTGCAGTCTACACTGGCCGGGTAGTTGTGGAATTGCATTGGAAGTAGACCTCTCTGGAAAAGTACTGAGTTGTAATTTTGTACATTAGAGTGGCTAATATCAGACAAGGCTGGAAAACGAAAGAGTCACTTTTGCTTCTGCTGGATTGAAAGAAGGTAGACGTATCTTCTTCTTCAGTCTGTTCCCGTTGCGAGGGTCTCTTTGCCAACCTGGGGTTTTAAAAGCTGTCCAGTGCTGTTCTTGGCAAAAGATGAAGTGGTGCAAACAAAGGCTAATAGTGATGTAATCCTTCCTATTATTCTGTATGTTTATTCTGTAACATTTATCTGAGGATAAATGGCCAGATAAACGGCCAGATAAGTGCCAGTTTTATAATCTAATTGAGAGAGTGAGTTCTTGTGTTCCAAAAGCACACTGCCTTCTTGTTTTTTCTGTGCATTGGGGAAACTCATAAGCAAAATATATATGTATCTGAGCACTGAGACTTGGGAGAGCAAAACAACATGACATCATCAGGTGAGACATGGTATCCCCCTTTTCCCTTGTAGGGATATCCTCCCTCCCCTTCTGCATGCCATAATAGCATACTGCCATTATTCCCCTTGAAATTTTGACAACTCTACTGACAGTACTCCTCAATATCAAATGAAGTAACACACATTGAGACGAGGAAGAAGCGAGGAGCAATGATGATTTATTTTATTGAGTATCAAACACCAGCGGTCTAGTAGCTGGAGAAAGACGGGTCAACACGGTTTAAAACCTTGCCGGGAAAAGAAGTAATTAGTTCATATTCTCCTTATGCAGCTTTGGTGAGAAGATCAGAGAAACCGGGAATATGGCTGCTGGCGCCGGTGCAGGAAACGGAGCAGCAAGGCAACCCAGTGAGCAATGTGCTCAGTCAAGCTCTGTGGAGTCTGCTGCGAGGTGAAAGGAAGCAAACAGTGCTTACTGACAGCCAAGGGAGCTGGGGCACCGACAGAGAACCGGATGGATACTGGAGGTACCTGCATGATCAGCGAAAGCCTCGAGAGCCGGGGAAGCACCCAATGCGGAGACACAGAGCGAGCCAAGAAAGCAACCAATGAGCCCAGGGAAAGGATAACGAAGCACTGTTGGGCATGGCATCCGAAGCCCTAGACAGTGGGACTGGGCTCAGGGACCCACAGTACGAACTTGGGAAAAGCTGACCAGGGAAGACAAAGCCTGAGAGGCCAAGTGTAGAAAGTATCCTGCTTAGTCTTGTGAACCTTTGTCAAAGGGGAAGCCAAAGCCTGTGAGAGGCCCTGGGAAAAAAGAATCCCATTTAGCCTTGTGAAGACAAGTGATGGTGTTGGGCAGGTTATTGAACTCAACATATCATACATACCTCAGGGCTCCCCCACCCCGATACAGTACAGTAAAGTGTGCAAAGCGAACTGCATAAGAAAGCCCTGGCAGGAGAGTATACCAGGCAAAGTCAAGTGTGCAAAGTGAACTGCAGTGAATGTGGAGAAGAACCTGGGAGGAGAGTACACCAGGTGTTGTTTTGTGAATCAAGGAATCCCAAGGAAGATTCATACCTTAGTATTTTTGATTGTGTTGAATGTGAAAAGGATCTGGGGAAGGGAGTCATTTTTCCTGGATTAAATCACAACATCAATAGCAGGGAAATCTTCCTTGTGAACTGTGAAGATCATTCAGTTGCAACTTCTGTTGGTTGTATACCTTTTTGTTGAACTTGAACATTTGTGCACTTTTCAAGCAAGGAACATTATTACCCTTAGCACCTTAGAGTTACTTTTAGAGTCTGATGGCTAGGATAGAGCTTCAGACATTTTTGCTTTGGACATCTTGACACAGAACATACCCTTAGTTTTGGTTGAGGTAGGGAAATACCTCTTAGTTTAGGGATAGTGAGGCATTTTTCAACCCCACTAATATTTAATAAAAGTCTATAGCCAAAAACATGAGTCCTGTGTCCGCGTCTCATTCCTGGCTCTTCACAGCCCTCATATTAATTTCAATGTATTAATATGGATACAATTGGTAAGTACGGTATCTGCCCCTTACTTTCTCTAAATCAATGACATGGGGTGATCATGTCAGAAAGCAGGCACAATATGAAACAAATATATTCAGCTTTGCTGTCTTTTGTCAGATCAACAGAATGTCATCCAATTAAAGCTATGCTGTTGCATATGGGACAGGTGTATGGAAAACACTAACAAGGAAGTGTTAGTCTGTGGAGAGAATGGTTTTCTGTTGATTTACTATCGCAGTACATGAGTGCACTGCTTTACAGGGACACTGAGACAGGCTGCCCGGCAGAATCGCATGATCTTCCTCTCTTTTTGCAGGGCAAGAGCAACAATGATGGATCAGGATTACTGGGCTGACACTAACCACCACCCGGAGTGCCACTGACATGCAGCTCTTGTGATTTGAGGTGCCCAGGTTGGTGCCGGCCGGATCACTCTCCTGGTTGGCATGGTACAGCAGGCCAGCATTTCTTCACCCGGCTAACGTTCGTGTTCTGTCCCCCTGCTCCTTGGGTACAGCTGCCAGACTTACTCATACTCTTACATACCGTCCCCTTTCCTTCATACTGTATGGGCGTCCCTTCCAAGGGACAGGAGACAGAACCTTTTTCACCAGAAAAAAACCTTCATCCCCTTTAAATTTAGAGGCGCGCAAGGGTGCTGCCCAGGGAGCATGCCCTGCCCTGACTCCGCCCTCCGGCGCCACACCTCAGTCTCCTTTTCCACATCTACGGGAACGGGCCGAATTCACTAGTGCTCTTGGGTTTGTCTTCGACCATGTAATTCCACACGCGGATACTTCTTGTTTGTCTTTTTTGTCTTGTTTATCATTCAGGTTACTCGGTCCTCAGGCGTCACGCTCCTCCCCAGCGCATGTCGACTTCTCCAGGGTTCAGCAGGTGTCCATCCTGCAACGGGCTCTTCCCAACTTCAGACCCCCACGCCCTCTGCCTACGTTGCCTTGGCCCAGACCACAGTTGTCAATCATGTTCGGCGTATGACTCGCTGTCCTCGAAGGCGCTGAAGAACAGACTAGCCAGGTGGAGGGAGCTCTTCCAGAGGTCACCTCCAGAGGATCTCAAGAACTTTGTGAAGCATCGAACCAGGCCCAAGGTAGGGCTGATATTTTCCATCGCACCCCGCAAGGGAGACTCCTTCCCAGGGACTCTCACGTGCGGGAGAGGTCCTTCTACCAGCACGTGCACGAGGCTGCTTCAGCTACTGGCCCTCAGGTCGAGGGATCCTCGGATCCTCCCGGGCGCAGTGTTGAGGGACCAAAAGGTTCTTTTACCGAGTCCATGGCCGAGGGGCTATGCCCTAATACTGGCAATACGCCCACGGGGGCACCCAAACACAGCTCTACCAACCCCCTGGGTCGAGGGTGTCGCACCTACCGGGCTAGGCCCGAGGAGCAGGGCAGGCCTCGGGATCCACATGCAAGAGTCTTGGGGGAGGCCGGGCCGAGCAACACGTCGCAGACATGTGGCAGGCAGCTTGACAAAATGGCCGCCATGCCAGAAAGAGGCACCTGTCCGACGCCATTCTAGGAATTGGGTGAAGAACGGGTGTCAAGGTGGGACTGGCCTCAACCAGGTACATGGCCTACAGTCTACCCCTCATTTGCACAGGGCAGTTTTCCTATGCGTCCATATGGACAGAGTATGCAGCGGCTCCAGCAGCTCCCCGCTACCCCGTCGGCACCCCCTGCCACCTCTTTGGCCAGTGAGGAGGTGCTCTTCGAGAAGTTCCTCGGCCTCATGAAGTCACCTCAGATGGGGGGTTTTCATCAAAAGACGCCATCAGAGATGTCCTCCCCGCAATACTAGTGGCAACGCAGATAACCTCCGCACCAGTCCCTGGCGCAGCCACCTCCTCCGGCTCCCCAGCCGACTCCGCAGGGGGCTCCATTGCAGCCTCTGCCGCTGCCTCCTCATCCTCTGGCCGCAGGCTCTGTACCCCAGCCTCCGGCGCCAACTACTCCTCCTCCTCCACAGGATCCCCCACATCCGCAGGATACGGATGAGGAGGAGGATCCAGACACACCATCCTCAGCCAGGGCCTTCCACGAATGTCTTGCTGGTCTGGCAGAGTACCTGGGCCTCCCCCAACCCGAGATCGAGCAGCCGGCAGACGGGGTTCTGGCTGAAGTCCTCACGCTACGCCCCTCTCCCAAATCGGAGATTCCTATGCAGACCGATGTAGTTTCCCTGGCCAAGAAGGGCTGGCTCCAACCCTACTCGGCCCAGCCGATCAATTGACGCCAGGACGCCAAGTAGAGGCAGGTGCAAGGGAATTACACTCTTGCTTTCGGCCCATCCTCAACCAAACTCTTCGGTGATCGCTGCAGCATCACCATACGCCAAGCCCCAGTCGGCCTCGGCCTCTTCTTCTGCGGGGCTGCTAGGCAAGGAGGAGAAGATCTTGAAGGCTTATGGCAAGAAACTCTATTCCGCCTCTTTACATCTACGTCAAGCCAACGCCGATGCCATGCTGGCTGCCGCCAACCAGAGATTATGGCGAGAAATTACGGACTTCCTCCCGGAACTCCCCACCCAGAGCCAATCACACTTTAAGGCGGGGCTAGCTGAAGCTAAGCTGGTGGCGCATGACCTCATGGAATCCACAGTGGCTCATATTGATACCTCAGGCCATGCCAGCTGTATTGCCACAGACATGAGAACAACAGCCAGGCTCCGGGCAACAAAATTCAACCCGGATGTCCAGGAACGCATACTAGATCTACTGTTCGGGGGGGGGCCTTTTCCACTCCTCTATGGACGAGGAGCTGGACAAGAAGAACAACAGCTCACAAACGGCAAAGTCTTTATCCATCCTTGCAAAGACCACACCCACGTCGTACACCCAATCTCAGCAGCGCTTTGACTGGTGTGGTACATATGGAGGGTTCTGCCGCTTCCAGGAACACAGATCCAGTCAGCCGGACCGCTCGCCATCTCAGAGCCGGCGCAAGCAACAAAGGGGGGGGGGGGGAGTAAGGGCTGTTTCCAGTCCCCCTCCTCAGCGACAGCCTTCGAAGGAAAGAAAGCATGACACGTCCCTTCCGGTCCATGTGTCTCTGGTGGGGGGCAGGCTTGCTCTCCATGCACATTTCTGGCGCCAGAATGTTGCGGACCCCTGGTTCCTCCCCGTAGTATCCACGGGGTACTGCCTACCCATCTCAGCCTCCCCTCCCTTCCCTCGAGTTGGAACAGCACCTCTTCTCGCAGTGATCCGGTCGCTCATAGAGAGCCAGGCAGTGGAGGAAGTCCCAGCCTCCCAGCGAGGCTTGGGCTTTTACTTCAGGATTTTCGCCATTCAGAAGAAGAGCCAGGCGGGCCTGAGAGTTGTGCTGGACCTTTCCACCCTCAACCTCTCCTTACCCCTACAAAAATTCAAGATGGTTACGCCAGCTTTTATAGCGGAGTCATTGTGCATGGGAGGCTGGATGTGCTCCCTGGATCTGAAAGACGCGTACCTACACGTCCCGACCTGGCAGCCCCATCGTTCTTTCCTACGGTTCAGGATCATGGGCTACCATTTTCAATACAAGGTCCTTCCTTTTGGCCTCAACTCGGCCCCCAGCGTCTTTACCAGGCTAATGAATACGGTGGCTGCCCTCCTAAGAGTGCAGGGCCTCCACATCTACCCATACCTCGACGACTGGCTGGTCAGGGCTACATCCCCGGAAGCGGTTCACCACTCTTCCCATGCCCTTATGAACATACTGCACGATCTGGGCATCTCGCTCAATCTAAAGAAGTCTCAGCTGCAGCCCACGCAAACTCTGACATTCTTGGGCCTCATCTGGGACACGTGCTTTGAGAGGGTATTTCTGTCGGAGGGCAAGATCTCGGCAATCAAGAGGAGACACCACCCACTTCCTCATCAGGGAGGTGACCTTGGCTTGGTGGTACCAGCATCTCCTGGGTCTCTTGGCGGTGGTCCTATTAGTCGTTCTACACACGTGATTGAGGATGTGGAGGATACAGCTGCATTTCGCGGCCTCATGGAACCAGGAGCAGGTCTCCCAATCCGAGATGATCAACGTTCCTCCATCTCTCCACCCGGACCTAACATGGTGGTCCAGGGACTGCAACCTACGGAAGGGCAAGCCCTTGCGACTGCCCACCCTGCAGGCCACCATCACCACACTCCTCGCTCGAGCGCCGGGGAGCCACCCTGGACGATCTCCCTGTCCATGGCACCTGGACTCGACAGGAGCAGGACTACCACATCAATTGGTTGGAGCTGAACGCCATCTGGCTAGCGTTCAGAGCATTCCTACCACTTCTTTGGGGCAAGGTTGTCCTCATCCAGACAGACAACTCGACCAGCATGTACTATGTCAACAAGCAGGGAGGCACCAGATCCCCTCCTCTGTGCAGACTGGCAATCAGCATGTGGGAGTGGGCCCTGTTAAACGACATCTACCTCACAGCAGTCCACCTCCCAGGGGAATACAACCTGGAGGCGGACAGGCTCAGCAGGTTGGGAGCAGAAAATTACTAGTGGCAGCTAAACAACCTCATTTTTCAGGAGATCTTCAGCAGGTGGGGTACTCCCCAGGTGGATCGCATTGTCACCTGGCACAACAAGAAGTGCCCTCAGTTCGCCTCCTGGCAGGGACAGGGTCCCGGGTCCCTGGGCGATGCATTTCGGCTTCAGTGGAACGGCATGAAGGCTTACGCCTTCCCGGCCACCCTGCTGATTCACAGAGTGATTTTCAAGATCAAGGAGTCTCGCCAACTCAACATCATTCTAATCCCTCCATGGTGGCCGGCCAGGCCATGGTTTTCGGAGCTACTCAGCCTCTCAGAGATGCCCCGATTCATCTCCCAATGGGCCCGGCACATCTTCTGGCGCAGCAAGGGGGCAGGGTCATCCACCCAGTGCCTCAGAAACTAGCCCTCACAGCGTGGTGCCTGATCAGGTAACGCTGCAGCACCTCAGCCTCTCCCATTCTAATCTGGAAATAATACAGGGCGCAAAGAGCAAGGCTACCAGGGCTCAGTATAAAAGTAAATGGACCAGGTTCTGCCACTGGGCAGACTTCAAGGCATGTACTTTGGATGACAGGCTCTCCTTCTCGGCGCACCTCGCCCATTCTGGTGTGCAGTTGGACACCTGCCGTACATACCTCGCAGCCATCGGGGCTTACAAGAACTCCGAGGAGGAGATCTTCTCCTCCTCCAATCCTATCGTCAAGAAACATTTGACGGGGCTCGCAAGGCTCTACCCGCCCAACAAGAGGCCGCACCCCGTGTGGGACCTTAACATAGTCTTGGGCGCCCTCACGCACAAACCGTTTGAGCCAATAGCGTCTGCGGACATCAGGCGGGTCACCATCAAGACGGCCTTACTGGTAGGCCTCACCTCGGCTCGTAGAGTCAGCTAAATCCAGGCGCTGGTCACCTCGGAACCATATACTACCTTTCAAAGGGACAAAATAGTCCTGCTGACACACCCAGCATTTCTGTCCAAGGTGCCGTCTGCTTTCCACTTGAATGAGGAAATAGTCCTTCCTATGATTCCTGGATGTCCGGCGTGCCCTGAAATTCTACTTGGACCGGACCAAGGGCTTCCGCAAATGGGATGTCCTGTTTGTCACTTTTGGAGGCTCAAGACCAGGCTATCCATATCCCGATGTATGGTCTTGGCCATCAAAGAAGCATATGAGGGCCAGCACAAGCCACTTCGAGCCAACTTGCACGCCCACGCAGTCAGGGAGAAGGCAACGGACATCGCATTCAAGAGCCACGTCCCTTGGCAGGTCATAAGCAGGGCGGCCACTTGGGCCACTCCCTCGGCTTTTTGCAGCCATTACTGTTTGGCTGCCGGCTCTAGATCTGATGCGGCTTTCGGACAGGTGGTTCTCAGGAACCTATTTGCTTAAGGAGGGTCTTCTCTCCACCCTCGGGCTACATTCAGTTGTAATCGCCCATGCAGTATGGGGGAAAGGGGACGGGAAGTAAGAGTAATTATAAGTTACTCACTGTAGTGACTAACCTACTCTTAGTCCTCTTTCCTCCTTACGTCCCACTGTCCCTCCCCCTAATAATAATGCTGTCATTAGGCAATGTTAAATGTATTGTCGACGTGTCCATGGGGACTGAGGTGTGGCGGCGGAGTCAGGACAGCGCATGCTCCCAGGGCCACCCCCCTGCGCGTCTCTAAATTTAAAGGGGAAGACGGTTTTTCTGGTGAAAAAGGTTCCGTCTCCCATCCCTTGGAAGGGGCGCCCATGCAGTATGGAGGAAAGGGGACTAAGGACTTCTTAGTCACTACGGTTAGTAACTTATAATTTTTCTTGGTCTCCCTTGCTCTCTCTCACTCTCAAACGGCGAATGAGCCACTTTAAACTCCTAATCATCACCACATCTCTATGGAGCCTTCCTGAGAGAAAGAGGCAGGGAGAGGACGCGAGGTAGAAATGCAGAGGGTAGAGAAGGGAGGACAGAGTTGGTGGAAGAAGAAAGAGGGAAGGTAAGTGGGTTTGGATGCAAAGTCGAGGAAGGAAGAACGAATGAGAGAGGGATGGGGGAGTGATGTAAAGCGAGGAGGGATGAAAAGGGAGATTGAGGATTGAGATAGATGGAAGGAGGACAGGGAAGAGGAGGCAAACCGATTGCCCTCTGTCTATGTTCGTGCCCACCTCTTCATCTGCAGAGGAGTGGTGGCACCCTGATATATAGATCATTGATGTACCTACAGATAGAATTTTTTTTCGATTGTGCAGTATTATTGAGTGTCATCCACGCCCCTTCACCTTAGGGGGTGCCTACCTCCTTTGATCTCTTCCAGGGTCCATTGTACCCTCCTGGATCACTGTACCCTCCCTTGCGTCATGAAACAGGGAACCATCCTTTTATGGCCTGGGCCTCACCTGCTCTCACTCCGCATGAGGACCAAGGACAGGGAACCCAGCCTCATTGCAAGGCACAGTCCCCTGTCCCCTATTGTGATGCTGCCATTCTGTCAAGGAAAGGAAGTCCTGTGCTCTACTGGAGTTGAGGCGTGGCAACTTTGAAATGATATTTCCCCTTCTCCTCCAGGGCAGAATTGTATTCTAGCTCAGACAGGAAATTTGGGAGCATTTCAATCCAATAAGAGAGTACACCTGCAGCAGGCTGCAATGATGTATGCCTTATCTACATGTCGGAGGGACCAGCCACAAGTAATATAGCTCAGTATTTTAATACAAGCACCTATTGCATAGATCTGTGTTAAACCTGGGGCCGCAGGTTTCAATTCCAATAACATAGCTTACTATGTGAATGCACCTGCTGTAGAACTCTATGTGCAACCATATTGTGCAGCTGCTCAAGAGACAGAGAGAGGCTTGTAAGGACAGAGAAGGAGGGAAAGATGGGAGTGGAAGAGGAAGAAAATGGAAAAAAGAGCAGGGGTAGGTGAAGAGAGTGAGCCAGGGAGAAGTTGAGAGATCGGAATGTGGCGGATGGGAGGGCATGGTGGGCAGGAGAAGAACAAGAGCACAGGTAAGGGGGTTTGAGAAGAGAGACAAGCAAAGAAGAAAGAATGAGGGAGTGATGGGGACGTTACATGTGGAGAGAGGGTAGTCAGTCAAAATCTCGAAACCAAAATATCGAATACAAAAAGACCGAAAAAAAAAATATCGAATTTTTTATTTATTTATTTATATATGTTTTTGGGGTCAGGTAAGTAAAAAAAAAGGGGTAAAATAAAAAAAAAATGAAAAAAAAGGGGGGTTGGGGGGGGAACCCCCCCATTTAAAAAAAAAACACATTTAAAAAAAAATTCGATATTTTATTTTTCGGCCTTTTGTATTCGAGATTTTGGTTTTCGAGATTTTGGTTTTCGATATTATCACTATGAACCGTGGAGAGAGAGATAAGTGGCGAGAGACTGACAGACATTGAGGAGTGTTAATGGGAAGATTGAAAAAGGAAAGATCAAGAGCAGGGGGAACTATTGCCATAGCTTGTAAAATTAAAAGTGAACAAGAGCCTAAGAGGTGAATCCCAGTTAATCATTCCCTAAGAATAAAAGGTATGTGCCTTTCATTCCAACATATGCCTTAATTGAGCCTTACACAATGCACTACAAATCCAGAGCAAACGAGAAGCAAGAATAATATGGCAACATCTGTCTACTGATCTTAATTTCCCATCTGCTCTTGACTTTCTATTCCATCCACTCCCTGTTCACCTTTGACCCCCAGTCATCTAAAATCCGCTCCTTCTCACCCCGTTCCTGTTTACCACCACTGCCATGCAGTACACAAAGCGCCACCATGTCTTCTTGGTCTGGTTAGGGAGAATCTTGGGTGAAGACTCCTGTGCTCTGCGTGAGCTGAGCGATATGGCCTCCAGCCCTTATTACATCTCAGCTTGAATGTGGTCCAACTATGCCACTCTGAACACTCTGGCCTCTCCCATCAGCCTGCATAGATGGGGGATAGCTGGTTGGCATATTGACCCCTTCCCATATTGCAGCATTTGTGGCTGAAACATTTCAGTTTTAAGCATAAAATATTACTTTTTGTTGCATATTTTGTTGCATATTTTTAGCAGATTTTTAATTGAGTTGAGTCTGCGAGTTAGGGCTAGTATGCAGACAGGGTGCTGCAACAGCAATTGGAAATTAACCAATATCCTCGAGGCGCCATACAGATTTGGAAAAAACTGCTAATATGTGTGGTGGAAATGAAGGGTTATGTATGGAGGAACACTAATCTACTTAAAGCATGAGTGAGGAATTTTGGAATAGCATACGCTTCAAACTGATTCACTTCTATGGGCACCTAGTTTTGGCACTTAGAGCACAGTGAGATTGAATGATGTGCCCAGGATCGCAAACTTTGGTTTTGTGGTGGAGCCAGAATTAAGACGAGTCTGAAATATAAGTCCTTGACCACGTACTTTACCAGCTCAAGTTGCCACAAATACGTTTTAATGTTTGTGTTTGAAACCCTAAAATAATACTAAGTTTTATACTGATTTACTTTAAAAATGAATTAGTCACATGATAAACTTGACAATGTATACATTTTGATCATTAGTAGTAATTGGGTTATTTTGTTTTGGGTCCTAAATTGAATGAAAGGGACCACTTCTCTTTGCACTTTTTGGGGAAAAGGGCCCTTTTACTCTTCACTTTACCACTATGTGTCTGAAAAAGTGTAAATTCCTCCCACAGTTAATGATTATGGCCGACATCTTGAATGGATTTCTTTGAAATCTGCCTGCTTTTACCAGGTGTAAAAGTCAGGTGGAATCCATTGGAATCTATCAGTTTTTCAAGAGCATAAAAATACATGCTGGCGGAAGACCAAGTGGATTTGGCAGGGGGACTTGGAAGAGCAAGCTAACAATTTAAGTCTGCTCTGCTCTCCAACTTCAACTGCCAAATCATACAAAATTATGCGGGTGTAAAAAGCTTTTACCGACACGTTTTCCACTCTGTGTGACTTGCAAAGGGCCTTCTATGATTATAGCGTTACTTTTGGTGGATTTTGCATTTGATACAACCGGGACATAACACTCTGTGTAGTTTCACTGTTACCACAGAAGGATGACAGCTGCATTTTTAATTTACCTCTGGTAAAAAAAAAACCTGTTCCCCACCTCTGCTGGGGGATCCAATCAATGTCAGCAATTTGGTGACATGACCAATCAGGTAAGTTAGCAATATTTAAAATGACTGCATTGTTCACGTGATTTCTTTCTACATGATGTAGTGTTCATCAATAAACCAAGGTAATGTATTTTAGTTAGAACAAATTTATGCGAACAATTTACTGTAAAGCTGCAAAGTAGATACCTGAATCACCTTCCATTCTTCATAATGCAAATATTTACAATTACCTTTGCGCCTGTTTTCTACATGAATGACATAACGGTGCTGACATTTTATTTATTCGGTTGTCAATATATTTGTTACACGATTTTCCAGAGAGCCTAATGACACCTACATTTTATGTGAGGCTACACCTATCTATGGTTTAGTCTTTTTTAATTTCTTATCGTTTTTGTTTAATTTACAATTGTATATTTTCATCTCCCCTTTTTACTCAGGTTCTCAATTTTACTTAATTTATCTACGTATAATTTTTGCTTTTGGCCATCAAAGCACCTTATGGCCAGAGTAGGCTTTAAAATTACTTTGGTTTAACGTGCTTTTAGGGCCCTGGCCTCTATCGTGGTAGATCGGAGTCCTTTGCAGGGTTGTTTATCTGAATTTCTCAATTATTGTACAACTGCAGCGTTCAACTCAGGGATTGTGGTGAGCAGTTTGAGGGGACTACAATCTGAAACGTGTGAAGTGTGATGAAAAAGGCAGCCATTGCACGAGAGTGGTTAATGCGCAATTAGCGTTCCTTGCAGGTGCCAAAGTGAGGTGAAAGGGCACTGGCCTGCTTGATTAGAATCAATCTCTAAAACCTGAAACACTGCTGTATTATTTTCAATACGATTCCAACTTGGTAATAGCTTTCTGCCACGTAAAATATGTCCACAGTACTGGCGCCTTTCAGGCAGCTGACCTACTGAACTATCTGGGTGGTCGGAGCTATTGATCTTTACTGATATAACAGGGAGTCAGATGATGGATTAGTGAAGGTCATGGCGGTAATGCATATATTGTTAATCAATGGACTTGTACACCATTTTCTGTGAGTCTAATTATCAATAAGATAACAATAGTCAGGGACAGGCCGCTTGTAAGTGCGCTTGGGCAATATAGTATGTGCTGTGGCATGCAGCGTAACTAGGTATCGAGGTAACACCCTTAACCTCAAATGTTGCATACAGGTAGTTGATTGTACTGGTTGGTGGCGCTTTCCCCATATACTTGAAATAAAAGTGTAATCAATAATTAAGTCTGTACAATGATTAATTATCCAAAGAAATGGTTTTGTTGTGTTCCAATATTATTCTGATCACAGCCAACACGTGTTTCGACACAAGGTCTTATTCAAAGCTGTTATTCACACACAATGATAGTAGTAGTACTAATATGTGTTAACGTTTTCATACATAAAAAAATCATATATACATACCAGCATCATGGTTTGAGGGGGGAGGAGAAAAGAACACAAACAAAAGAAAATAACATGGGAAAACTCGATATTAAAAAATAGTAATTAGCACATGACTTTTTAGTTGTCAAGCCTGTTGCACATGTATCTTTTTGTCCACCTAGTCCCCTCTTGTTGGTTGACAACTGACAGACAATTATTAAATATGTTGTGAAATCTGTGAAGCACCCCAAATCCTTAACTATTGGTTCAACAATTAGTGTTTTGGTAATTGAATTAATAATACACCCATGCATGGTGTCAGAGGTAACATTTGTATTAGGTAATATTAGTGGTAGCAAAGGATCTTATGGTGTATTGGGAGTACCAATGTGGCTATAAGTTCTGGTTGCAGCGGCTAACCAAGTATATCGGTACTTGGTGCTTTTCTGCTGTCCAGTCAGTGTTGGGGTGGTCGAGTTGGTTAGTTCCATTGGTGAGTCACTGTTGAGTTCATTTCAAGTCGGTGTTCTCTATGGATCCAGTTGGCGCTCAAGATGTGTGGCGTTGATGGAATTGATGGATCCCAATACATCGAGTCAGCGGTCGGATCTGGTTGAAAGGATGTGCCTGCTGGGAAAAGTCTGTGTTTGAGATGGGTGAGTCAATAACTTCCAACAGATTGAGTCAGTTCAAGGCAATGCTTCTGTTGGGTCAAGTCAGAGCTCGGGATGCTGCACATGGGATGTTTCCGCAGCAGCGATCCAGGGGATGAGTCGCAGCAGTGATGTGCCTCACTGGGTCAAGTTAGCGTCAAGACCGTTCAAATAAGCAGGTAAGCCTTTCGAACTTCATAGATGTCTATAGAGGTCCTGTGACTCTTCAAAGTGAGTTGAGTCGGCTCAAAAGTGTCTTGAGGTAACTTGGGTTCCGAGCTGCATCTCAGTTGCCTGGAAACCCAATCTAGGGTCTTCAGGGACAGCTAATTCCTTTCTTCCACACTTGTACACCAGGAATCTATGCTGCCACTTATAGGAGGTGCTTCACCTGCACTAAGCAGAATTCTTGTTCTATGTCTAAATGCTACCAGTTGAAGGCAGCATAGCAAAAAGGATGCATTTGTTTGGCTGATTTGGTGCAGCCTCCAACTGGGGGGAAAGAGGCCATGTACTCACCTCCCTGAATGCCCCACCCACGGCCCAACCCTCCTGCTTTTCTGGGATTTACTTTCAATCAGTGCCATTTCACACCCAGAACTCCCCATTACCACACCTCCCCTCATATCACACGTGTATATATATATACACACACACACGCACTTATAGATACATAGATACACACACGCAGACTAACCTTCCTCTCCACGCTGGCATCTTCCGGGGAGCTCCAAGATTGGGTCTGTCAGACCCTATATGCACTCAAGTGTGGCCGGGGGATTGACCTCTGACCTCCTGGTCCTTCCAGTCATAGTCTTCTGTGCACGCATTCTTTAGATTTCAGGCAATATGCCGTTAGCACTGGTTCCACTGCAAGGGTATCAGAGAGGCCTTAGTCCACAGCAGTTTTACACTAAATGTATCGCTGAGGTGGATAGAGAGAATAGCTTTCGTCTTCCTTGGAAACCTCAGTCTCCACCTCTATAGCAGAGAACTTTGGAATAGACTGTATTCCCAACAGAAATCCTGGTGAATCCTCCTTGTGTTGAAGTCCAAAGGGGAATCAACTAAGGGCAGCGCAAACCCCCTTTATAAAGACAATATGATACAGCGTTTTGGTCAAAGCATGCCTGTTATCAGGTTGCCAATCGAGGCTGCTGCAACAAGTGTACCAATATCACCCCTGTACACATTAAATCTGGTAGGAATAAGTCATCAATGTATTGGTTTATAGATAAATTGATCTCACAGAAGAAAATGGTCAGGCTTTTGGAACGAAAATGGGGACTCAATCGATCTGAAGGAAATGTAATTTATTTAAAATCTGCTTGTTGCAGTTATGTAGATCTTATAGTAAAGGTCACACAACTCTACTATTCTACAACCATTAAATCAGCCTTAAATACATCAAAAACCTTATTTTTGTTACTGAATGTCACAATAAATCCACAAGAAGCAACAAAGACAATCTGAACTAAATTGAGTTATGTTTTTGCACAATTTATTTGTGAGAAATTCACTATAAAACGAAATTAAATTCCATCTGCATCTACTACAAAGCTGTAATGACATGTAGAGATACTCTAAAGTGGACTGCTTTTGAATTGCCGGAAGATGATATGATCTCTTCGTTAATGGCAAAGTTAAAACTTACATACTTTGCTGATGATCCCTGTCCAGGATCAAAAATTAAAGAATGCTTTTCTATCTGCTCTCCTTTTTTCACGCAAATAACACAGCTTTCTTTAGATTGGGGCTATTTCCCAGATATTCTGAAGACTGGGCTATGTATGGAACTCATGGTGGCAACAGTAAAGACTGACACAAGTGATCACAGTTCAAGGGTGTTTGTTGAACTTTAGTGAGATAAGTGCCTAATCTAAAACTACATGTAAGCTGGGAGCAAGCTACGACCATCAAATAATAATAAGGCAGTCCTAGTGCCGTCTTGTCAAATAAAAAGGGCCTATACTAAAAAAAAAAAAAAGATTGCCAATCCTTACTACTAAATTACAAAAAGAGTGTGAGATGTTGTTCACTAGAAAAGAAAGAAGTTTTCACAAAATGATAAGCCAAGATGGTATGACTGGGTCTCCCCCATGTTTGAAGCACGGGATAAGGTGGGACTCTCGAGCACAGCACAATCCTGGGCCTCAACAGCACGAGGTTCACAGATCAGTTCATCGATATCAAAACCCCTTCAGAGGTTAAGTTTCTTTCCTGCAAAAGTCTCTTGCCTTAGAAGGTTTGCTGGTTCAAAGTAACAAACAAACAAAAGTTCACTCTGTCATCTTGCACCTTGGGCAATTGCTCTTCGCCCCTAGGATCTCCCTCCACCGGGCTCGAATCCTCCTGGCAAAAACAGGCCTCCCTCCGTCGACTTCACTACGGCGTCTCAGATATTGCTCGTAATCGTTAGGAGCTTTAATGTGATATGATAGGTTATTTATAACGCTCTTAATACCCAGAGGTTTCTAAGCGCAGGCCCGCGGATCGAACCTGTGTTGCTCCGTGTCGTCTTGCTTTCAAGCGGAGCACATTGCCCCTGAGCTATCCTCTGGAGACAAACAACAAGGTGCACAACCCTCTACTGGGTTCACTCGCATTGACACACTATTCTCGGGTGTATTATTCTTCACCCCTTTTCGTAAAACATCAAACAAAAAAACAAAAGTTCTTTGGGAGATTGCTCTTCGCCCCTTTGATCTCCCTCTGCCAGGCTCAGATCCTTCTTGTGATTTGGACCTCCCTTCGTCGGGTTCACTACTGCCTTTCTTTAAGACATTTCACGCATTGCTCAGTCCATCAGAAAGCTGGGTTTTCCTTCTCCTAGGTCTCTTTCAGCATCCCTCTGTCGGGTTCACATTTGCCAATTATTACAGTACACAATCGTATTGGAAAGCAGGGTTACCTACCCCTAGCTCCTCTGGCAACGGGTCAGAGACTTTCGATTGTACAAGGGTTTTGACGTGACCCTTGTAGGACGACTCTGACGTCTCACACTACCCTTTCCTAGGGCCTTCTGATTATTGTAGTTTAAAAAACAGGCCCGGGTCAGAGCCTTTCAAATGTGCGCCCACGTGACGCCGGACCCCTACGCACCTAGACTTCAACTGGGCTTTCTTTAAAGTTAAAACATAAACACAAGTTCTTCTTGTAAATTCTGTGCGTTCAAAAATGTTGCTACTTGAAACCTTGGGCTCAACAGTTTGGTTTTCTATCAGTTTCCTCCGACTCAGCGGCTGTGCTAAACCCGTTGGCTTCTTTGTTCTCTGGAGTCAAGAATAGTACCACACTAGCCAGCTTGCCTCTCTGTCTGCGTTATCAATGCGGGAGGCCACCGTGTACCATTGGCATCTGCCCCGCACGCCAGCTGTAACTCCCGGTCTTATGATTTCCCTTTCAGAGGCTTCACAGGTCTGAGTTGAAAAGGGCAATGGCGATTCCCCCTTCGTTGTTTTTTCAGGTCTCACTGCTTTTCTCGTCCCTTTGTACTGCCGGTTTGGTGCAGCTGGCTCCTCATGCGTTCGGCCTTGCTCAAAGTGTGCTTTCGTGCTCTGCCTTTTATCCCAGTGGGGAAGGTAAAGGGCCGTCAGGTGTGCATGGTTATTGTCAATTAACTCTGCCTGACCCCTGTGTTGGGACATCTCAGGTAAACAGCTTTGGCTTTAGTTCACTGTTTGTCACGGTGTGAGAAAGCATTTGTATCAAAAGAGTGGGGTGGTAGATTTTCCAGATATCCTACGGGGTAGGGTTTGTGGAACTTGCAGTAATGACTGGGATTATTATCTTGAAATGAACAAGGAGGATTGTGGGACTAGTAGGGTTTGCTTCAAGCAGACTGGGAGTTCTGGAGATAATAATCAGAGGGATGGTGAGAACAATGACTGGGAGTGCTCAGGTAGACAACAGGACGACAGGGATTCTCAGAGATGTAGTTTCCCACAGCCGCAGGGTTTGGATACCTTGTAGGTTTACTAGATGCGGACGGGTTGTTGGATTTATGTAAGGGAGATTCATTGGGTTGAGGGCAGGTTGATCTAGAGTTGTCTATAAAATCCTCAGGGACTTCCCTAAGTCATAACACGTCTCACCTCAGGTATTTTCCCTGAGTACGACTCCGGGTTCCCTTACCCCAGCCTTACAGGTGATCCTCCCCCACCGGTCCACCCGCAGGACCTGGATCCAACAGCGATGGCCATGTCCGGGCCACCTGGATAAGGGATTCCTGGGTCCTACTTAGGAGAGCACCCCTAGGTTTCTCACAGCATATACACCCATTATTGGAAAAAAACAAATCTAGATATGGATCAATTGTCCAACTATCGTCCAGTTACATCTCCCCCTCTTTTGGGAAAATGTTTGGTGTAGGTAGTGGCGGTTCAGCTGAATGAATGGATAAAAAGTCAAAATCTATTGGCAACATTTCAATCTGGTTTTGGAGAGGGGTGTAGCATTGAAACGACAGCATTACACATTTTAGACAATGGAGAGGAATAACTACTGGTTCTCGTAGATCCATCAGCAGCGTTCGATATGATCAACCATGAGATCCTGTTGGAAACTTTACAATTTTGCACGGGAATAATAGGAAAGGTTTTAAATTAGTTCCCATCATTTCTTTTAGATGATAAACAAGTAGTGTTAATTGACCAAAATCACTCAGATTTTCTCCTGGCTCACTCCGGTGTTCCACAAGGTCCATTTTCCCCCAATTTAATTTATACATAGAATCATTAGGCAAAATTGCAAAGAAATACAAGGTCAATATGCTTCAATATGCTGACGATGTGCAATTGTATATAAAAAAATCTCTTCTGTAGATGATATGAAGAGAATGGGAAATTGTCTTGGGGAGTTAGAAAATAGGATGGCATCACACTTTTTAAAATTAAACCCCTCTAGGACTGAATGTTTACTATTTTCACACTCATCGCCAAACCCTCTTATTGGTTCCTGGATGCCTGAGGCCAAACCTTTAGGAGCGTCATCGATTGTATATTCCAAAATAGCTAATTCGACTGGATTGTGTCTTCCCATGTATTCCTCATCTTATGATAATTATCTCTCCAGCTTCAGCTGCTTCAGACATTTTTTTTCGACAGAGGGCGTTTTGTGCAGTGTCGTCTAGTCGATGTCGCTCGAAGGTATCTATTCGGTAGTCTACGTCATCATCGGAAGTAGCGCACGCAATGCCCGTTGGCTATAGTACTGTTTTTCTGAGCTAACGCTTTGAGAGAATTATGGCGCGCTTCAGTGAAAATAGTGATTTTCGTTTGAAAAATGTTTGCTTCGACTCCATTGACGCCCAAATCATGCTTTGAGAAGTGCCAGGACTGCGGGTCGAAGATGTCAATCAGCGACCTCCACCGCGTATGTTTGTGGTGTCTGAGTTCCGGGCAACATACCTCCGACTGAGGCTGCTGTCAGGCGATGACTTAGAAGGCTCTCAGGGAGCAGAAAGGTAAATTGAGGGTAGGGAGGTTACCTTCGAAGTCACCTTCGGGGAGGTCAATAAAAAAAAAAGATGAGTCGAGGGATTCTTTCCGACGCAAAAAATCAAAGCGGTCTCTATCGAGAGGTCGATCACGCTATTCTTCGTCTTCTTCGAAGAAGGCCAATAAGAGGCGTCATAGGTCACCTTCGACCTCCAGTGATTCCCTAACAGAGGTAATCAGGTGTCTTACAAAATACAATTCCTCTGCTAGATGGGACGCATTCTGTAGTGAAATGTCGAAGGACTAGCAGAAAATCCATGCCCCAGTCGCTCCACATAAGGACGACAAAGGGAAGTTGAAGACTAAATCTTCGAAACAGAGCTTGAAGCCGGTTTTGCATTGTGAAATTTCTCGATCCGACGAAAATCAATCGTCGAGGGCTTTGACAAGTCAGGAACCTAGCCCATCTAGAGTTCCGTCAAAAAGCACAAGAAGTCGATAACTTCGCCGACTCCATTGGAGCCATCTACGCCTAAACCGAAGCTGACTAAATCGGTACCGATTCCAAAGCCATCGACTACGATGACTACTTCGACATTGTCGAAGCCTGTAGTGGTACAGGAAAGGGTTTACAAACCTTTACCTAAAAAGGACTATTTTAAGTCTCTGTCATCCATATAAGGAGGAAACTCCTTCTGATGACAATACACCACCTTTTGTACTACAGTTTGCATCCCTAATGTGCCAGAAGAACTAATATTTGATGAGTCCAGGCTAAGAGATTTATACGATAACCTTCAGTCAGCCAGTGGGTCGGATACCTCGCCAGAGTTAGAGTTTGGCAAACCAGACCCAACTGAGCATGCTGACTCATACAGAAAAGCTATGGGAAAGGTTATTGAATTTTTAGGATGGAGTAGGCCTACACCATCTTTTGAGCAGGGTGACATAACGGACATCTTGTACCAGGGTCCTCAGAAAGACCCAATTTTGCCCTTTCACATGGCATAACAGAAAAGGGTCTCTGCAAATTAGGAGACACCAGAAACTGCTTTAAACAAAAACTTTGCGAGGAAGTACAGACCATCCATCAGTGACCCTGTGTATCTCACTAAGCATCCCACACCAGAAAGCTTAGTGGTTCAGGCTGCTACATCTACCAAGCAGTCAGCTTACCCATCCATCCCTCCTGACAGGGATAAGAGATTGGATGCCTGGGCGAAGAAAGTTTTCGCTGCGGGTAGTATGGCATTGAAGTCGACAAATGTGACTTGCACATTATCTACATTTATGTTTGCCCTATGGCACTATGGCGGCTGACCACATCCCGGAAGGAGAGGAAAGAGACGGCTTCCTGGCAATCATCAAGGATGGTAAGGAAGCTATGGATGAATGTCTCCAGTCAGGATTGGATACTGCAGACCGCATCAGCAGATCCATGGCGGCTAGCACAGTGTTACACAGATTTGTGTGGTTGCGTAAATCCGGGTTTGCACCAGATGTGCAAGCTAGACTACTCAACATGCCCTTTGACGGCTCAAGGCTGTTTGGCAGCAAGGCAAATTAGAGTTTGGAAAAGCTGCATACCTCAAAGGCGGCCGCTATATCCCTTAGCACCACCATTAGACAGCCTCAACAACCCTATTGGGGCTCATCTTCCTGGATGGGTAAGTCCTTTCGATTCTACTCCTCATTTGGAAGAGGAAGAGGACAAACAAGTCAAAGAGGTCAGAGAAGATTCCCTTGTGGTGGACTAGGGAGAGGTGCTAGGTCAGCCCAAGCAGCGGCAGCCTTACCTTCAGCCGTGTCTAAACCACTCCGAGACCTTGACTCACAAGACCCCGGTGGGAGGCAGACTTACTCAGCATCTGAACGAATGCGGGGCATTGCTTCGGATGCTTAGGCACTGGAAACTGGGGCCCAAGGTTACTGCCTTCCTTTTCAAAACAGGCCTCTGGATCATCCACCGGGGAACAACTCTTTTAAAATTCAGGATCCACTCCTTGTGCAGGCAATTTTGACCCTGCTAGAGAAAGGTGCAATAGAACATGTACATGTAGCGGAAAGGAACAAGGGTTGGTATTCCCCATACATTCTGATCCCCAAAAAGGACAGAGGATTGAGACCCATCTTGGAGTTAAGAAACTTGAACAAGTTCCTCAGGAAGGACAAGTTCAAGATGGTTACCTTTTCTCAGATCCTTCAGGGTCTCCAACTCCAAGACTGGTTGGTATCATTGGACCTTCATGATGTTTACTTTCATGTGCCAATCCATCTCAAGCACAGAAATTACCTGAGGTTTGCGGTTGGCGTTTCTCATTATCAATTTTGTGTTCTGCCATTCGAGCTGACCTCTGCCAGAGGGTTTCACCAAGTTGATGGCGATTCTGGCAACGAGTCTCGGGAGAGAGGGGATTCACGTCTACCCCTACCTGGACAATTGGCTGATCAGGGCTCGTTCACCCGAGCAGGCCCGGGAACATCTCAGCGTAACCTGCCACTCTCTTCACAAACTGGGCTTCTCCCTCAATTACAAGAAGTCTCACCTGATACTATCCCAAAGACTCCAATTTATTAGGGCAGTCGTGGATACTTCCTCGGGGAAAGCCTTGCCACCTGAGGTGAGAGCTCAACACATTCTGCAGATGATTACCAAATTCCAGAGTGCCCAGCAACTTCCACCCTTCGAGTTTCTGAGGTTGCTCGGTCCCATGGCATCCTCCAATGTGCTCTCAGGACTCAGTGGTCCCAGTTCTTTGGCAGAGTTACTCATGGTGGCATTGAATCATGCTGTTGCCATCTTCATCTTGTATCCTGGCTTGCAACGTTATGTGTTACTACTGACTTTTGCAATTGTATTTCATCTCCCCTCTTGCTTCTCCACTCTTTTTGACTGCCTACTCTCTGTTCTCTCCTCCTCTTCCTTGCTCCCTTTTCCTATCTCCTCCCATCCTCCCCTTACTTTCTTCTATGCACTTACTCTATCAGAATTGACCCTGGACCTAGTATGATAGCAACCTCGTCTGTCGCCCCCCCTCCCTTAATTGTTCTCTTCCCCCAGCACTATCTGAAATGTCGTCAGGCCTAGTACGATAATCGCTTGTTTAGTTCCTCCCCTCCCTTTCTGCACCCTGTCCCTCACCTTTTGTTTTTTTCCAGCTCTACCAGAAATGTCGTCAGGCCTAGTACGGTAGTCGCCTGTCTGTTTCCATTTCCTTACCACTCTCCCCCTCACTTCCTTATCTATGTCTTAGCTCTTGCACTATCTGAAATGTGGTCAGGCCTAATACAATAGTTAATTTCACATCCTTACTGTTCATGGCCTGTAAGAATGTCATTGTATTTTCCCTTGTTCCCTCCCTTGCCTTGAAGCGCTTTGAAACACATTGTGTATAGGCGCTATATAAATAAACTATCATATCATATCAATGTCAGACCACCTGCAAGTTTCGAACAGAGTTGCTCAAGACCTTCTGTGGTGGACTTGCAAAGACCACATTCTCAAGGGACAATCTTTTTGGCAGCCAAGGCCGGAGATAATGGTTTGACGGACGCCTCACTCAGGGGGTGGGGATCTCACACCAACGTTCTGACAATCAGCGGTCGTTGGTCTCCATTGGAGTCCAAACTACATATCAGCCTTTTGGAGATGAGGGCAATCAGACTAGCGCTGAAGGCCTTCCTGCCGTCTGTACGGGGAAAGAATGTCCTGATAATGATGGACAACACAGTCGACATATACTACTTCAACAAGAGAGGAGGCGTAGGGGTCACTACCACTGTGCAGAGAGGCAATGCAGCTCTGGTTCTGGGTGATACAAGAAGGAATTTCTCTATCGGCAGTTCACCTAGCCAGAGAGCAGAACACTGCGGCAGATGCTCTGAGCAGGCAGAGTACAGTCTCCCACGAGTGGGAACTATCTCAGGACATCATTCAAGAGACCTTCACCCTTTGGGGAACCCCTCAAGTGGATCTGTTTGCGTCCAGTATCAACCGGAAGTGCGAACTGTTTTGCTCAAGGAAATTTCCTCCAAGAAGAGCTCTAGGGGACGCGTTTTGCTCAAGGGAATTTCCTCCAAGAGGAGCTTTAGGGGGCACGTTTGTGGTGGACTGGGAAATCCCACTCCAGTACGCATTCCCTCCAGTCTCCGTCATTCCTTAAGTGATCAAGAGGTTGAGAAAGTTTGGAAAACCCCTGATCCTCATTGCCCCGATTGGGACAGGAGGACGTGGTACCCGGACCTTCTGGACATGTCATCTGCCTTCCAATACGTCTTTCACAAAGAGAGGATCTTCTCTCGCAAATGGAAGGTTGGGTTTTCCATCCAGAGGTCAAAGCACTCAGCCTTTACGCATGAAAGGCTGAGATACAAGGATTGGGACCCCGTAGATGACGTAATGGAGATTTTGCTTTCAGCCAGAAGGCCAGCAACAAAATCTTTGTTCCGTTGTTGTTGAAACAAGTTCAGCAACTGGTGCAGGGATAAGAATGTGAATCCCTTTCTATGTGGCACACTACCGTGCTTTCCTTTTTGTTACATTTGGCAAATCTGGGGCTACAGATTGGAACAATTAAGCGTTACCTAGCAGCGCTTTCCATTTTTAAGTGGTCTTCAGAGGATTCATATATATATATTTTTTAAACTTTATTTAATACTGGCAGCTTAACACAGCGGGAAGATGACATTTACATTATGGCAGTATATTGTACATGTATGACAAGGGCGCATGTTGAGGCACATTATGCTAGACAAAGGGTATGGTGTGGTGGGGAAGGAGGTTTGGGGGGGCAAGACATAATGAGTCATTCAAGTGATGTTTCAGATCACGCGGTATCTGTCGCCTCCTCTTCGGACATTAGGAATGATCTGAGGAGGGCCCATATGTATTTGGGTCTAGATGTGGATTGGATCCTTCGAACATAGGCCTCTTCACAGTCTTGTGTGCTTATTAGGTCTCGGAGTCAGCATTGGTGCTTAGGGGGGTGTTTGGATTTCCAATTAATGAGAATGTTCCGTTTCGCCACGGCTCCCCCCACTGCGAATAGTCTACAGGTTTTGACAGGTGCCTTCCCGATATCGCCTAGTAGGTACTTCGCCGGTGTGACTGGGATGTTTGTATTTAGTATGTCATCCATGGTTGTCGCTACTTCTTTCCAGAATTGCTGAATTGGTGGGCACTCTCAGTACATGTGGATAGCTGCCGCAGTGGATGCTCCACATTTGAGGCAAGCCATTGGTTTGGAAAGGTCAAACTTTGAAATTTGGTCCGGAGTAATTGTCATGATTCCTGTCGGGCGGCGCTTCTGGGATTTGTGGAGATGCCATTGACAGGTGCCGTTACGTTCGACGGCCGTTGGGAAGCACCGCTCTAGTGTTTTTCCAAGATGGCCGCCGATGTTATTTAGTGTCGGGCTCGAGCAGCGTTTCTTCGCGTTGCACCTTCTCTGCTTCTCCCGGCTCGAAGGTTACGCTGTTTACCCCCGCGTTCTGGCTAGACCCCCCATCCATTGGACTTCTTTTGTTATTTCCCGCTTGCTCGCTTACCGGTACCCTGACCGGTCTCTCTGTGATCCCTCCTCTCTGCTTGGCTCCTTTGGTCTCTCCCTCATTGGCGCCTTGGCTTTACCATTCTTTGGTCCTGTGTGCTCCTCTTCATTCCTCTGGATAACCCTGTCCTCGCCTTCTCTGGAGGTGATTCTGCTTACCTGGGATTTCTCCCCCATTGTTCATCCGTCACTCTCAGCTCTCCAAGTTTGTTACTCCGATCATCCTCAACATCCCAAGACATCACCTCAGGCATCTTCCTGTTCTGGACTCTTATCGCAGGGTTTTTTCTGCCGTTGAGGCTTTTTCCCTGCTCAGGAGCCGGCTCCCGGGAGTTCCCGCTGTTCGGTTCCCAATCACCCGACAGCGTGGCATCCCTGGAAGCTCGCCCCTACTTACGTCAAAGAAAGGAAGGCAAGAAAGACGGCAAGGATCCAGCTCGAAGACTCCCAGGAAGAAGGTCGGTGGCACAAGACTACCCTACGGATACCTCAGGTGAGGAGGAAGGGAGGGAAGCCTTAAAAGTCTCTGACAAACCTGATAGTAATCTGCAGGTGGTTCAGGATTTTGAATTGGATAAGCCTGATATAAGCACTGAGGGAAATGGTTTTTGTGTATCTGCAGTAGCTCGTCCATTGCTGTTCATCTATCTGGATATTCAGGTCCCGTTCCCACTTGCTTTTCATTTAGTTCTTGGATGGCGTGTTAGCCTGGGATATCCTATAGAGCATAGAGACATTGCCTATACAGCCCTCCTCTGTCAGTATTTCCGTTAGGAATTTATGAGCTGGTGGTGCAGCCGGGAACAACGGCCACCTCTTCTTGCAGGACGCTTTCAGCCATTAATAATGTAAGGTCGTGGTTAGGCCTTTACCTGCTCTGTTTTGAATCTCTGCTACAGTGAGGAACCGGCCGTCAGGGAAGCGATCTCCAACCTTGGCTTGTTTTTCTGGGTCCCATTTCGATTGTATAGTCTGGTCCATTGTGGGTTCCAGTACTGGGTAGTGCCATAAAGGCAGGTGTGGCCAATATGGTATTTCACATCCAACTCTCTTGAGGATCTGTGCCCATGCTCTCACTGTCAAATATCATGCTCTTGAGGTTCAGAGGCAATGCAGCGAATTTTTCTGCATGTATGTGTGCACATTGTTCAGCGGTGTTGGTCCAGTATTTAGCGAAGTGTGCTTGAGCTGAATAGTAATATAGCTGGAAATCAGGGGCTGCCAGCCCTCCAGTGTCATAGTTCTCACATAATTTGGACCAGCTTAGTCTGGGCGTCTGTCCTCCCCAGACAAAACGAGTGGTGAGCTTTTATAGTGTATCAAAGAATTTTCTTCCTGGCCAGATCGGGATGCCGTTAAATAGGTATAGTAGCTTTGGTACTACTAGTATTTTCAGTAGAGATATGCGGCCATATAGGGACAGTGGTAGCTTGGTCCATGCGTTGAGTTTGCATTCTAGTTGTGGCAGATATGGGGCGTAGTTGTTTGCGAACAAAGACTGTTTGTCCGGCGCTATTATGATGCCCAGGTATCTTGCAGTGGTGGGGGACCACCGTATGTCAGACATGGCGGCAATCTGGATTGTGGACTCCGTCAGAGGGATGATTTTGGACTTGGCGCGGTTGATTTTTTACCAAGAATATTTGGTGAAGTCGGCTATGTCTCGTAGCACCGGTGCTAGATGAATGTCCGGGTTTCTGATGTAGAGCATCGTGTCATCTGCATAAAGTGAGATTAATTGCGGAGATCCCATTATACGCATCCCTCTCCATTCATGCATATGTTGCAGGTATTCTGCCATTCCCTCAATCGTTAGTGCAAAAATTAAGGGTGAGAGTGGGCAGCCTTGCCTAGTTCCTCTCTGTATTATGAACCTGGTTGATATCGTTTTGTTGGTCCGCACTCTGGCCGTGGGATTATGATATGAGGATTTTTTTGAATCGGAGGAAACCTGGGCCAAACCCCATTTTCCCAAAGATTGCATACATGAAGTTCCATGAAATAGAGTCAAACGCTTTCTCTGCGTCTAATGCAACTGCCACTGTTTGCGCACGGTGGTCCATTTGGGACGTAATGGCGAAGAAACGTCTGAGGTTCAGAGCCCTGGAGCGACCGGGAATGAACCCAGCTTGGTCTGGTTGTACCAGTTTGTTCATGTATGGGTTTAATTTGTTGGCTATGGCTTTAGCACAAATTTTAGTATCGACGTTGATGAGGGACAACGGTCTGTATGAGGAAGGAGAGTATGAGGGTTTGTGCGGTTTTAATAAAACTGTGATGATGGCTTCTCTCATTGATGGCTCCAATGTACCGATTTCCAGGGCTTCTTCCCATACTTCTAGGATTCGTGGGGCAAGATCGTCTATAAGGATTTTGTAGAGGTCTGCAGGTAGGCCGTCCGATCCTGGAGCCCTTCCAGCCTTGAGATCTTTAATCGCCTGTTGTATGTCTTCTAGGGTGAGGGGTAGGTCTATAGTACCGCTTTCTTCTCGGGTGAGCTTAGGGAGTGGGAAGGAGTCCAAATATTCATGCAGCTCTTCCGTTGTGACATGGTCTGAGTTTGTGTAAAGCTTGATGTAGAATTCTCGGAACACCTTATTCATCTTCAGGTGATCGACGTGCGTTGTGCCCTGTTCGTCTGTGATGCTGGTGATCAGTCTATGGCCCTGTTCAGTCCTGATGAGGTTGGACAGCAGTTTGCCAGATTTGTTGCCCTCGCCATATTTCCTGGCTTTGATTGGTTGCGCCGTGTACCACACTTCTCTTTCCGCCATCATCGTGAATTTGGCTAGAGCGTCATGCAGGATGGCTAGTGTCCCTGGTTCTGGGGTTTTAGTGTATGCTGCCTCTGTGTCTTTAATATAGTCTTCAGCAAGGGTTAGTTGGGTACGTATGTCTCTCAGTGTGCCGTGAACCTTGGAGATTAGGTGTCCTCTTAGCCACACTTTAAAGGTCTCGCAGATTGTGTGATGCGATTCGACTGAGCCTTGGTTGCGTTCGATGAAGTCATTCACCCCGGTCTGCAGTGGCTCGTGGAGCGAGCCATCTCGCAGGAGGTCGGGGGGCATTCTCCATTGGCGATGTTCCGGTGTGGTTGACCCAATCTGAATCTCGAGAACCACTGGGGAGTGATCCGAAAGTGTTCTGGGCAGTATATTGCATTCCTTCAGGTCCGGGGTGCTGATTGCAGAGCAGAGCCAATCCTCAATTCTGGAGCTCGACCCATGGACATACGAATGGAATGTATAGTCTCTGTCTATGGGATGCAATTCTCTCCAGGCGTCGCCGAGTGGCAGGGAGGACATGGCCTGTTTTATAGTGAGTGCTGCTTTCGAGTTCGGCTGTTGAGCCGTGGATGTCCTGTCGAGGGAGGGGTCGAGGATGGTGTTGAAGTCTCCGCCCCATATCACTCTGGTATTTTCAACTGGGGATATTAAAGAAACAATCTGCTGATAGAATTCAGGTGAGTCAATGTTGGGTCCGTAAGTGTTTATGATTATTGTCTCTTGCCCGTGTAGTGTACCCCATATTATTATAAATCTGCCATTTGGGTCTATTGTAGCTTTCTGCACTAGGAATCCAAGTCTGCAGTGGATCAACGTCAGGACCCCACGGCACTGTGATGAGTAATTTGTCGTGAATACCTGCGGGCCCCAGGATCGTCCAAGTGAATTAGACATATGCTCCGTGGTATGCGTTTCTTGTATTAGGAGAATATCAATTCTGTGTCTATTGGCATATGCACCAATTTTCCTGGCCTTGATAGGATTAAAGAGTCCCCTCACATTCCAGGATAGCAGTCTTGTGCCCCTAGTTACTTGTTGAGATGCCATTTGTAGTGGGTTAATGTCGAGTCTTTGTGCCCATTGTATTGTGGAGATCTGCTTCCCTTCATAGCATGGCCAGGTCTTTCTTATTATTATACCAGCATTCAGTAACTAAGTATTCTTTTCCGTGGTGCCTCTTGTTATGGAACTTTGTTCTACACAGGCAACTGGTCTGTTTCCCCTCTATCCCCCCACCCTCACCTTCCCCCCAATCAGGCGGTGTATCCCAAACAATCATTTGCAACTTCGCAAGAGTTACGTCAAACAAAAATAAAGTGGGTGCCGTGTATGGATCTGCCCCATTGTAGGACCGCAGCTTCCATGGTCACGTGGATCTGTGTGCTGTTCTTTTTACAGGAGCGTGTGCTGTGGGCCTGTGTTTCGTTTCCTGAATATTTGCTGGGAGCGTGGCTTTTGGGTCTTGTTTGGCATCTCCGGTATGTGGCGTTCAATGAATGCCATGGCGTCATCTGATGACTCAAAAAAAGGTGTCTTGCCTTTGTATTGAATACATAGCCTGGCGGGGAACAGCATTGCATATATTATTTTCCGCTCCCTGAGTACTCTCTTCACAGGGTCAAAGGATCGTCGAACTGTTTGTATCCCTATTGAAAAGTCTGGTTATATGTGGACACGGTTTGATTAGAAGGTTAGGGGGCCCTGCTCTCGTGCCAGGCGGAGGACCAGATCCCGGTCTCTATAGTTAAGTACTCTAGCTATAATTGTTCGTGGTTGTGCCCCAGGTTTGGGGAAGGGGGCCGGCACCCTGTGTGCTCTTTCCACTAGGAATTGTTTTGAGAATTGTGTATCTGGGAATAAAGAGTAGAGCATGTCTTCCAGGAATTGTTCCATGGGCACATTAGTTTTGCGCTCCGCGACCCCAACCACTCTTAGGTTATTGAGTCTAGATCGGGATTCTAAATCTTTGCATTTGTTCTGTAGTATTTTGATGTCTTTTTGGCTCTTACCGATGGTTTTGCCTTGAGTGGTTGAGGTGTCTTCCAGGTTAGAGACCCGATCCTCTTCCTCCGAGACCCTGGCGTCGACCCTCTTAATGTCAGTTCGGATAGAGGCGATGTTGTCTCCGATGTCGTCTAGTTTAGAATTGATTGCTGCAAAACCTTTCTCCATGGCAGCCATGTACAGAGCCATACTCTGTTTTGCAGGGTCCAGCAGGGGGTTGTTGGAGGATTCAGTGGGTTCTGCATTGTGATCCTGGTTGGGGGAGTTAGCAAATGCATCCATGGGTCCCCTCTTTTTATCTTTGTTTTTGGCGCCCCCGGCCATGGCTATATATTGGTTTTTGTATAGTGTTGTCACCGGATCAGGGGGTTAATGAGTACTGGCTGAATGCAGTTGGCGCCCCGTCTGCAGTGTTTGGTGCTTAGGTCCGTTGTTAGGAGATCTGCTCATCCATGATTTGCTGTGTCTCGGTATGTAGAGAGTTTATGAGGGAGCAGTGTAAGTCCGTATCCTGTGCTGAGCGTTGTTGCACTGCTTAGCTGTTGTTGAGGGGCTTGGTTGGAGAGGTTATAGCCCGTCTCATGTCCCAACTGGAGGCGTGGTGGTTATGTCTACTTGCGGGGCCTGGATATGGCTCCAGCTCATATGGGGCAGACTTGCCCCCTCATGTACAGTGAGTCTGATGGCGGGGGGGCTGTGTTCGGCGTCGCACCCCCGCTAACGGGCGGGGAGGCCCTCAGCGCGTTCCTTCATGGAGGACAGCGCTGGTCGTTGTTTTCCCCACGTACCTTAGTGGCTGCGATGAATTAGGCGTATTCCGGAGCAGCTCCGACGTCGGGGAGCGGGGCGCTCTGAGCACCGGTCTCTGTCGTGCCTCAGGCCCACTTCTACCTGACTCGGAGATCCGGAGGGACGGCCCCTGTGTCCGCCCAGTTTGTGGCAGGTCTGGGTGCAGTATGGCAGCGAGGAAGGGGGGTGGACTGGTCTGCAGCATACTTCCTTTGGGTGGTTTTGGCAGAATACTCACCACCCAGCAGGGACAGGTTGAGTAGCAGCAGTCAGGCTCCGTGGACGCTGCCAGCTAAACGACCCGAGCTCGGCCTCATGTGCAGTGCGATTTCGGCGCGAAAGCCGGCAGCCGTTAGGAAGGGTGCTCCACACTTCCGGCACCGTTTCCCTCGAACGGAGGGTCAGGTGCTCGCCTGACTGGCACAGGTTGTGCCGGAGATGTTCAGACACAGTCCTGCATATGTGGAACTGACAGCAGCAGCGCCGTTCCGCAGGATAGCGAGGACAGGACATTTTTTGCTGTGGAGCTCACAGGTCAGGAGGCCATCTTGTTTGGCGCATCACAGCACCCCCGCCCCCCCCACCCCCCCCACCCCCCCCCCCAGGATTCATATTTTAAGATCCCTCTGATTGTTCAATTCTTGAAAGGCCTTAATAATGTATATCCACCAGTCCCATTCAATGTCCCTGTTTTGGACCTCAATCAAGTGTTAAAGTTTTTAACATGCATTCCTTTTGAGCCTTTACACTCATGCCCTTTAAGGCTCTTGACATTAAAAGCCATTTTGCTTATTGCAATAACATCAGCCCGCAGGGTAAGCGAGTTGCAGGCCCTTTCCTGCAAACCTCCACATACTGTAGTCCATAAAGACAAGGAGATTCTCAAGGAAAAGCTTTCTTTTTTACCAAAGGTAGTCTCTGACTTCCATTTGTCACAAAAAATACCTTACCAACGGGCGCTGCGTGCGCTACTTATACTGATGATGTCGAACGAAGGCCCCTGAGGGAACTCGACGACACTCCACACAGCGCTCTCTGTCTAGAAACCATTCTGAAGCAGCTGATGCTGGAGAGATAATTATCATAAGATGAGGAATTCGTGAGAGCAACATCCAATCGAAAGAACGTTACCAGTTGTAAGTAACTTGTTAATCTCTAGGATTCATATTAAACACCAATTTGTCTTATATTTGGCATACTAATGCTGAAGTTAAAAGTGAAAACTTTCATCTGTTCCCTCTTAGAGCAGCAAAACCCTATTTATCATGTATTCACTTTAGGTTATTAGTCCAATCATTGGTATTCTCCCAAATCGATTTTAGAAACTGTTAATCAGTCTTGCTAAAACTACACTAGCCCCTTTAAGGCAGTTTTCAATGCTCCAGCACGTTTAATCTTTGATGCAGGCACATTTGAGCATATTACCCCATATTGAGAACTCTTCACTTGCTCCAGCTTGAACAGAGGATTCAGTTAAAGTTATTATGTATTACGCACAAATCACTTTATAACAAATCTCTGCTATACCTTACCGAAAAGCTCCAAGGGTACTCAAAGTTTTTGCTTTGTAGAGCAATTGCGTGGTTCAAATCTCTCAGATTCAAACGGTCTGTAACAATGAACGGGTCTTTTACTGGTGTTGCCGTGAAATAATGGAATATGCCTCCTCCAGAAATTAGAATGGTTGCAGATTATCTGAAATTTCAACAGGCTGTTAAGGCTTGGTTCTGGTGTCTACTCTTAATTAAACAGTTTTACAATAGAACATCTTTAATATTCTAAATGTTTATCCTATGTTCCTAACTGATAGTCTCTTTTGGTCTGTTGGAAAGCTTTTTCTTTGGTAAAACATATTAAGGTATGAATCTGTTAGGTTATATTTTTTAAAATGACTTTGAATTGTATCGTTATGGATTTGTTTAATGTTATTTTAGTGGGTGGTTGTAGTGCGCTCAGATACTTGTTTGTCTAGTTCGCACTTTATAAAACATGATAAATAAAAAGTGTTGTTTGCCTTCTGATATCATACCCTGAGTGCTTTGTCTGAAGGAAGTAGGGAGCAAGCAGGGAGTTTAGGGATCCCTAGCAGAATCCAAGATGGTCGAGCTCGTCTGTTGGCCTAAAGCTGTCCCCTCGGCTACTCTAACTCGACGACCTTCCCATGTCTGCCTACTTCAAAAGTAATCAGCATTCTGGTGTTAGTGTCCTTGTTATACCAAGACTGTCTTAGAAGAACTGGTTCCCAAGACACCTCCCAGGGAGGGTTTCTGTGCTCTGGAGATAAATATCAACCTTCCTCAGGGGATTAAAGGACAGCTTCTTGGGCAGGGTCCCACATGGTTGTTATGGGCTCACCAAGGGCAGACGGCTAATACACACCAGTGCAGCCTTGAGTAAGACACCTCTCCAAGCAGACACTAACATGCCATCTAGAGGCTTATGGCTTTATAATGGTGCAACTCAGCACCCGCCATTTCATAATTAATCATGGCATATATTTACAGTTTACAGTGTTCCATGGCAGGTCATCAGTAGGGGAGCCACATGGGCCACCCCCTCAGCTTTTTGCAAGCACTACTGTCTGGATGTCGCCTCTAGGTCAGACGCGGCTTTTGATCAGGCGGTTTTGAGAAACCTATTTGCTTAAGGAGGATCTTCTCTCTACCCTAGGGCTACACTTAGTTGTAATCGCCCATACACTATGGAGGAAAGAGGACGGGACGTAAGAGTAATGAATAGTTACTCACCGTAGTGACTAACATACTCTTAGTCCATAGTCCCCTTTCCTCCATACGTCCCATCATCCTCCCCCCTAAATAATACTGGTGTCATTAGGCAATGTTGCATTTTGTCGACACGTCAATGGGGACTGAGTGGCACCAGTGGGCGTAGTCAGGCGAGCACATGCTCCCAGGGCCGCGCCCCCGCACGCCTCTAAATTTAAAGGGGAAGAAGGTTTTTCTGGTGAAAAAGGTTCCGTCTCCTGTCCCTCCCAAGGGATGCCCGTACAGTATGGAGGAAAGGGGACTATGGACTAAGAGTATGTTAGCCACTACGGTGAGTACCTATTAATTACTATGGGTGAGGATTGGGCCGGGGACCCACCAGCCTCGGGAGGGCCGGCTATACCAGGAGCACCCGTTTTATTTGGCCAAAAAAACAATGTTCAGATTTCTTTTTTATTTTGGGGTCGCAAGGGCGTACCATGGGTTGCAACAATGGCCCCAGGGGTCGCAGTTGTGACCCCCTGGCAATCCCTAAATGACGTCCCTAGAAGTGAGATATTCAATGCAAAGCAAGTTATAACCATACTAAACAAAGCAAATACACAAGGGAGCATAGAAAGGGTGACCTAAATACAAGTATGGGCAAGCTACTTAAGCTACAGTCATTAAGTGTAAGCAGCCTTAACTCTTAAGAGATGCAGATTGACGAGAGAACTTAGCTGACAAGAACCAGGCATTGTTATGCTTCCAGGGACTCGTCAGAGTAAAAGCGTTACCAAGCGTCAAAGGAGTAATGAATACCACCACACAATTTCATGCTAATATAGTGTCTTGATTCCTGCCCCTCATGTCCCCAGCCCTCCAAGATGTCAGGCTGGAGCCAGGCCACAATCACCTACATGGCCCTCAAGGGCCTCTCCATCCCTCCAAAGACCCGCTTGGAGTCAGACTTTGCGCTTGTGGCACCAGACTCACTCACTCCCATAGGATAACATTGAAGATTGGACTTGTAGTGCATTGATGGGGACAAGATAGATGCCTCCACATATTTCAGTTCCCAGAACTGCATGTGCAGTCTAGTCTTTTGGGTGTGGTTCAGCCCAGAGACACCTGGGATACCCAGAGACTATTTAAGCCACGCCCAGGCTGAGAAATATGCTTTGTGTTTTCTGCACCTGCAGCGTGACACTCACCGTGTTCGGATCGGTCTCCAGTAGGCCTGCATCTTCTTCTGCGCTCAGATCCTACAAGAACACCGTTAGGAACAGCCTTACCTTGCGGCGCTTCTGCCCATCATTCATCGCTTCTTCTGTTCTGCGGGCATCTTCGGCGGTGTCATTCCCTTCCCGGCACGCCGCTTCCTAAGGAAAAGGGAAAAGAACAGAAAAGGGCATTAGTAAGCATTCAGCAAATCTTCGCTTATTTTTAAAGACTGTACGAGCTTCAAACGCTTACCTGAATCCCAGCCGCTATGGGGGAACTCTGTCTCCGGAACTTCTCATCCATCTGCAAGAGGGAAAAGACACTCCAGGTTAGCGTGGAAACATCTAGAGGCGCTGCATAACGCGCTTTCTCACCGCATTTCTTTCTTCATAACCGGCATCCACACTGAAAACATTGCGGCACCTAAAAGACACAGAAAAAGAACCCAGTTCAATACAAATACGAAAGGGTCGCATCGCGCTCTCACTCAACTTCAACGCTACTCATCTCAGCAGCAGGTCGCCATCCCCGGACGCCGGCCATCATCTAAGGAAGTAAAGGAACGAAGTAGGAGAACTGTTCAAAAGACTACTTACCTGTCGGACTCTTGCCAGTGAAGTAACTAGGCAGCAACGAGCCCGCATCAATCAACGCGCCCCTGCACTGAAAGCAGGACGGAGAGCACACTTTCCAAGAAAACAAGGTGAGCTGTGGATCAAAGGGAAGGGTTGGACCCCGGGGAAGAAGGGGTTCAAGCACACAGAGACAATGGGGAGTTAAACTCTACCAATCCTGTGTTTCAGGTACAGTCTCCAGTCGAGTAGACTCCAGGGAAGGGTTCGAGGTCGTAAGAGGTCAGAACAGGCTGGGTGACGTCCCCGTGGATACCAGGTGAGCGTTACATATAGATGGCAGACAACTGGTGGTGGCAATGCTAATACATACGTTAGCTTTTAGAGTAACTCTGTCTAAAATAAACACAGAAGGGCGATATAGAATGCTAGCAGGGGAGATAGATAATAGAGAGGTCATGCTGTTAACAATCTATGCATTCAATCGGAGACTTTAAGTCTTTATTGAAGAATGTCTGGAGGAAAAAGGGCTGGGAAGTCTCAATGTGGCTATGGACTTCAATCTTGTATATGACCCTATCAAGGACAGATTGTCAAATAAGGTTTATCATACAGTAGGTGCAATGTCAGCAAAACTGATGTCTAGACTTTACAAAATGGAGCGGTGTGATGTGTGGAGAATGGTTAATAAAGATTACTCAAGCTTACAGCTCAGGAAGTCTTGATTCTATTAAAGACACAGAGGCAAGCATTGTGTTTGGCTTCCTTTATTGCTACTCTCCAGTAGCCCTTTAAAACATTACAACTATATCGAAAACCTAATCAGAAAACTGCAAGAAAAGAGTACTGTTCCCCTTAAGTCTCTTCTTTATAGTAGTTTTCTTGTCTGCAACTTTAAGCAATCAGGACGCTCTCCTTCACCACGAGCCGCATCCTGCCTGGGCCCCTCCCTCTTATTTTGGGTTTCCTGAAACGGACACTTCCACATCCCAACAAACTCCATGAATGGAAAAGAACTATGCAAAAAGTCAACTGAAGTCTCTCCCGCTAACTGAGCATGATCCATGCCATAGATACTTCCACGCATTAAAGATAACTGCCTCCCATCCAAAAATGATGCTCATCAGTTCCTTACCTGCAGTAAGAGCAAAACTATAATTATCAAAGGGGAATATGCTCTCTCTCCAGCTGTATCTCAAATACAATTCCTTAACTTCCATATAGATATTCTATGAGGGATAATGTTCGCCTCTGTGTCATTAATAGAATCAAGACTCTCTGGGCTGTATACTTATCACACAAAGTTGCACATTTAAATTTGGGATAAATAGTCAGCACACTTAATATAACATTTTTCAAAAAATGCATTGCAAAATATATATTGTGTGATTGCCGTTTTCTGCACATAACAATACAATTAACCCATTCATATATTTACAACCAGCATGATGGATATAGAAAATGTTTAAACAAATAAATGAATTACATATATTTTAACGACAGCCATTAAAAGTATGACGGAAATGTCAACATATGTTTCATGTTCTTGATTTCTTTTGAATAATTAATCGGAGCAACCGCTTGTTGAAGAAGAAAATGGCATTTCAGGATTTGTCTATGTATAACAATGCACTGTCCCATTTGGTGGTGAAACTCGGCTCTATCTCCATCTGGGACTGCAGACTCTCCTTTTGCAAGCTGCGGAAGGGAAACAAATGCCTATAATCTTCATTCTATGTCCAGACCGGCAGCGAGCATTATGCTTGTACAAAGCACCCCATAACTGTTGCTACAATAGTAGATACAGGTTTAAAGTAAAACATTTTAAACGTGGAATCACTCGAACAATCAGCAGATTTAAGGATATCCTGTAATTAAACACCTGCTGTCAACACTTTGGAAGCTGTAGCACCTCTTACTGAATGCACCCCAAACACTGCCATATCAATACCTGCCAGGGACATTCTCTCTCTTACCCATCTAGCAATGGTTGCTAAAGCTACGGCATGAAAAGGCTTCTTACGCACTATCAAAATCTGCGAAACACCATGCGGCCTCACTTCCACTGTTCTCTCTTCATTATGTTTAATGCGTTGTGCTATGCATAGCTTAGAGTACTTGGAAACGTATGGACAGGATATCATATATATATATATATATATTGCTTGCGTATGTTTCCATATTTGGCCGATGCAATTTCTCAGTGTATGGTTGTCATCTGCTGACCAAATGGTAAAGGGCACCCCTTCAACAGCAGCTACTATTTCAACTAACAGAATGAGCACAGCTCTATGCGGTCACCTACACCTTCACCTTCCACTATCGCAAACATTCGGAAGTTACTTCTTTCCACACCCACTTCTCTTCACACAGGGCACAGCGGTTGCAGTGTCGATGAACAGTTAATCAGCGGCTCAATGTTTCAGTCTCTAAAAAGTGAAACGCTGTAGGACAAATGCCTCCTCACGAGCTAAAACTGAAATTAGCTGCTGTAATAATGCTACTACGCAATCGTATGCCATCACGTGGACTCTGCAGTGGAACAAGGTTGACAATTACGCGTCTACAAAGACACATCGTAGATGCCTATGTGATTGATGGAACTTAGATACTATTCTTACAATGCGCATACCTCTCATTCCATCTGATAAGTTTAGCATTTTCAATGCCCATTAATAAGGCACAGAGACCTACATCCCCTTCCTGGAAGCAATCCGTGGTAATTCCATTATTTAAGAAGGGGGACAGAAGTGACCCTATGAATTTCCGACCGATATTGACCTTTATGATCTGCTAGAATGGCATATGTTACGGCCTTGAACAGTTGGTGATTGAATAATTTCCCTTGGTACGCTGTGCTACATTAAAGGCTACCCCTTCCGGATAAAACACTATGCCGTTCACTTTCAGCGCTTTCACGTCTGATACCCTCCTGCATGACACTAGACAGAGCAACATGGCCAATTTACCTGATAACTGTTGGCCTGTAAATAGTTCGTTACACAGCCATTGAGTACACAATTTAAGCACTAAGTTGATGTCCCACAAAGTAGAGTTCTTGGGAACAGGGGGCTTGCTTATTTGCACTCCTTTGGCCAGCCTGACAACCGCTGGATGCTCTACCACTGGTACACCGTCCACCATGTCCTGTCCAGCTGAAATCTGTATACCCTTCTGGTATCAACGCCAGGAAGTTAAGCACCTACACTACAGGTGCCGAAACGGGATGAACACCCCACTGTTGACACCATTTCTCCCAAAGTTGACATGCACGCTATATAGCCCCTGTTTGTAGATGGGGCCCAAACTCTGCAGCCCCTTGCGAAATTCCCAGCATGTTCCATCTATGCAGGAAACTCTGCATGCTAGTAGCGCAAGGCTCTGAGATTCCACTAGGGGATACTGCCCCCACTGGATCCATCAGCAGGTCACTCTGGAACAGGATCATCCACAGGAACTTTGATGTTCCATCACAACTGGAAACCATGCTTGCGACCTCCAGTCTGGCACCACTATCACTACCTCTGCTTTCTCCCTGCGTATCTTTATTAGGGTTCTCCCCAGCATTGCGAATGGAGGGAACACATAATGGGTCGTCACATTCCTTCAACCGTGGATTGGATCTGTCTGCTGTGCTCTGGGGTCTAATCTCCAGCTGAAATATTTTGCCTCTGCATGTTTTGCTTGGATGTGAAAAAAGGTCAGTGTCTAGTGGACAACATATTTTCTGTAATTTGGAGAATACTGCTGTTCAACATCCAGTTGCTGGAATCCTATAAGTAGCAGAAATTCCAGTCTGCCAATCCGTTCTGCTCCCCCAGAAGGTACTCTGCCATAATCGAGATCTTTCTCTCGAGACAGTAGTGCCAGAAATCTTTTGCTAAATCCACCAACATCTTGGACCGTGTGCCCACTAGCTTGTTGATGTAACGTACTGCTGATATATTGTCCAACCTGAAGAGTATACAACAGTGCGCCCTGTCCCTCACAAGCATCCTCACCGCCAACACACCTGCCAGTAGTTCCAAACAGTTGATGTGTAGATCTAGTTCTGCTTGGGACCATTTTCCCTCTGTCTGTAACTGTCCGCATACGGCTCCCCAGCCTGATATGCTCGCGTCTGATTCTTTCACCTGGTCTGGAATGTCTATGACTATTGTTAGTCCGTTCCATGCCTCCATGTTGTGTAGCCACCACTGCAGCTCTGTCTTGCTTCCTTCATCTAGTAGTATCAGCTGATGATATTGTACGCCTCCCTGAAGGTGCTTTCTCTTTAGTCTCTGGAGCGCTCTGTAGTGCAGAGGCCCGGGAAAGACTGCATAATTGGTTTACTCTAAAAGACCCACTACTCTCGCTAGACTCCAAAGCCATGTAACCTTCTTCTTGAGAACTACTCCCAGTTCCTTTTTTATCACTTTCATCTACCAAGCTGCCATTTCCAACGTCGCCTTCCTGGTATCTATCATGAACCCTAGGAATTCTGCACGCCTGGTCGGAGTAAAATCGGATTTCTGTTTTCCATTAAACCGAGGGAGGAGAGAAACTTGCTCTTTCAGTCCACCTGCTGCTCCATTAGTTGATCTCTGTCTTTGCGCCATCAATAGAATGCCGGAATATTATCATTCTTATACCTCATTGTCTCAGTGTGGCTGCTACTGGTTTCATGATCTTGGTAAACAGCCAGGGTGCTGACGAAAGGCCTTACGGCAAGATTCTGAACTCTGAAGACTTCCCTCTCCAGATGAATCTTAAATAGGGACAATGTTCTCTTGCTACTGTTATTGTAAGGTATGCGTCTTTCAGATCTAGTTTTGCTGTCTAATTGTTTCTTCTGAGGATATCTCACAGGCGGTGAATCCCCTCCATCTTGAAATGTCTGCATACAAATGAATTGTTCAGATTTCTGAGGTTGATGACCAGCCTTACCTTGTTCTTCTGGTGTACTAAAAACATATTGCTGTAGAAACTGTGATGAATCCTGCAGAGCAGGAAGCAGAATTGTCAGCAGCGGGGAGAGAAGCTCAGTTGTGTGGGAGACATGCTCCCGACCCGACACAAGTCGCACAGAGGTGCTGGATGACACAGAGACCCGACAGAGCCAGAGGAGCTCCAAAGAAAGGACTGTGCAGATGCTGGCAGGTACAGGAGAGCTGTCAATGGGATTGCTGGTCTGCACAGGGGTCGCCGCAACAGCAAGGAGTGACGAGGAGACACCAAAAGAAGTAGATATGTAGGTCTGCAGGAAAAGGTAACCCTGGGGCGCTCCAAGCGTAACATTTACTAATAGCAGACAATGTTATATATTGAGCAAGTAGAATAAATAGGCAAAACGGGCACAGTTCTCCTTTTATGAGAGGTCAACTTGGGGAAATCTGCAACCCACATTGCCAACAGCCAAGAGACTGTAACAAGGAGAGAAAAGGGCAGCACAGGTACAATTCTCCTTTCCTGAGACGCCAGTTTGGGGAAATCTGTGGACCATATTGCCCCACAGTCAAGAGCCTCTGAAGATCGGCAACCATTGTTCAACCCTTTGCACGTGGGATACTGGTGTGGAGAACTTTGGAACAAAGATTGCCACTAACAGAAGGGACCAATTGCAGTAGTAGGAGTTTTTTCCTGGCAGGGGAGTAAACCAGGAAAGAAACAGTTGCTTTAAAGAGATGTGATTGTGGTAAAAAAAACATTATGGAAAGAAACTGTTAACTTTATCATCCTGACAAATTGTTGATCATAAAAGACAATTGCTGTGCTATCCTGATAAAAGTATTCCATTTGAAGAATAACTGAAAATCTACTTTTTGCTTTACCAGGAAGAATACTGTGTGAAGGAAACAATTGCTTCGGTTTTTGAACAAGTGTTTTGTGAATGAGACATTTGCTTTACCAAGTGGAAGGACCCATTGGATAGAAAAGACATTTTATGTTGAACTGAACCAAACTTAGTTAAATCAGAACTTTTCCAAGGGTTTTCCTAAATTGATCCATGGGAAGGGTGCCAAACCCTGATCCCAAGGAGTCCTTTGTAAACACTATTAGTATGATCTTTTGCACTGTTTTGTTAAACTGAAGTCAGATACATTTACCTTGTACATCTTGGTTTTATGTATTAGTGGAAGGGTCAGATGCATTTGGTCACCTTTGTAATAGTTTTATTTTGCTAGGTAGGAACATTCTCATTAGGATAGGGACAGATAGGCATTTATCTCACTCCTCTTGAATGAAAATGGCAAACAATGAGAAAACAACAAACAAATGAAAACAAGGCAACTATCCTTATTATGACTGGCGCTTCTCAGTTGGCCCCTAGAGAGGGCTGCAAGTTCCTAGAGTATTTATGTCCAATGTTCCAATAAAATCAAAGCATCAGTTAAATCCGTGCAGTTTTGGCCAGGAATGTTTTATTCACATTCCTGTTTTTGTAATAAGATTTATTCTTAATGTGATTTGTTGGGTGATCATATTTTGCCATCAATATACATTTAGCCAATGCATTTCGGTGAGAACCTTCATCAGGGCTGTATATAGGCTTTTGATTACATCATCAAGCTGAGCATAGTAATACATTTGTCAATACAAGTACGTTAAATGGTTTATATACAATACATAAACAAATTCACACATACCATTTTGTTTGTCCCACAAGTATTCAATTGGTGCGCCAGAAAAAATGAATGAAAAACCGAAATTGCCATTTAGTATCAGCGTTACAAAACTCTATGTACACAGTTTAAGGACAGAAAAGTGTCCTACCTGATCGCTTTCAATGCGCTATCTCTGTCAAATATAATAGGCCCCAAAGGCTTTTATTTTGCAACACTCACGGCTACAGCCACGTGTGTTGCTGATGCGTGGCGAAACGCATATGTCAATCGTGTCTCTGTGAAAGAAACAGGCTATTAGACAGCCGTTCTAACATGTCTTTTGCGATTGTTTAGATCAAAGCGGCGAATATTCTCCGACGCTTACCTTCAGTTCCTGTGTTGTTCTGCCTTCTGCAGAGAGACATGCTTGCGCATGCCTCTTAGTTCTATTTAAATGTTGCCTTGGAGACGGTGGCGAATATTCGTATCCAAGTACTCAAGACAGAGTACCCGCATTAAAACTATCATTAAAAAACACTGGAACACAGTCACCTGCGACCAACGGGTAGAACATTTATTCAAAGAAGTCCCTACATTCGCTTATCAACGGAGCCATAATTTGAAAGATAAACTTGTAAAGACCAGACCAGCACAAAGGAAGAAAGCCACCAAGAGAATAGGTACTTTTGCCTAAATTGTAGCAATTGCGGCTACATCATGAAAGGTGATTCTTTGAAACATCCGTATACAGGGGAAAATATAAAACTAAAAAGCTTTGGAACATGTGACTCCCAAAACGTGATATACACCATAAGATGTCCCTGTGGCTTGCATTATGTCGGACAAACTGCAAGGATGGTTAAAACAAGACGGAACGAACACAGATCCTGTGTACGTAACAACAACAAAACTTCGGCTGTGGCAAGACATTGCCATGACAAAAAACATAACTTGGCACAGATTCGATTCGCTATCCTAGAAATAGTGGAAAAGAGAGATCCACATGAAAACTTTCAGAACACAATGGATCAACGAGAAACTTTCTGGATAGATCGTTTGAGTTCCCTGATTCCTAAAGGAATGAACGTGGAGATTAACTTCATGTGTTTTTTGTAATCAAGCATTCTTGATTCTGTATAAACACCCACAGCAGCCACCATAATGGACAACCTGGTCTGGAGTCCAGACATTGGCAGATGAGATGGACGTAATTTGACACTTGGAATGACATTTATTTCTAATTTAACTAACACCATGTGCTAGATTGTCTAAAACATTGTTTGGGTGAAGGTTTTCTGCTTGTCCTTTTAGACGAAAAATCTTACTTGACTTTTTATTGTAAACGCTACATTTTTATTTGTATACTTACACTTGTGCCTGTTGAATCAAGACCTATCGTTTGAAACCCGTAAATGAAGAACATAAATACAACACATAGTAAGCTAATGATAGTTAACTTTGTACATAACCTGTATGCATTAGCTAGTAGACGCCAAAGAGGTAGGTATACCTTGTTAACTGCGATAATGAGAAATTTAGAACAGCACAAATTATACAACACTTGTAACACTCATTTTACAGATCCCTACAATCACGCTACAATGCACTCGCATTCACAGTAACAGACCGAAACTAATGTTAATCACATGAGAACGGCGCTGACAGCTTGGCTACACATAGCGTTTCAGGAGCTATCATGGAGACATCCCCGCCCCAGGATAAACACCTGGGGGTGGGGCGCGAGGCGTACGTGCTCCGGCATTCCTGTCGGACCACGGCGCCTCGCCACCGTCTCCAAGGCAACATTTAAATAGAACTAAGAGGCATGCACGAGCATGTCTCTCTGCAGAAGGCAGAACAACGCAGGAACTGAAGGTAAGCGACCGAGAACATTCGCCGCTTTGATCTAAACAATCGCAAAAGACTTGTTAGAACGGCTGTCTAATAGTCTGTTTCTTTCACAGAGACATGATTGACATATGCGTTTCGCCACGCATCTGCAACACACGTGGCTGTGGCCGTGAGTGTTGCAAAATAAAAGCCTTTGGGGCTTATTATATTTGACAGAGATAGCACATTGAAAGCAATCAGGTAGGACACTTTTCTGTCCTTAAACTGTGTACATAGAGTTTTGTAACGCTGATACTAAATGGCAATTTCTGTTTTTCATTCATTTTTTCTGGCGTACCAATTGAATACTCGTGGGACAAACAAAATGGTATGTGTGAATTTGTTTATGTATTGTATATAAACCATTTAACGTACTTGTATTGACAAATGTATTACTATGCTCAGCTTGATGATGTAATCAAGAGCCTATATACAGCCCTGATGAAGGTTCTCACCGAAATGCATTGGCTAAATGTATATTGATGGCAAAATATGATCGCCCAACAGATCACATTAAGAATAAATCTTATTACAAAAACAGGAATGTGAATAAAACATTCCTGGCCAAAACTGCACAGATTTAACTGATGCTTTGATTTTATTAGAACATTGGACATAAATACTCTGGGAACTTGCAGCCCTCTCTAAGGGCCAACTGAGAAGCGCCAGTCATAATAAGGCAAAGTTGCCTTGTTTTCGTTTGTTTGTGGTTTATCGAGGTCCTTGTGCTATAGGACCAGTTTAAACTGGCAGCTCCAGGTTAAAATTATTGAAAACTAACGGAGAGATTTACACATTGAATAGAAGTGAGTAAACATTGTGGTGCCCACCACTCCGGTATTTTTTAAACAATGAGAAAACGACAACTCTGTGTCCGTCTCACATTTCTGACCCCTCAAAAAACCCTATGTATGTTTAGTTTAGTTTATTCATTTGTATTGCGCACCAAACCCGAGGGTATGAGGGCTCAGGAGTAACAAGGTTATTCACAGCTTAGTTACACGTTAAGAAGCATTACAGTTATTACAGTAGTTACAATCGGATCAAAGATAGTTACAGCAGTCACAATAAAGACAAAAAGGTTTGCAGATTTACAAGTATACATATTTACAAAGTGGGTACCGGGGATGGGATTAGCGGTCATTGTTCTTTATCCAGTGTATGTAGTTGCGTCTAAAGTGTGTATAGGTTTGGGGTGTCCTTAGAAGGGGTGGTAGGGAGTTCCAGTGCTGGGCTCCCTTATGTGGCTCCCTTATTTCTATGGCACCCTTTTTCAATAGCACATCTAATTCTGAGTCTAACAAGCTCTTCTCTGCAGTTGAAACCCCTCTACTGCCTGAATAACCCAGGCATCGCCTGATAGCTTGCACCAATTTACTATAAATTGTGCTGTCCTGCCGCCCACAAGCGGATATCGTTCTATAATTTGACTTAACTGTGGATGAACCCTGGTGTCCGTATGAGCCTCTGCTTTGTTGCCCTCTGTAGCCTTTGCTTGGGAACAACGCGTCTTGCTGTAGCGTTTTCCAATATTGTGCCCTAGGTAGTTGAGGTCTCCTCTGGGAATTGTAGCGACCGGTCAATCGAACTCTGTACCGACCAGTCCCTGTAAAAACCCTACCTGCGAAGATTTTTCTTATTGACGACTGGGCTTTCTTGAGCGCAGTAAAACTTCCTACCAACGTATTCATTTCCTTGGAGAAAGCTTTGCCAAAGAGTAGTCCTTGCGCTGCTTCTCTTGCTTCATAAGAGGCTAGGCCGCCTAACTTGGTATCTATCCTTAGGAGTTAACTTCTTCTCCTTTCCAATGATAATGCGCAGTTGGCGTTGCCGAGCATGCACACGCTGCGCTGCGCCCCAATTTGCTAGTATATGTGGATCAACCGGTTCCCTGGTGTCCTTGGCACTCACTGCGAGGTCCATTATTTTTGCAATGGATCCTGCTAGGTCAAGCACCTCATCCTGGCATCCCTTTCATTTTTGGGTCCAATTCTGGTGTCTCTGCTACTTTACCCGACACCACAGGTCTCGGACATTCAGCTCTCATGCAGAACCTGGTCTCTTTCTCCTAGAGCTTAGGCATCTTCTGGGCCATATATAGCAGTAACCTGTGTGAGGGCAGCCAGTGTGTGGACCTTGGGTGTCTGATGCTGTCCAGCTCAAACATGTCTGACATGTACTGTATTGTATATACATTTGTAGAGTGCAGACTATGGCCAAGCGGCATCTAGGCGCTAAGCAGCACATATGGGGGAGAATAAAAAGAGCTGAGAAGGCCACCTCAAGTTCGGAAAGTATGAGTTTTCAGATTTCTGTGAAACTGAAGATGATCTGTAAACTCATGGAGGGACAGAGGAAAGCGAGTTCCCAGGGTAGGAGTCAGGACTGAAAAGGATCGGGCCCCGCCTCAGCCCCTGCAGTAGCTGAGGATCTTCAGTAGGATTTGTGATGAAGACTCCAAGTTTCTGACTGGCTTGTATAGGGTCAGCTTGGAGCACAATATTCTGCTCCAGCATTATAGATGGCGTGGTGGACCAGGCACAGTATCTTGAACTTGATTCAGCTCTCAATGGGGAGCCAATGCAGCTGGAAGGAGTAGGACAACCTTGGGGCTTCCAGAGCCAGCCGCACCGCAGGGTTCTGCAGAACCTACAGGCGGTGGAGCAAGAAAGCAGGATGCCCCAATAGATGCCATTACAATAGTCCACGGACCCCATAATGGAAGAAGTAACCACCTTGATCCGAGACTCAGAAGGGGGAAATGGCAGAATTGTCTTTAATACTTTGAGCTTGGCAGTGCCCATTTGTCAGACAGAGGAAATGTGCGCTTCTCTGGAGCCACTGGAAAGAAGCTTTAATTTGAAGACTTTGTATAGCCTCCGTAGATGGGGGAAATAGTGCCAGAGAGGGAGGCCAGTTGTCAGCACCCCATGGGGACCCAGAAACAGAGGAGCCCACCACCAACACCTCTGTTTTATCCCCATTCAGTTTTAGCCAGTTCGTAGCCATTGAATCCCTAATGGAGGATAAACAGTTCCGCAGTTTGGAGGAAGGATCCAACCCTGGTGTCATGATCTCTGCTTCCAAAAGGTCAGGGTTTTCCCAACTCCCTTGGAAGCAGATCCATAACCCAGGTTCCGAGTGCCAACCAGTCCCAATTGGGACCTTTTGGACCCAGTCCTGGCGCCAGTGGCACCAGGCTCATAAATATGCCCAGTCCCAGCGCTGGAAGCGCCGGGCTCATAATGCTTGGGTGGACTTACCTGCAGCAGACCATGCTGCTTACTTGCCTGCCAGTTGAGCCTCTGATCCTCTTCTGTTTGGAACTACTTTTCCTGTTGGGTGGGGCAGGAGCCACTCCCTAGATTCAGAACACTGGAACTCTTCTGGAAAGCAGGAACTCTTTTCTTACCTAGGCGTGGCTGTGGAAGGAGACACCTAAGCACTACAGGAGGCTATTTAAACCACACCCGATGGATGAATCTTGCTTTGCGTTATTCTGCATCCTCTGCAGCAGAACGCTCATCGTGTCTTCTGCATCTGATCCTGGGCCTAAGGAAAAAGGCTTACCATCCTGAATCCAGTCTTCAGCAACACCTATAAAGACAAGAAAGAACAGGTTAGCATTACGGTCTTCAGTGACAGCTCTTCACTTACCTGGTCCATCGGCTGTCACCAACGCCTCGCGCTGCATTCCGGCATCTGAAAGACAAAGGCTTACCTACTCTTCGTGCGCTCCGGAGGTCTTCACACTGCATTCCGGCATCTGAAAGGCAAAGGCTTACCTACTCTTCGGCGCTGCATCCCGCATCTGAAAGACAAAACAAGGTGCGTTTAAAGACATTGGGGAACTTTAATACTCACGTGCCATTACTCCTTTCCACATCTAACCCAGTGGGTATTCCGGCACCCTGCAGCCGCTCCGAACTTGTACCTGCAAAATAAAAAGACAGTTAGAGCGCATCGTGAAGCAGGCAACAAGCGCTTACTTACGTGCTTCCAGGCGCTTCTATTCATCACACGGGCTCCATCTTCAACTCACTTCAGCCCGTCATCCGCCATCGCCGGAACCCTGCAAAACAAGAGACATCATTACTAAAGACTTTAAAGACATTAGAATTACTCGAAACTTACCGTTCGTGCAGTAAACGCCGGACAGCAGTCCTCTGAAGTCAAGAGGCCTGCTCCCCTTATCCAGTGAAGAAACTGGTTACAGCACCCTGCCCTGAGGCAGATGGAGAGCACAGCATTCACTTACCTAAGGTGAGAGCGTTAACCTTTGGGGTTCTACAGGAGAAGAGAAAGGGAAGAAGAGAGAGACATTCAATAACCCAGTTCCTTAATCCCATATTTTCTATCTGCAGACATCTTACCCTTCGAGTCAGACATACAGTGCACAGAGGTCCAGCCCAAAGAGCCAGCCGTGTGTTACACATCACCTTTGAAGATACGGTATACGCCCAGTCAAGACCGGCGCCTCTACGGGAATCAGGTGAGCGTTACACCTGGAGCATTTAGACGAAAAAGAATCTGCATATTGTCTGCATATCTGTAGGACCACACCCTGTGCAGATACAAGTTAAAAAGCAGCCGGGACAGGGCAGAGCCCTCAGGAACCCCACAAGACAGTACCTCTGGAGAAAATTTAAACAGAGGCAGTGACATTGTCTGAAACCGGCCAGACAAAAATGATCTGAACCATTGGAGCAGGTAGCCTACAATCCCATTTCATGATCAATAGTATCAAAAGCTGCAGAGAGGTCAAGGAAAATCAAAACTCCGACCTCCCTGTGAACCTGAAACAAGGCAATATCATCCAGGATGGAAATCATCATGTCTTTGGTGATCTCCGGTAGTGTGTCCACTATGCTGGTATCTGATATTTGTATGGCGACCTTGTTCCCCTCAGGGTGTCGTCATTGTCATTCACAATTGACATGCCTGTGCCCCCTTTGTCTTTTCGTCCTTGGGGAAGGGTTAAGAGGCTGGGCATAGCTAACTTGAGTAGGAAAGCGTTCTTCAGCTTGTCGAGCGCATCAGCCGCCTCTTGGGGCTTTCTTTTTACCCCATTTTTAACCCAGGGTAAGAGTGCCGTCTCTTGTGGGTTTGGTTGCTCCCCTGATTCTCAACCCTTGCATGGGGTGTCCTGTAGACGTACCATGACCTTGGCTGGCTGCCCTTTTTTCTTTTCTTTGAGCAGCACCCATATTTCATTTCTTTGCACCCAATAGTGGTTCCAGGACCTCTAATCTGTCCCGTAGGGGTTTGTCCGCCTTAGAAACTGATTGCAGTAGATTCCCCCAGGAATTTCTTAAAGCTTAAAGTCAAGTCTCTATCCTCCTCGGGAATCAGCTCTTCCTGACTCTCTTCACTCCACTCACTCTGTTATCTTGGTCCCTGTTGCAGGCCATGTCAATCCAGGGAAATGTCTCTGTGTACCGAGATTTCTAATCTTGAAATTATGAATTTAATTAGTGTGGGCTCCAAACGTGTTCCACACTTCTTTCAGCATAGTCCTGTGACCTGATAGTCCTGCAAAATTCTCACTCGTGCTTTTTTAGTCTGGCACTCCTGTTTAATCGCAACTGCTTGCTGACCTTAATTGTGATGCCAAAATTATCGCTAATGAACAATGTGCCTGGACCGACCATCACGTAATCTCATTCACTCTACCTGCCAAATCTCAAGCTACAACTAACCCCGTAGCACCCCCTACTTTGGCCAGAAACAAGCGGAATATAACTGTGGATAGTTTACTACCACTACTCCAAACCATTACCAACCTTACACTCTCTAGTTCAGACCCCACAGAGCTTGTTGAACTCTACAACAATACTATCAACATAGCCACCGATAAACTAGCACCTTTAAAAATGTGCAAAGAGAAACCCCAAACACACCTCAATTCCTGGTTTACCCCTAATCTCAAAGCCTTACGCAATGAGAAAAGAAGGGCAGTAACCCTCTGGAAGACTAACCCGTCGGATGATAATAAGGAAAAACTGGCTCTAATATCTAAAAAATGTAAGAATGAGATACTCCTTACTAAAAAAGACAAATTCAGTGACCGGATCAACAAAACAAGCTCCAACACCAGAGAACTGATAATCATTCTAAAAGAGTTAGTATGGCCCTTACCCTGCACCAATTATCAAAGAGGCCGCCAGAGAACTAGTGCCTTTCATCACCACCCTCATAAACTCTTCATTTGACTCATGTTCTGTCCCCGCTAACTTGAAAGACGCGAGTCCTCCCACTTTAAAAAAAAAACCTAATCTAGATCCTAACATAGCAACCAATTACAGACCCATAACCACTGTCCCTTTCCTTCTTAAAATACTAGATGGGGCTGCATACCTAAACACGGTACAGAAACTGCCTTAATTGATCTAAAAAATCAAATGGACAACCTAAAGGACAATGGGAAACTGGCTCTCCTCCTCCTTTTAGATCTCGCGGCCACATTCGACCTAGTTGATCACAAGGTCCTTTGCAACCATCTAACCTCAGCTGCACACTTTTCTAATAAAGCCCTGGCCTGTATTCAGTCATTCTTGGATGATCATACTATAAGAGTCTTTTCACCCAACGCATCAGCTGAACCCATAACCACCATCTGTGGAGTTGCACAAGGGTCCTATGTTTTGCCAACTTTGTATAATATTTTCACATTTTTAGTGTCTCACTATGCCTCCTGTTGGCTGCTCGTGCTAGAGATTCCAACCGCTTTTCTTCACCTGCGCAATCACTGTCAACTTTTCGCTGTAGTTTCTAGCAAAATTCCCTATGGGACGCAAGTGCCCCCTATTGCGAGCTACTACTGGCATGGCTTGGAATGTTAACAAACTGAAGTACACAGCAGAGGAGTTTTTCCAGGGGGGCTTAGTTCTTGTGAATAACCCTCCATGAGCTCTCAGTGTTAAGTTACAAGACTACATTCTGGGCAGTAAAAAGTTAACTAGTTTAGCATAGTGACAATTAAGGCCCTTATTCACAGAGCTTTTTCCAATGGGGTTTTCAATTATAAAACTGGCGTGACTAAGGACCTCCAGTCCTCTTTCTTTGCTGATTGTGCCCAACCTGCCTAAAAGCACAACCATCCGCGGAGCGGACCACCGAGTCGACCTGCTGAGTCTTCCGGTCTGCCTTACCTCCCAGGAACTCTCCTTTGCACCGTGTGACTAAGGACCTCCAGTCCGGTCTTCAGGCTCTGAGGGGTCTGCAGTCGCGTGCCTACTCCCTGACACTCACCAGCGGCCTTGCCTGGATTCCTCACCAGAACACACGCGATCACCGACGCGAAGTACGACCGCTGGACACCCGCTGAGTCATCTTGACAGGACCGTCTTGTTGTATCCTGCAACGAAACTCCATGGTAGGCCCCTACCCTGTCACCTGTTCCTACTTCCACCACAATTGTTTTTATTCGCATACCCTTCTCTAGCTCTCTGGTCACGTGGATCATCCTTCTGTTTGTTCTAGTTCCCCTGCATCAGTTATCAACAGATCGCCTGCCAGACTACATTGCACCGCCACACTGCCCTTCCAGCTGCGACTTTCGAATCTGCAACGTTCTGCCGGCTCCCCCGAGCAAGCGACACTTACCGGTCTTGCGCTGCGTCCAAGAGACTGCGGGGGCTTGCCCCTTTGATCCACCCGACGCACTGACCTTGCCCGGTGGCTACCATCAGACCGTCTACCAGACTGTTCTCCATTGCAGCGCGGTCCCGCCAGTGAGATAGCCGCCCTCCAACTTGAAACTCGCTGATCCCTAGTTGCCTGCCTGGTCCTGCACAGGAGTGCCCCTGTCTAGCACGATTCCATCCTCCCTCCGGTAGTACGGTTCTTGGAACCTCCTGAAGGCTCCATCCCTCTGTCTTGCATTACGCCTAGTAGACTGCGGGCCCCCCCCCTGTGACCCTGACTAACGAGATATTTTAACCCCCACCCTACCACTCTCGTGTGTGTGTGTGTGTGGGGTGTGCTGAATCTGTGGTCCAGAGAAAGAAAAAAAAGGAAGGTAAAGAGAGGAAGCGATACCATAACCAAGCATCGGCAGAGAAAGAAGGGGGTAACAACCAGGAAGGGAAAAGGAAAACAACCCACCCTTCCCTTGAGGATTGACTGTCGTGTATCCTACTGAATTTCTACTGATACATGGCTCTCCAACTGTCCAGCCAACCTGACATAGAGCCCCGCCTGGGAGACTGCAGGGGATTCGCCCCTTTGAGCCCGGCCTATGTAACCTGAGTGACTCTGCCCCTGCCTGACCCCTGCTCACGTACCTGCAAATCCTTTTGCAAAACAACTTAGCCCGGGAGACTGCGGTGGTTACCTGCCCCTTTGATCCCATTCGGCGTAACTGTTTGGCGCCTCCCAGACCTGCTCAAGCGCAGTGACCTGGGACACATTTCCCAAATCCCAAAAAATGTAACAATACAGACTTGAGTACCAGTGCGATCAGTACGCTTGTGTGAATGACGGGATATACGGGCAGCCAGTGATTCCTTGCCCTCATACACTTTAGTCATTTGTGACTACGTCTAAATAAGTTACATCACCCTGTAGGTGCGTTGTTGGAGTGAAAAAATCGCTTTATCTGTGAAAAGGATCATGGTGGAAAGCCTACGGGCAGCTAATTACCAAATAGGAGCACTGGTTAGGACCCTTGGCTATTAAAGAGCCACAAAGAAAATCACAAAGACTTGATAATTGGAGTCTTCAGCTACTCAAGTGTGTATTGTTATACCAGCACTACTAATATCCGACTAGGAGGAGTGCTATTGAAATCTCCATGTGTGGCCCTAGATTACATGGTGGAGACTAAGGAAATAGAGTTCTTCCCCTGAAGAAAGTTTGTGCAATTAAGAACTGAAGCATGTCGGGATTGTTTAGCCTCAGTTAATAACACTCAGTTTTGGAAGAAGTGTTAAAGCCATTTGTGTGTTGGGTACTGTGTTGTATTCATTGCATGTGGTTATATGTATGTGAATCTAGTGATTTGTACTGTTTTTATATGTACCATGTTTTGTCGTGTTGGGTCATATTCATGCAAAACATTTTTATGAGTTTTTAATTCTGTGTGAAGAAATTTATTAAAATTATTATTTTTTGATACTGTGAACAAACATCACATACTGGGTCTATTTGTTCAAGACTAGATGTACTGGGAGGGTTGGTTGTATCAGACCATATGTATAGATCAGCAATTTTGAAAATATTGAAACTGTCTCCTTTATATATAAATATCAGTCAGAGGCCTACATCAGCTCTGAAGATACAGAACAAAGCTCTGTTACCAGGAGGAGCCCCCTTCATTGATCCACCGAACAAGCCCATCCAAGGCTTCCACAAGACAGAGCAGGCCATTGAATCCAATCTGGCCATCCTATCAAAAATGTCAATTGCCAATCTGCCGAAAGCCTCAATACACAAAGCAGATAGGACTCCATGTGCCGATTTATCTAAAAAAGAAAGAGCGAAGCAAGCCAAACTGAAATGGCTACAATCTGATACTACTCGGAGCCCATCAAAAACCATGACGCAAAGACCACCACACCAATCCAACACTAGAACGGCACGACTCTCGTTAGATATTACTGAAATCGAGTCACTCTTGACTAACATCGAAAAGAGAAAACAAGTCTTCGGAAACCTGTCCACCAAGTGGGCAAATGGTCTCCCTTCTACATCCACGCCGGCTACAAGATTTATCCCTCCATCTGGCAAATATCCAGCTAATACTACCCAGGACATACACCTATCTACCAATAACCCAGACACACCAATCACTAATTTGAAATTCGAATATGAAGAAATAAATCCTCCCATTTCAGCAATACATAGGAATAATAAGAAAAAGGCTTCACCACAAACGACCTAGACCTCCAACCTTCTACCAACTGCCAGTGCGAAATGTTTGACGATCAATACCAGCATGGTAGAGCTTCAAAACAGGCTCATAGCAATCACCACTCAAACCATGATTCCTTTCTGCAAATTATTCGAATCTACCAATGAGAACATCAAGGACCAAGCCGCCCTTCTAGCCCTAATCCACACAAAGCAAATTCACCTCGAGACTTTCATTGCTACCCTGGAAAAACATTTAGACTGCGAAACAGAATGCTCTCACCAATGGCAAACAAGATTATTCGAAATGGCAGCAGCTGATAGGGCGGAAAAAGCCCTCCTGACTTCGACAATGACGACTTTGATGAAAGCCCATCCGACCCCACTATCAAAAACCAACATGGCACCCCCACCAACAACTGCGATGACTTCTGATGGGCCCTCTATCTCGACGACCCCACAGAACCTGATCAAGTCAACTGTCCTCCCTTCGGTCAATCTGACCGCCCCACAAATACCAGTCAGAGAAACCCCATCTTCAACAAAGCAAACCGATTTTTTCCAGATTTTATCAACTAAAAAAATCCAAAACGAGATCTCCAATAACAAACAGACTCCCAAACCCAAAAACAAAAGAAAACCGGTAATAGACAAACAGGATCTCGAACATTCTTAAGAAAGCTTGTTGTCCCCATAGAAACTGCAAGCACCAGCCAACCCATTTCCTGCAGTACAAATAAGAAAAAAACAACAGTGCACTTAAACTGTTAACAACACTCGCCACCAGCCAATGCTTGGTACCAAGCAAAGCTGCACCCAACCTCCGGAAATCCTAACAGAGGACCTTCTAAATCTAACCACACACACAGCCGCACAAGAAAATACTGGGAATCTCTCAACCATCAACGACTCAGTATTAATAATACTAGATGAATATGCCATTGACCTTGCAGACCACTCCAGTAGATTAAACCTCTCATGCGAAATCATTTCAGACTCATCATCTATCTACTCGAGCGACCTCACAAGAATTTCAGACGGCACGTCAAATTACTCAAGTGGCACAATAGGCATTTCCAAAGAATCTCCACCGAAGGTCGCTCCAACATCTAACATACCAATTGCTTCCCCTGACCTTCCAACAAATGCTTTGTCTTCCGGACATCAACCCAGAGAAAGCGACAGACGACAGTCGTCTTCGCTTGATGCCTACAAACTACCACACTTTATTGACCCATGGCAGAAAATATCGTCCTACATTCTCCAGATTGCCTGTGTCGACTCCGCAGGCGAACCCATCATACTCGATAGGACTAATATCCTCAGATTACTACATGCAAAACCTTCTCTAAACTCAATACAATCACGCAAAATCAAGACTGTGATATTCCAGGATGACCAAGCGCTGGATAGGATTCATATTGAATTCTATACGGAGGACACAATGAACTTAATCTTACAGATGACGGCCCCCTTACTAACTCTGGGCTTTGCATGTACACCATACCTAAAGAAAAACTCAGACAACCAGGAAAAGGCCCTCCCGACGAGACAACCACCACAATTTAGTGAAGAACACAGGAGTAGACAACATCCCAGATCACTGACAATATCGATGAACTCGATTTCTCTAGAAAGAGACATGGATCAAGACTCACCGACTGATCGCAGCTTTCGGGGTACCTCCCACACGCATCTCCCCTTCTAGCGTGATTACGACGATGAGCTCTGTCGGCAACCTAAAGGCCTGACTCATGACTCATAACCATTAATCTTATCGAACACCCAAGGTTGGACAAGCTGTCCATGGAACACGAGAGGTCACTCCCATCTATTCAACCGACCAGCTCCCGAACTTGAATCCTGCAACATTATCTGTCTCCAAGAGACCTGGATCATCAAGCCACCTATTTGCAAAGGGTTCATTACCCTCCTAAATCCGGCCCTACAAAGCAAGCATGGGCGAGATGCCTCTGGCTTACTGACTATGATCAAAATCATCCCCACATGGAGTCTCATTGATACAGAAAACATCAATCCCTGGATTCAATGTTCAATCATAAAGATAGCGAATCCTGCAACCTCGACACAACCACTGCAACTGAATAATTCCACCTTTAGGATGCTTGCAATCATAAATGTTTACTGGAATCCAACAGCCATTGCAGACAACAACTTCTTGGACAGCGTGTTTTTGAATATCGATCGACTAAGTGCGAAATTTCCAAAGATCGACTTCATCATCTGTGGAGACCTCAATATCCATCTCAATACTCCAAATTGGACCCAAAGAGCATCCAATGACATATCAATCGGAGCGCGTCAATGGTCCAAAGAGATATCCATGAGAAACTTGATTCTAACCACCCATCCATGCGATGAACACAACCTGCTGATTCCCACCTGCTCCTCCAGAATGGCCTCCGCAATCATTGACAACATTTATCTTACGCCAGCTCTGAATAATCTGTTGTAATTCAAAATCCTTCCAACTGAAAAGAGCGACCATCACCTGCTGATGATTCAAGGCTGTGGACTACTTGAAAAGAACCCTACACCCTCTGTTCCTCCCCTGGAACGTATAGGATCAACTCTATTAATCAAAAACACTTAACCTCTCTTCCTCAGACTTTTCACCAAACCAGTATGTCAGACTAAGCAAAATTAAACTACGAATGGATCTTGATCCCTTTTCAACGAAAGATCTCATCTGCAGACAAACCCACACATGCACATCATTATAATCGGGAGCTGGCCCTAAAAAAGAAAATTCTACGCAAAAGCTGTCGAAAATGGAAAAAGAATCTCACTCCAGATAATTTGGAGACCATGAAAAAAGCGAAACAAGCCAATCGCAATTGGAAAAAAACCTCATGCGCTGACCCTCCAACAAACCGATGCGGAAGCTATGTTACTAACACTCAAAAGTAAAAACCTGAGAAACCTTTGGAACTTGTTAAACAACAATGCTGATCAGCAACAACTCATGGTCTCCAATGTCACAGCAGAGAAGTGGATCTCACATTATTCCAACTTGTATAAAGCTCGGATCCCAAATACAAATGAGATGGAATCAGTAGTCTCTCATCATTGGTCCATCACTTGGGATAAGCATTTCTTTGAGATGATCAAAAACCTAAATGACTCCCGAGCTCCAGGACCCGATGGTCTATCCAACGTTATCCTAAAACAAGCACCCGAGACTTCGGCAACTCTAATGGACCATCTCTTGACGCTAATAAACAAACATAAACAGATACCCACTACTTGGAATAGAGCAGTCCTCCTGCCAATCTTTAAACAAGGAGACAGAGGCCTCTCGTCTAACTTTAGACCCATTGCTCTGCTAGATCCTCTCAGGAAACTGTTTGCCACATACCTTCTGCAAAACCGTACCGCTTGGGCTAAAGAAACTAACCGCTTTGACACCCGCCAAACAGGCTTTACCCCAAATGTGGGTACGAATGTGAATCTTCTGACCCTTAATTTAATCAAGCATGAAGCCATAACCAACAACTTTCAAGTTTACCCTGCCTTCATAGACCTGCATATGGCCTTTGATGCCATCAATAGGAACAAGTTGTGGCACAAACTTGCCGCATGGAAATGCCCCTTGGAGATTAGTGAACCGATAAAACTCCTTTACTCCAACACCTCGGTCACCATAATGCTCACAAAAGAAGGAACTGCAACAGATGAAATAAGAACATGGAACGGACTAAAACAAGGCTGTCCCCTTGCTGCAACATTATATAATCTGTATACCGCTGACTATTCTACCCAGATCATAACTAACACTTAACCCCCCAAAACTCAACTCTCACCCGATTCCTTAACGCATGTACGCAGATGACATCATATTGATGGATAAAACTCCATCAGGTCTCCAAAACAATCTACGTACGACAGAACAATACACGAGTATGAATCAACTTCAGATCAACGCCAAAAAAACAAAAATAATTACATTAACTAAACATTCAACCGCAAGCACTCGATGCAAGCTTCTACTCTTCACTGTAGACAATAAACCTTTAGAGATAGTTACTACCTTTAAATATCTTGGTGTTCTAATCAATCAGCAGAAATCTGAAACAGCTTGGGTGACGTTCCTCGAAGGCAAAATCTTGATGCTAGCCAGACAAGGAGGGATGCTGCACAGACGATACAGCAAATTCTCCTTTAAACCAATAATTGCATTTTACCGACAAAAGGTCATCCCCATAATTACTTATGGCAGCGAAGCAATGATTACTGCAACAAAGATAAACTGGCAATCCATCGAAGCCTCCTTCTGGCGGAAGATTCTGAACCTGCCTACCAGCTACCCCATGACCAGAATTCTGTTCAAAGTGGCCTTACAATCTCTCACGTCGATTGTACTGTGGAAGTAGTTGGACCTATTGCGCAAACTGATAAATGAAGACAAAACACATCGGCCCAACAAGAAGGCGGCGACTCCAGATGGACTAAACTTCTAAAAGGTCAAGATAAGAAACTAATTTACACAGTTGTCCAATTCCTTACGGAGATCTTCGCTTCTTCAAAAGAACTAAACCCCATGAACATAACCTGAGGGAAACCCCTTCCTTTTTCTTTTTCTCTTTCTCCTGCTTTATCCCACTACTTGAATAATTGTACCTTTTCATATTGCTGCACCTTTTTTGAATAAGAAAATAACAGACAGTAAAATGTTAATCCATATGTGATGTATACTTTTATGAACACAAATGAAAAGATTATTTTTAAACTGTATCATTTTAAATAAAAATAAAAAACTAAAAGAAAAATAATATTTTCACAAAGCCCCTCTTTTATGATCTTGATAATCTGGGTGTCACCTACGCTAACTATGCAGATTACACTCAAATTCTCATACCCATCACTAGTGATTATGAAACTGACTCTACCCTCCTTAATAAAATATATCTGATTATCCAGGCGTGGATGGCCACCCATGGCATCTGTCTGAATGACGAGAAGACAGAGCTTCTCCTCTTTGGATCATCAGTAAGACTAAACAACCTAAGTAATGAGTTTAATTCTTTCGATATTAATGGCAATAATATTAGTCTCCAGAGAGGTGAAAACCTAGGGCTTCTACCTCGACTCAGCTCTAAACCTAAAGAGACAGGTCAATGCCACAGCATCAGCCACAGAATACACTTGTAAATTAATAAACTCTTGCAAGCCCTTCCTTTCAACAGTCAGCTGTACTACATTGGCTAGAGCTCTAATATTATCAAAATTAGACTACTGTAACGCCCTATATCTAGGCTCCAGTAATTACAATATAACCAAACTTCAAACCCTACAGAATAATGCACTAAGAACAGTGCTCAACATTCCCAGAGCCCAGCACATCTCAGCTGCCAGACGCAGTACTAACTGGCTTGCAAACAATGGTAGAATTAACCTCAAAACCCTAGCTCTCACGCACAAATGTCTAGCTAATTCTGCCCATAAATATCTAGCTGATAAATTTACCAAAAAAAGCTCAGAACGCCCCATGAGAACTATGCACTCTCACTGACCGAATGTACCTAGATATAAACTGCAGAAAGCAGGCAGAAGTAGCTTTCCAGTGATGTCCTCTAAACTATGGAACTAATTACCTGTTGACCTTCGAGCAGAAGCTTCCGACTATAGATTCTGGAAAAACATGAAACCCTGGCTCCAGTCCCTTGATGTATAAATCATGTCTCAGTTCAAGTTACCTGTATCTGTCTGTATTTAACACATGTATTTTTTTTTATTATCTTTTAAATACTCCTGATTACTTTATTACTGCTCTGTATGTAACCTATGCAACTTTGTAACGCGCCCAGATACCTCTGGGTTTGGTGCGCTATATAAATAAACAAACAAACAAACAGCCTCTCTATATACTTGTGAACTCTGCGCTCACTGACGCACACTGCTGCATGTTGGTCCGTTCCTCTAAAGTAGTGCGCACTTTGATGACACGCCATTAGCTCAAGAGACGCGAGCCAGAGTCCTAATGTGGGTGATTCCTTTCACGTATTTGGCTCGGATTCTGTCTCTGCTGTTGGTTCCCCCTGTAAAGTTTTGTTGTTCGAAATTGCCACTGCGACTAAGCTGCACTAACCTCTGTTTGGACGGACCGGTATACTGCAGCGCCCTGACTCTGCGTTGCGCCCGAATACACAAAGGTGCGTGCTGTACTGACCCTCATTATAATCACTATTCTGGTAATACAAATATTATATGAACACTCTTAAATCGTATTCCTATGTAATTCACATTTTCTTAATGGTCCTTTATCGCAAAATCACACTGAGGAATGTAAACCAGTATTTATCTGCTTCGACAGAAGCCAAAAGAAGAGGAAGGCACCCTGGCAGGATGTGACTTGTGTGAAGGAGAGGGTCCTGATTGGTTTATGTTGTAGACAGGAAAACTACTATAAAGAATAGACTTATGGGGAACAGTAGTCTTTTCTTGCAGTTTTCTAATTGTTTTTCATAGAGTTGTGAAAGATTTTTAAAAACTCATTTTCTAAAAAATGTGATGTTTTTTTCATAAAAGAATTCGCAGCAAAAAACCCTGCGAAAAAACATCCCGCGATGCAAGGACGTGGTACCGGCCCTCCATGGGGGAGGGGTGGGTCAAAGGATGTAAGGGAGGCCCCAGGTTCTTAAAAATATAAGCAGATTGTTTATTGCTTATATTTTATGTTAAAAGCAGTAACCTTAATCTTTTTTTATTTTTATTAAAAACAGTCATATTAATCCCTTTTTAAAGAGTCTGATGCCCCTCGTCGACATCCTTTGGGCCCTGCTAGCGGGTCAGGCCTCCAGTTTGAAGACCACTACATTAAAGAGACAGGGCAATTGACACCTGGAATGATGCAATCCCAAATCACCATCATCCCTAAACTGGGAAAGGATATCCAGCTGTGCTCTTCGTATAAACCGAAATCATTGATACAAATTGATGCAAAATGTTTTACGATTATCTTGGCGAAGCAAATAGAAAAAAGTTATCTCTGGCATAGTCGACCCTGACCAGACAGGATTTATCCCGAATAGAATCACCATTTGATAATATAAAGAGACTGGTGAAGATCACTGATAAGGTGCACTGCATTAGATGTTCTTGCATTAGATGCTGAGAAGGCTTTCGATAGAGTATATGGGGCGGTATATTCAAAAGTTGTTAAAGAAATAGGGGTTTGGTCCGTTAATGGCTACCATGGTATTAGCCAATTTTTAAGAACTGAAGGCCTGGGGAAAAGTGAATGGAAGCTTCTTGGGTCACTTTAGAATTGAATGGGGAACAAAGCAAGGATGTCCTTTACCGCTGCAACTATTTGCACTATCTATGGAGCCTTTTGCAGCCTATATAAGACACCATGGGGGAATCAAATGGATGGAATTGGGCCCAGATAACCATAAGGTATGTTTATTCGCTGAGGACATGATACTAATGGTAGGAGATCGAGGAAAAACGCTTTCACACATAATAGATGGAATAGGACAATTTGTTAGGGTTTCCGGGTTCAGAGGTAAAATGAATAAGTTGGAAATCCTAAATCTTACACTTTCCAGTGAAGAAACAGTGATGAAAAAGCCACCTTAGAAAGGAAGTTTTCCCATTCGTTGGGCCAAAAAAATATTAAATATTTGTGAATAAATCTAACATCCAAACTAAAGCAATTGTACAATGCTGCCACCTACCCAGTGCAATTACCACTATTCACCAAGCTCTAAATAGAAGGGTAAAGCTTTTTAACACGTGGTTGGGTCGCATTGAAATACTAAAGATGAATATTCTACCAAGCTGATTTATCTATTTTAAGCTCTACCAATTATTCCCAAGGAAGTATTCTTAAAAATCCAAAAGATGTTTATCGGGTATACCTGGGGCGGGAAACAAACGAGAATAAACTCTGGTAAGACCAAAGTAGCAGGAAGAGTTGGCAGTATCCGATATACAGGTCTGCTATGTGGCTGCCCAAGTAAAAGTAATAGGAGGAATCAGTCCATTCAGAATCACAGAAGCCATGGTTGTTTATGGAGCAAGCAGTTTTTGGTTCGTGTATTTGAAACAGCTGTGGCTCCATGCTGAAGAGAGAGCAAGATCACTAGCAGTAAATCGAATTACTAATACTACCAGAACTCTGTGGAACAAGATTACAAAAATGGCAGGAATCACTACATCGCTCTCCCCTTTAGAACATTATTTGAAAACCCAACCTTCACCCTGAGAATGCAAGGCACCGAGTTTCTAAGATGGACATGAGAAGGATGTAATAAAATGGGGGATATGGTCTTGGGCGAGAGAGTTGGGTTTCAAGCTATTTAAAGTTGATTTCAAGTCACTGAATTGGAGTGAATGGGATATTTCCAATTACATCACTGGCTCTTGCACCCCATCAACAAGTAGAAGTTCTGACTCCGATGGAAACCATTTTCCAGCACGAATCAAAAGCAAGGAGACTGATATCTGCCATTTATAATGAATCAAAAAATTTGAAGTATGTTCAAACCCACTGGTCCACTTGAATGCTCCCGAATACGGGAAAGGGACCTTAAACTCTGGGAGAAAGAACAAGACTGGGCATCGGTCTATAGGAAAATGCAGAAAACATCAAGGGTGCAGGTGATGGATGTATAATGTAAAATATTGTATAGATGTAAAGGACAACAAAACTAATGCACAAGATCCCACCAAATATCAGTCAAATGTGTTGGTGTTGTGGGGAAGGTAGGATTGCTAATGCATGTCTGGTGGTAGTGTCCATCTCTGAGTGGCTTCTGGCTGCAGATCCAGTGAACTATAAAGGACATTGTGAAATATGATATGATTTATATGATTTGTTTTGGATCCATCTGACTTTCTTCCAACTATCCGGACGCGCAATGATCACAACACTATCGTTGCACATTCTACTGAAAGATCTAGCTTACGGGGCAGCATTTGATCTGCCTATTTACAATCCTAGGACTGGTAGAGAAATAATTTGTTGGGTCCCTGACTCTCTGGACCTGGATACCTATTCACACCATAGCCAATTGGATTCTATCAAATGGATTTGCTGGAACACTCGTGGCTACTGCTCATTTCGAGGGGGATTGGGTCCTCCGACGTATTCCATATCTATGACAGTAATCACCAAAGCTGTGCTGCTTCGGAAAATCTTTCGGCGTCTGCTTCCTGCGTCGATGACGTCGATACGCCGCCCTCGAGGACCTCCTCCGACGGCCGACGTCACTGGATGTTATAAGTAGGACACACGATGCCCGTAGCCTCAGTTCCGTTTTTTCCGCGAATGTGTTCGCTTCGGAGATCTCGGCGCGCCTCGACTCTTTGGAGTTTCTGTTCTTTTGGTTCTTCGAACCTGTTCGTTTGTGAAGTATCAAGTCCTATCATGATGTCTTACTCTTCTTCCCCCCCTCCCCCGCGTCCGGGCTTCAAGAAGTGCGGGGACTGCGGGTCCAAGATGTCGGTGACAGACTCGCACGACGCCTGCCTCTGGTGCCTCGGGGAGGCCCATGACATGGATGATTGTGTCGACTGCCAGTCGCTTACATCCAAAGCCTTGCGGGAGCGCAAGAGGAAACTGTTGGTCGGTAAGGTGTCCAAGCCCCGGAAGTCGAGGTCCGCAGGGCTTTCGACGGACGATTCGAGGGGCGACTCTCCGCATCGTCGTCGGAAGTCCAGTGGGTCTCGGTCCCGGAGTGGGTCCCGCCACTCCTCTGCCTTTTCGAGGCACTCCCGGAAGTGCTGTCATCGGTCGCCTTCCCCGTCCTCATCCGAGGACTCCGCCCGTCGGCGGGTCGCTTATCCCACCAAGCATGCGACGCCGGATGAATGGGCTTCCTTCAGTAAGAAAATGCTAGCGATTCTCAAATCGCAGGGCACTGGTCTGTCCGTGCCTCCGAGTGGGGTCAGTCGTGATCGAACGAGAGACACTGCTCATACGCCTTTGGGCTTGGGTGGTCGGCACGATTCGCGGGAACGGTGCCGCTCGGGCAAGGGGAATCGTTCTCGTCATGCCGTTCCAGGTCACGGTCCTCGACGTGCTCGAGCCCGTGTGCACCTGTGAAGTCTTCGAAGAAGACGTTGATGCCGTTGGCGCAGAAGTCGTCGATGGACTCTCTCGAGGCTCTGCCTCTGAGGAAGTCGTCGATGACGCCATCGGTGCCCAGGCTGTCGAAGGACACGCTCGGGCTCTGCCCTCGAGGCCTGTGTCGAAGCCGTCCATGTTGATGGCGCCGCGCTCGACGTCGACACCGATTCACTCGACGTCAACGCCGTTTCGCTCGACGCCTTTGGAGGCTGTGGTGTCGGAGGTACCCCGTGGCATGGGGGAACCCCTATAAAGGCTCTGGGTGAGGTCAAGCATGGCTTTGTTCCCCATTCTGTGCCCTCTTTCCGCCCTCTTGAGTACATTTCGGAGGTGGATGGGGGCTCTGATGATGGCATGTTTCCTGATATGGTGCCAGATGAGATTCTCTCGGGCCATAGCCAGTTTGAGGACCTGCGTCAGTCCCTGCACGACGCCAGTGGTCCGGACACCTCTCCGGAGGTGGAGTTTTGTAGGCCGGAGCCTGGCAACCATGCTGACTCCTCGTATCAGCGCCTTATGTCTAGTGTCACCGAGTACTTGGGGTGTCTGCTCCCCCAGGGGATTTTCTTCAGGATGACCTCACGGATATCCTCGACCAAGGTCCACCAACTGACCCGGTACTACCGTTCCATATGGCTCTACAGAGGAGGGTGGCGGCGGCTTGGACTGCTCCGGAGAGTCTCCCGGCAGTGGGCAAGTCTTTGCTGCGAAAATACCGCCCAGCCAGTAGCGACCCCTGCTACTTGACCAAGCACCCCACTCCGGAGAGTTTGGTGGTGCAGGCAGCTACGGCCCCAGCAAAGCAGGCGTCGTATCCTACCATCCCTCCTGATAGGGATGACACGCGTTTTGATGGTTGGGCGAAGAAAGTGTTTTCTTCAGGGGGTATGGCTCTTCAGGCGCCAACTCCGTATGTGCCTTGTCACGTTTCACGCACACTCTGTGGAACTGTGTTTCCTTAGTGGCTGAAAATATTTCCGAAGGGGACGAACGGGATGGTTTTCTTGCTATGGTCCAGGATGGCAAGGATGCCATGTGTGAGGCCGTTCAGTCGGGTTTGGACATGGCAGATTGTGTCAGCCGGTCCATGGCGGCGAGCACCGTAATGCGCAGGTTTGCGTGGTTGCGGTTTGCTCCGGATGTGCAGACCCGGCTCCTCAACATGTGCTTTGACGGTGTACATCTTTTTGGCAGCAGGGCTGACGAGAGCCTTGAGAGGTTGCAGACCTCCAAAGCTGCAGCAAAGTCGATGGGTGCTGCAGGTCGCAAACCTCCGACTTTTCGTCCTAGGGGACAGCAATGGAGGGGAGGTTCCTTTTGATTATTACTCAACCTTTGGTAAAGTGAGAGGAGCTGCCAGTCAAAGGGGCCACCGTAGGAGTGCCAGAGGTGGAAAGCAGGGTACTCAGGCAGTTGCCTCGTTGCCCTCCGGCAACGCCGCAGCCGCTTCAGCTCAGTCATGAGGCCATGTGCCATGGTTCACCGGTTGGGGGAAGGCGTGCCATTACTTCAGATGTGTGGGTTCTGGAGATCATAGCCCACGGCTACTGTCTTCCTTTCCGGCAGAGGCCTCATGACAATCCACAAAGGGAATCTCTCTTTGAAGAGTCCGGATCCGCTCTTTGCGCAGGAAATTCAATCCCTGCTGGAGAAAGGCGCCATAGAACTGGTGCCTGTGGCGGAGAGGAACAAGGGATGGTATTCCCCGTATTTTTCTGATTTCCAAGAAAGACGGGGGATTGAGACCCCTCATGGACTTGCGCGGTTTGAACAAACTCCTCAGGAAGGACAAGTTCAAGATGGTTACTCTCTCTCAAGTCCTCCAGGCCCTTCAACTTCAGGACTGGTTGGTGTCTCTCAACCTCAAGGACGCTTATTTTCATGTGCGGATCCATCCCAAGCACTTTCAGTTTCGGGTCCTGCCGTTCGGATTGAGCTCCGCCCCGAGGGTCTTCACCAAGCTCATGGTAGTGGTGGCAGCGCATCTCAGGAAAGGGGGAATTTACGTCTACCCCTACCTGGACGATTGGTTGATCAGAGCGTGCTCTCCCGAGCAAGTCTTGCATCATCTGTCCGTCACCTGCCACTTCCTCCACAAGCTGGGCTTCTCCCTCAACTTAAAAAAGTCCCACTTGACACCAACTCAGAGGCTCCAGTACATCGGAGCAGTGCTCGACACGTCCCCGGGGCAGTGTTTTGCTCCCCAAGTGAGGGCTCATCACATTCAGCAGATGGTGCACAAGTTTCAGCATGCCCAGAGTCTCCCAGCGTTCGAGTTCTTGAGATTGCTCGGCCTCATGGCATCCTGCATTCTTCTGGTGCCAGAGGCCAGGTTGCGGATGAGATCTTTGCAATGGGCACTCAAGCTCCAGTGGTCTCATGTCTTCCGGCAGGCTGTCTGACCTTGTTCAGGTGCCGTCCTCGGTCACGCAGGACCTTCTGTGGTGGGCCGTCGAAGGCAATCTGATGAAGGGGGCTCTGTTTTGGATCTTCGCCCTTTGGGGGACCCCTCAAGTGGATCTCTTCGCCTCCAGTGTCAACCGGAAGTGCGAAAGGTTTCCTCCAGTCCCCGTCATCCCGCAAGTCCTGCGGAGGTTACGAAGGTTCGGTTCCCGGATGATAGGACATGGTACCTGGATCTTCTGGACTTGTCCATCTGCCCTCCACGTCGTCTTCCCTACCGAGACAATCTGCTCTCAAGCGAGGGGGGTCAGGTTCTCCATCCAGAGGTCAGATCCCTCAACCTTCACGCTTGGTTTCTGAAAGGTTGAGGTATAAGGATTGGGACCTCCGTGAAGACGTGATGGAGGTGTTGCTTTCGGCCAGAAGGCCTGCAACAAAGTCCCTGTACTGTTGCTGTTGGAGAAAGTTCTGCGACTGGTGCAGGGTTAAGAATGTGGATCCTTTTTCATGTGACATTCCTATGGTTCTGTCTTCTTTGATTTCTTTGGCCCACAGGGGCCTGCAAGTGGGTACCATCAAAGGTTACCTGTCGGCGCTGTCTATATTTAAGCGCTCGTCTGAGGAGTGTTCTTATTTTAAAATCCCTTTAATTTCTCAGTTTTTGAAAGGGCTCACTAATGTGTTCCCTCCGTCACCTTTCCAGGTGCCCGGTTGGGATCTGAACCTTGTTCTCAAGTTTCTAATGGGTGCTCCCTTTGAGCCTTTGCATTCTTGTCCTTTGAGACTGTTAACCCTTAAAACTATGTTTTTAGTTGCGGTCACTTACACTCGCAGAATGAGTGAGTTACAGGCACTTTCAGTTAAGCCACCCTTCACTGTGTTTCATAAGGACAGGGTTGTCCTTAGAGTTCGTCCTTCCTTTCTTCCGAAGGTGGTGTCGGAATTTCATTTAGGCCAGAAGGTTATTCTTCCTGCATTTTATCCCCCTCCGCATCCTGGTAAGGAAGAGGAGAGACTCCATAGACTCGATCCTAGGAGGGCTTTAAGCTTTTATATTTCATGCATGTCCCGGGTCAGAGTGGACGATTATCTCTTCATTGGTTATGCTGGAAAGCGTTTGGAACAAGCTGTGACTAAGCAGACTTTGTCTCGCTGGATTATTCTGGCAATTCTGAATGTTACCGCTTGGCGGGTAAGGACCCACCGGTTGGCTTACGGGTCCATTCTACCAGGGGTATGGCTGCCTCTACTGCCCTACAGAGGGGTGTTCCTATTCATAAAATCTGTGATGCAGCCACCTGGGCTTTGGTCCATACTTTTGTACGTCACTACTCCCTCGATTCCATCCGTGGGCAGGATCTGGCCTTTGGCAAGGCGGTCCTTTGCTCCGCAATTTGATTGGGCATTCGAAATTTCTGTATTCTAAATTCTTTTCCCACCTCCTTGCATTGGTATTGCTTTGGGAGTCTGCCATAGATATGCAATACGCCGGAGGACCCAATCCCCTCGAAGAACAAGTTACTCTCTTACCTGGTAATGTTCTTTCGATGGGATGGTCCGACGACGTATTACATATCGCTCCCTCCCTGCCTTCCCCGCTACAGAATTTCTTATGCGATTGCAGCTTACGTTTCCGCAAGGCTTTGTGTGGTCAGACTGGCAGAAGACCGGTGCCACACGTTCTGGGAAAAAACTAAAACTGAGGCTACGGGCGTCGTGCGTCCTACTTATAACATCCAGTGACGTCGGCCGTCGGAGGAGGTCCTCGAGGGCGGCGTATCGATGTCATCGACGCAGGACGCAGATGCCGAAAGATTTTCCGAAGCAGCACAGCTGTGGTGATTACTGTCATAGATATGGAATACGTCGTCGGACCATCCCATCGAAAGAACGTTACCAGGTAAGAGAGTAACTTGTTCTTCTTGTACACCCTCAGGGTATTGCTCTTATTTCATCTAATAAGAAACTTGGTCTGTTTGGGGTGCCTTCAGAGGCCCCAAACAGAAATCCCTTTCACCTCTGCTTGTGGGTGCAAGTGTTAAACAAAAGGTCCCTTTCACCTGAAAAGCAGGATTTTTAAACACTGACCCCAAAAACGGCTTGACATGTGTATCTGCAGTTTAAATGTGAAAATATACCATGCTAACAGGAAAAATGTCATGGTGGGTGTTGACAAAAAGTAATGTATATTATGTTCCACATACAAACTACCAGTGACATTTGCTAAGCCACTTTGTTTTCATGAAAATGTGTCTCTAAGCAAACCCTTTTTCTGGCTGTTGGACACGTCACCACAAGCTCCCCCACTAGAAAGTGACATCCCCCATCTAATTACAACTGCAATAAAGTGTGCCCTGCTAAAGGTGAACATAAAAAAACCCAGTGTACCCCAGACTTGCTGGCTCTGAAGGCAGTGACTGCAGGACAAGTTCCCCTTGGCTGGAGCATGACCAAATGGTGTGAAAATGGAGGCAACCAACTTCAAAGAGCAAGCTGTATATAAACTTGGGTTACAGGCTGACCCTGTGAGACCTTATGGCCTGAAGGCAGGACAATGGCCATTTGTCCCACATGAAGATTCACAATTTAAAAGAGCTATTATCATTTAAGACTTTTTCTCAGCAACCATAAGTTGTACTATTTACATGTATGTGTTTTTTTATGTAATTTCCAGGTGATTGAGGAGATAGCAAATGCATCCACCTGTGACTCCAAGAACTGTAATGGCCATCAAAGTAGGTTTTCAGGCTGATCTGAAAAGGTTCCAAATATGAGAGTTGGTGAACGGGTGGAGGGAATAATTGGGAATATGGGCAATAAGGTACATATTCATAACTGTTATCCTTTTTGTGAAAAGGACAGAAAAGTGCCACACTGCCGTGCAAAATGGTGCGGACCTGGCTGTCATCTTATTTAATTCCCCATGATTAAGGAATCAGAAAATATGAATATTGTGGCAGTTATGAGTAAAATTATAAAGTTTTGCCACATAACTAAATTTTTGCAAGAATTTGACATTATAACAAATGGGACTTGTAAAATAAGCTGCCATATGACTGCTCCAGACCCCTAATCAAATCCTGACTGGGGGGCTGGGTTTGAGAGGAGAGAGAACTGTAACTGTCCAATCCTATTTGGGTGACCTTGTGCAGGGTACTTCCCCAAGATTGTAAAATTGGTGGTGTCATCGCTGCTATATAAGGAGGACTGCACTAGGAAGAGGGGACAGAGGTGGTGACATTTACCATCCGGAGGACTGCTGAAACTTACCATCTGACAGCTCTAAGGAAACACCAAAATAGATTGCTAAGAGTGCATCTGGGTGGAGCTGTCTATTTCTAGGAAGGACTCAAAGTGGACTGGGTCCTAGAGTGGAGAGCGGGAGGCCATCTTTGAGAGTGGAGTGACCAGAACCCTGCCCTATCTTACCAGAGTGCCCTAAGATGCAGCTGGCTTTCCTGAACCTTAAAGAGAGGATTTTTATGTAAATGGAACTGAGCCCTGGGAAACCAAAAGGTGGGGGGAATGTGCTTGCCTTAAATCCTTTCCCTTTATAGTGGGAGGGTGGCAAGACTGTGTAGATCCTTAGCCTATTTAACTACAAATATTAATTTAGTTCATTCCCCATTTGTCAGAACACTACAGGGTGAATTTTGTTAAAATTGGAAAGTAACAAAGCTTACTTCCCAGTGTGCGCTGAAAACTATATTTGTCCTTCTGACCCCGACTTCGTCAAGGAAGAGGGGTGTCTCTGTTCTTAAATCAGTCCGTCCTTTTTTTTACAGCTTCCCCAAGGCAGGCCTTTTAGTGGTGGGGAGGGGGGGTCAAAATCAAAAATTCTCAAAGCATTCCAATTTTTCTGTCTGCCTTCCCCAACATAGACCAAAGTAAGGGGGCGGGGGTTGAAAAACAAACCACTAAATCACCCTGTGTTTATTTTAAACCAAAAGGGTGTGTGAAATCATAATTGCCATATGTATTTGTACCAATCTTCTAACCCTACTGCTAGCTTTTTAAGCCTGCAGGGAAATCAAAATTGCACAGCACTACATTTATAATTGTTTTGGCTATTGATCAGTTTAATTATTTTTTGAAGTGAAGTTTGTAGAAAGTAAAGAATTGTGATTTGTGTTATTTTCAACTTGCGTTTGTGATTTATTTATGTTGAGATAAGTTATTTGTGTTGTGCCACGGATAAAGTGGTGGTTGACATTTTTGTGCAAATTTCGATTACTTTTAATTTAAATTAATACAAATATATAACCTGTATTATTGACTGGCATGGTTCCTGGCTCATTGGTAGCTCACAGGGAGGTATCCAAGAGGTTTTAGATGAATCAGAGGTAGGGCTGAATAAAATAATCTGTTAAACAGTTTGTTGCAAGACACCTTAAGTGGGGAGGGAAGGAACTCGCCGTGTTTAGGGTGAACTCTCAATAAACTGTTAAAAATTGGGGGCTCATGGCTGGGATTTAGCTGCCTATTACTGACCCAAGCCAAGTACATTGTGACAGACTATTCATATGATGCAATTGCATTAAGGTGGAGGGAATGTCATCTTTGTTTTGTTAAAGTGCCACGAGGACTTGACTCCTCAGATCCAGGGAGGTGTATATGTGAAAAATTAAGATTGTGTTAGAATTCATTTGTGTAAAGAAATCAAGCAGGTACAGAATGATTTTTGCCCCTTCCTAGACAAAGTATTCCTAAGGTGCAAAAAGCCATTGTGAAAATGCCTACTGTACAAATTGATTAAGCCAGGGAGCATACCAGCTAAATTATTTCTTAAAGGAGAATGGGTTGAGGGTGAGATTGGGAACTGGCAAACCAGAATTGTGTGGGAGGTTACCTCAGTAAGCAATGATATTTGGCTTGAAGGTGGAATTTTGTCCAAAGCACTTGAATACATATAAATCGAGGGAATCCCAATTTGCACTATAAGAATATTGAGATCCCTACATTTATTTGTGAGTGATAAGGATAATTATCAATAGAAAGGTAGATATATATGTCAATAGCTCATCCAGACTGTTAGTTCATTAAGTATATATATCAGTTTATTCAAAACAAGTTAAAAAACAAGATGAAATTTAACAAATTGGTATACAGATCGTGTATTAAACAAAGCATAAAAAACCTTAAAATAAAGTGCTAGTGACAAAAAGTTTCCTGTAGTTAAATTGCAGGTTTTCTGTAACTGTATCAGTAAATCATCAATGCCTCAGGATAATTATTGACGTTCTATTCAACTGTGGCTATCTCAAAAATTATACATATAGTGATAATACAAAAAATAAGATCTTGCTCTTGATATGTTTCTGTTCACCCATTTAGTATGGAACATTCTTCAGAAGCATAATGTAGGCTCACTGTTACTTTACGGGTGATCTCTGTTGATCTTCCCTGCTTCGTAATTAATACTGCTCAAAATCAGAATGACTGTTGTCAAAAACGATAGGTGTAAGCTTTTAATGCTGTGTAACCTATAAATAATTTGTGCTATCAGGCTGGGATAAAGAAAAAACATTACCTCGCCTGCAATCTTTAGAAAGGTTATCGAGTAGGTTCATTAGTCCTTAAGATATTTAGATTCGTAATCCAGCGTGGACTGTAAACTCTATAAAAATACATATAAATTGTATAATACTGCAAGTTCAGTTCGGAACCTTTGATTCTTTACTCTCTTAGTTGTGCCCTTATAGTTAGCTAGTATCAGCTTACCTGAGGGGAAATGCAATGTGTGTTGGTCTTTAAAACTCCACTTTCTCTAGGTTCTTTTACTTGAGCTGAAAAACAGGACCTTAATGAACTAACAGTCTAGATAAACTGTTGATATATCTATCTACCTTTCTATTGATCTTTATCTTTACCTTGATCTTTATCAAAGCACTTGACACATTTAATATGACCACACCTGCTTGTGATGAACAGATGTAAATGGCTCAGCAAACTGCTCAGTTGTATTTTCATTTGCTGTTAGAAGAAGAGCATTAGCAAAATAGTGAGGCTAGTAGTGCGAATCAGGCTGGAGACCTGTCACAGGCCCAGGATCTCATTGAACTACTCAAACATTAGTTAGCAACCCAGCAGCAAAGTAGTTCAGAATATGAAACACAGTTTTCTGCACTGCAAAATGCCCATAAAGAGTGTGTGGAAAGGGAAAATAATCAGTTTATCATTAAAGAAATGGACTCCCAAAAGGAGTTTGATGACATTCACCAAGGTTTAATTACTCTGAAACAACAGTGGACGCAGCTAATTCAGGAAAAAGACCTCTTGAATCAGGATAACAGTGTCGTATTACAGAGGATAAATTATTTGTAAATGGAGGTAGACAAGGCACAGTCAGGTTCTCAGGAACTGACGAGAATTAGAGAAGAAAGGAATGAGCTAGAAAAACATGCGAGACAAATAGAAGCTCAACTATCAGAGGCAGCGAATGGTAGGGATGAGCAAGAGAAAGAGGTTAGTCTCCTGAAGGAAAAGCACCTTGAATATGCACGCAGCATATACAATGCTCACTGACGGAGAATGAATCACTTCAGCACGAGGTGCAGCAAACAAAAGATCTGTTGGCAGCTCAGAGCAGGCTGCTTGACACTAATCAAGCCTTAGTATCAGAATTAAAAGGCCAGCTCTCTGACTACCAACAGGAAATAAAGAGAGACATAGGTGTGAGAGTCTCACCAAGGAAATCAAAAATTATAAACAGGATCGCAGGCACCCTTACCAATCAGGATATGGGACAAGGTCCACAAAGTCATCTCATACGTGTGCAAGACTTTGTCTTCCATGGACGGGAAATACAATGACTGAGAGAAGGAATTCCCAGCAACGCTATGGGCGTTGAAAAATGACTGCCCATTCATGCAGTGGAGCACATCATTGTCGATGCTCCTCACCAACCCTTGCAATATCTGCAAAGTGACAGAATCGGGCGGGGAACGTTAAAAATTCCAGAATGACTTCCTGGATTCTGTCATGCAAGGCTTGTCTGTGGAGGTCAGATATGGCCAAAATAAGAAGAGTCCCCTAGCGCAAGGGTTGGCGGACTTGCATGATTGTGCTCAAGAAAACTGTCTCGAGGACCAAAGTCTAAAGACCAACAACAACATGGAGGAGTATGTATGTTCCCCACACAAGGTCTATGAAGAAGACACATGTCGGGATACCCACAGTTTATGTGGATGGGTGCTCCTTCCATGTTGATAACAACGGAGAAACCAACTGGTGGCTGGCATTGGGAATATCTGGGTGAATGATGCCCCAGAACCCTCGGCTGGTTATAAAATAGGATCCCGAAGTAGTGAGGTTGCAGAGTTGATGGTCTTTCGTCAAGCCGTCCCCACTGCAGTGCACCACCAACTCAATGAACTGGTCATAATCACTGATTCAGATTATTTCAGGAATGGGTTTGTGGAGCACCTGATTAACTGGAATAATAGAGGCATGCTTTCTGCCAACAACCAACCAGTAAAGCATGTCAAACTGATCCAATTGACGATCTGCTGACCTCCAATGTGATGACCATCTACTGGAAGAAGATAAGAGGTTATTCCAAAATAGAGGGGTTAGATAAGACTGGAAATGACCTGGATAAAACCGGATCTCTGCAGGGGGATTTCATAGAAACAGAAGCTGGGGGAAATCCAAATTGCTGCTGTCGCCAGGTCGCAAACTTGCGCAAACAGCAAACTCTTTAACTTTAACAGAGTCGGATTATACCGGTAAAGAGCATCACCGGTTGTTGATGAAGTTTTCCAAGATGCTCCGGATCCAAGACGGTTTGTTGGTAAGGAGAGCCCTATCTGGCTGTGACCACTGGGTGGTACCTACCCCATTCCGAAGCCTGATGTTCAATCACAGCCATGACGCCTGCAATGCGGGTCATAGGGGGTTTCGGACAACATTAGAAATCTTGTGTACGGTTGCTTACTGGCCACACATGGGTCATGACCGCATCACTTACATAAAGGGGTATCTTGTGTGCTCAATTTCAATCCAGTTCACTCACACACAGAGCTCCCCTAAAAAAAGGGGAATGACACTGCGTTGGTCAGATTTGTAAGTCAATTTCATCAGGGCAGTGATTCGCTCCTCTAGAGGAAACAAGTACATGTTGACTATGACATGCTTGTCCACAAAGTAGGTAGAATGTCTTCCAGCCCGAAATGTAAGGCAGAGACAGTTACTGCACTATTGTTCAACCACATCTCCTCTCGTTTCGGCCTCCCGCAAAGGATTGAGTCGGACAGAGGAAGCCATTTTACCAGTGAGGTGATGGCGAAGATGTGGGAGATTCTAGGGGTACAAAATACTCTGCATTGCCTATCACCTGGCCTCAAGCGGGGCAGGGGGTAGAAAGATGCAACAAAACAATTGTGATTTATATGAAAAAAGTTTCTGGAAGACTCTGGACCCAGTTGGGACATCTGATTGCCGTGTGTCCTGATGGCTGTTAGGTCTGCACCATCTTCTGCAGATGTCTCCATTTTAGCTCATGACCGGAAGATAAATGGTCTTACTGCAGCATCTGCTGTATAGAAATCAAGAGTAGACACTGATAAATGCATCCACTACTCATAAGTACATTGAAAATGTAAGGAAGCTCCTCCAGCATGCTTTTGCTTATGCTAGGTGCAATTTAGTAAAGTCGGCTGAAGGAAGACCTATTATGATCTAAACACCACGGTTTTATCTGTATAATTTTCAAAGGAATCAGGCCAAGCAGTGGAAATTCCTTCCATCTTTCCTGGTGCCTTTGAAATTGTAGATAAAATATCACCTATTGCTTATTAATTTTTTTTAATTTTTTTTTATAACACGCTTAATACCAGAGTTCAGTTTTTAAGCGTGGATCCGGGATTCAAACCTCTGTTGGTCTTCGTGGTCTTGCTTCGAAGACCAGTACGTTGTCCCTGTGCTATCCTCCATTCACTTACAAGATCTGCATCCCAAGATGAGAGCAGACAGAAGAAAAATGGGTCCACATTAATCAACTGAAAAGCTGTCATCCCAGACACGCTTTACGACTTATTGATGAGCCAATTGAAAGTCGATCAGGGGAACCATCTGAAGACTGAAAAGGAAGGATGAAAAATCGGATGGGAACTAAGATGAATATATATATATATATATATAACGGGAGTAATTTACTTGGTTTTCTTGTACAAGTGAAGTAAATAAATAAAACGTGTTTCATGAAATGGTTAAAATGTCATTTTATAATTGTATGTTGTTGTAAATTCTATGTAAATCTTCCGGGGAAATGTGTGTAAACAGTTCTGAAACTATTTTTTTTTTCTTTTTTTTAGAGAACTAACCTCCTTACCTTCCACCCTGGAGGTGAGAGTTGAGTCCGTGAGAACCCTAGGTACCCCGGAAAAGAAGGAAGAAAGGGGGGGTGCCATGCTACACCCTCCAACCCAAAGATGGAAGAGGAGGCTGAAGTGCCCACTCCCTAATGAAGGAATAAAAGGGGGTGCTATGCCATACTCCCCAACCCAGAAAGGGAAGTGGAGATTGGAGTGCCCACTCCCTAATAGGCAATTATGCCTAATGAAACCCCACTCTGCCCTGCTCTTCCCCAACAAAGAGTCATGGAAGAACAGGGAGGGGGCATGTGGGGTACATTCAAATACCCCAAAGAGAGGTCCATTTCACATCAAAAGCAACATTTTTCAACACTTACACAAAAACCGTTCTCCTTGTGGCTGCAAGTGAAAACTAAAGGTCCCTTTCACCTGAAAAGCAGGATTTTTAAACACTGACCGTGAAAACGGCTTGACATGTGTGTCTGCAGTTTAAATGTGAAAATATACCACTGCTAACGAGAAAAACTTCAGGGAAAAAGACATGGTGCATGTTGACAAAAAGTAATGTATGTTATGTTTCACATACAAAATACCAATGACATTTGAAAAGCCACTTTGTTTTCATGAAAACGTGTCTCTAGGCAAACCCTTTTGTTGGCTCTTGGACACAAGTCACCACAAACTCCCCCACTGGAAAGGGACACCCCCCATCTAATTAAAACTGCAATAAAGTGTGTCCTGCTAAAGGTGTGGAAAGCCCAGCATTTCCCAGTCTTTCTGGCTCTGAAGGCAGTGACTGCAGGACAAGTTCCCCTTGGCTGGAGCATGACCAAAAGGTGTGAAAATGGAGGCAACCAACTTCATTGAGCAAGCTGCAAACATAAAGAGAATAATACAAAGTCTTGTTACAGGTTGACCCAGTGAGACCATATGGCCTGAAGGCAGGAGAATGGAATGTCCATTTGTCCCACATGAAGATTCGCAAATTATCATCATTTAGGCCTATTTCTTGGAACCTGTCATGATGCCTACCCCCGGGCATTCGGATCGAGTCCATCAGCCCCGGGAGCAGGCATCCAGATACTTATTAAAACCCCAGCAGCCCCGGCTGGGGGCTGTTTGGGTTCAATCCTGGCACCTTAGGCACCAGGCTCATCTTAGAAATCAGTCCTGGCGCCATAGGCGCCAGGCTCATAGACATTACTTACCTCATGCAGACCATGCTGCAAATGAATCCAAGCCAACGTGAAGCCTGGATGGGACTATTTTATTACAGGGACTATTTTTTACTCGGGTGTCGTTCTAGGGAACTTCTTACCTGGAACTACTTTGGAGGCTATTTAAACCACGCCCGAACAGCAGCACACGCTTCGCGTTATCCTGCATTCTGCAGCGTAACCCTCACTGTGCCTGCAAGTCAGCATCCAGTCTTCTGCCACGCCCGCCTCGAATCCGGAGCTCCTAGAAAAAGGGGAAAGAAGGAGAAAAGGTTAGATCATGGACATTATTTTAGTTCCTACCTCATTCCGGATCCAGCACGTCTCCGAGCCTGGAAAGGACATTATTTCAGCATGCGTCGCATCGCCAGCAGCAGCGCCGCGTCATACTCACCAGTCAACAGCATCTTTCGACTCGGCGCTGCCTCCATCATTTTCTTCGTCGAACACCAGCACCTGGGGGGAAAACAAAAGAAATAACAAGGTGAGCCGAGAGAGCCGACAAATACAATCTCTTTTACCACCATAGGCTTACCTGATTTACTTTTAGTCTGTGTAATGGGGTAAGTGCTGAGGTCATTACACGTGTCTGAAAAGCAAAACACCCTCTGACAGCTGTAAGGAAACACCAGAGGAGATTGCTGAGAGTGCATCTGGGTGGAGCTGTCTATTTGTAGGAAGGCCTCAAAGCTGACTGGGTCCTATGGTGGAGAGCGGGAGGCCATCTGAGAGGCCAGACCCCTGCCCTATCTTTCTAGAGTGTTCTGAGATGCTGCTGGCTTTCCTGAGCTTTAAACAGAGGCTTTTTATGTAAGTAGAACTGAGCCCTGGAAAACTGTTACGCTCACCTGATCTCTGCAGAGGCGTTGGGGCACGGTTGCAGCCCTCCAGGGGGTGAGGTCGCTTGAGTCCGACTTCACCCTCTGCGCTTGTGACTCGTAGTAATAGGTGATGCTGCTCAGAACTGCTTTTGCGTGGAGAATAGGGGGTGTGAGTATGCCAGCTTGTGCGCCTGATCCCCTTCCAGACCCCTTCTCCCAAACCGGTGCCCCCGGTAATGCGCTGTCTCTGGAAAGCTCACCTGTTGATTAGTTTTGGCGAGCACTCCATCCTGCTGCTTCTGGCAGGGGCACTTGTATGAACTGGACTGAGTTCCTTCACTGGTCCCTTGCACGTGGTAGTCCAGTCCTGCTGCGACTAAGCCACTATACTTCAGGTAAGTGTTCCTGTTTGCCTTTGTCTTTCCTCATCTGTTTTTGTTGTATTGTAAAGTTCGTTGTCTTGTATTGCTGTCCGTTCCACTTTTGATGTTTGCACTTTTGCTTTCTTCCCTTGCAGGTGATGTTGCCGGCCGGCAGAAGCTGCGCAGCTCGAGGCAACAGCCGGAGGGAATGAGGAACGAAGCTGCAGCGGTACAGTAGTTGGTAAATTGTTAACTAGGGGGCGCGCCGGGTTCAAATGCGGCGCGGCCCTAGGACGGATGTTCTAAACTTGTCTATCTTCTTCTTCACAGGGTTCGATTTCGTGGATGCGGAGTGCAGTGCTGCGGCGTCGGGATCAAGATCACTGGATGTCAGGAGATGAGTCTGCAGATGAAGCACCGGTTTCCTGGAGGTGAGTATGCAGGAGAACGCCTGGTTTCAAAGGTAAGTAAACTGGTCAAAGCGGCGATGAGCGTCACGTTGCACACGAGTGCACAGTAACGTGAAGCACAGCCTTAAGGATGGAGCAGCTTATATGGCTGAGCTTCTGAAGCCACGCCCACCAGGTTCAGCCTGCCTGCCACACCTGATGAGTCAGCACATGAAGACCAGGCCTAGGGAGCCACACCCGATGAGTCAGCACATGAGGATGTTCTCTGGAATAAAGGCTTTCAGCTCTTGGAAAGTTCTTGTAAAATAAAAGTACTCCTTCACTGAAATAAAGTAAAAGCACTCCTGCACCAAAATTAAGTGTTCCTGCTCACATCTCTATATGAGTCCAGCCAGGGCCCCTGTGTTTATGGGTCCCAAAGGGACATAAGTGAGTCAAGTGACCCATTGCCCCCATCACTAGATGGTGTGGTCTGCTTGCCTTAAATCCTTTCCATTTATAGTGGGCGGGTGGCAAAACTGTGTAGAGCCTATTTAACTAAAATATTAATTTAATTAATTCCCCATTTGGCAGAACACAACAGGGAGAATTTTGTTGTAATTCCAAATTAACAACGCTCACTTCCAAGTGTACGCTGAAAACTATAGCCTATAATTTGATTGTGTAATCCTTTTTGTTTTGCTGACCCTGACTTCTTTAAGGAAGAGGGATGTCTTTGTTCTTGCGTCAGTCCAACCTTTTTATCCAACATACCCAACGCAGGATTTCAGTGAGGGAGGTTGAGGGGGTCTAAAATCCCGAATTCCCATATCATTTAAATTTTTCTGTCTGACTTCTCCAACATAGACCAAAGTAAGGGGCGGGCCTGAAAAACAAACCGCTAAATCACCCTGTGTTTATTTTAAAACAAAAGTGTGGGTAAAATCATATTAGCCATATGATATTTGTACCAATCTTGAAACCCTCCTGCTAGCTTTTTAAGCCCGCCGGAAAACCAAAATTGCACAGCACTACATGTATAATTGCTTCAGTTATTGATCAGTTTAATTATTTCTTGAAGTGAAGTTTGTAGAAAGTAAAGAATTGTGATTTGTGTTATTTTCAACTCACGTTTGTTATTTATGTTGAGAGAAGTTAATTATGGTGTGCCACGGATAAAGTGGTTTTTTGCATTTTCATACAAATTTCTAATACTTTTATTTTAAATAAATCCAAATATATGACCTGTATACCAGCCTGGTTCTTTGCTAATTGGTAGCTCACGGGGAGGGATCCAAAGGGAATTAGATGAATCGGAGATAGGGCTGAATAAAAGAATCTGTTAAACAGTTTGTTGCAAGACACCTTAAGTGGTGAGGGAAGGAACTCCCCATGTTTAGGGTGACCTCTCAAACAGTTGCATCTATAAACGCATTTGCAAATCGATGGTTACAACATCATACACGGTCCTACTAGACGGGGTACAAAGGGACGTCACGCGGGAGGCTTAGCAATTGGAGCTCAATTCACTTTCAATTTAAAACCTTTTTGTGACCAAGTTACCTCAATTGGAGCTAAATCCACTTTCAATTTAAAACCTTTTTGTGATGAAATTACCTCTCCTTACATTGAAACTGCTATCTTTTCTGATTCTTGCTCTTCCCTTTCTCCGACTTTGATTATTAATAATTATAATCTTCCTGGGCATTTAGCCACTAAATAAATCCAGCAATTTGTTACCAACGTACTCCATAAATTGACCAAATTGCAAATGAGTGGTAATATTGTAGTGGCAGGTGATTTAAATCCCTCCCTACTATTACCATCCATTCCACCTTCATTGAATGATTCATATTATAAAATATGCTGGGCTACCAATTCAGCATCATCTGGGGGCATCTCGGGATGGGATAATCTTCTGGTTATATTTGATTTGTTATGTTTGAATCTCAAATATAGCAGTATAAGAACATCACAGTGTATATGGACTAATGGGAAAAACTCCTCTTGTTTGGACTACATTTTTGTGGACAGGAAATTTTGGGATTGTTGTGAAACAGTTTCTACTTTATTTACTCAGCTCCTTAATTGCGCCATATTTTCCTGGTCTTGTAAAATCTTTCCTCGTAGTTCTACCCATATTAGTTCTCATATTATTGTGAATACCCAGAGAAACCGTATCATATGGAGCAGCAAGACTGTCCCTAACAATAGTAATTTTGTGTGCACTAATCTCATTGCAGTGGCTGACGACGAATAATTGGGACCTTACTTCACTGATAAACCTCTTGAGAAAAAATGTGCATTGAGATCGATGGGTATTTACTGATACTGTCCATAAACATAGCATATTTGAATTAACAATACATCAAGCTAAGAAGACCCACTGTAAAAATACGCCCTTATTAGACGCAATTTATTATACACATTGAGTGAGAAAAAGAAACTTCTCACATGTACACTCACACAATATAAAAACTGGCTTAAAAGCCACAAATTCTCCATTTTCAACGCTGTTTGGAAATTCCTCTTTGGACTGCTTCGTAGTAATGACAATAAGACTTTCTGATCAATGGCAAGAAACTTTATTTATGTGAAGTCTTTGGTGGAACTTAATCCAATTGGCAAATCAGTGTTGACTGCAGCTATCTCGGAGCTTTGTTACGACTCTGCCAGTCCTCCTATTAAGGCTATGACTTATATTCCTTCTCCAATTGTTTTTGGCTGGTTTTGAAAGGGGTGATATTATTTTAAGAATCAAATTACTTGAAAACCCATGTGCCCCCGGTCCAGACTTCTTGGCTAGTGTGGTGCTTGAGGGAAATCCCCAATTCTGGGCTTATGTATGAGAGCACCTTTTTCATAATATCTTAACCAGTGGCACCGGTATCCATTAATATGGTAGCCGAAAAATTGCTGTTTTTGCAAACAATTGCGGCAAAAAGGCTGTGTTGTGACCCGGTAAAAGTGGTTGCATTATACCACACAAGGGAGCGGGGGTGTCCCCCGCTCACTTTGTGCAGTGTAATGGGTCCGTGGGTTGCAGGGATTTCCCCTGCATTCATTACATTGATTGTGTGGGCCACACCACACCCTTTTTGCAGCTATTTATATTTTTTATTTTTTTAAACAGCCATTTTCACAGCGACTTTATTACATGGAACTGTGGCACCATAGCGATGAGCTGGCGGAAATCTATTTTCGTGCCTGTTTTAAAAAAGGGCTGCATTCTGATACTTATGATTATAGATTTTTTTTACTCTTTATTTAAAACAAACATTTTTCCTAATAAAAAACCATTTCAAATAATGAATATATCCAACAGCACAACATCTGGATTAAAATTACACCCAGTATTGATCAAAGCATATATTAACACATCTATGGAATCCTATAAAATTAAATACATAGCATAAGGAAAATAATACAACTCAATCTAATTCAAAACATGCTTTCCGATTTTAAGCTTAACACAAAACACAGGATGAGAAGAAAGACAGAAAGGGAAAAATATAAGAAAGAAAAAAAAAAGAAAAGGGAGGGAGCAACATCACTCATACTAACACACATGGGTAATGTGCAAATAACCAACTAATTTGCTCACAATTTCTTTCACCAACCTAACCCTCATGTAATGCAATCTTATTTCATGTGCCATATAGACTATTAAAGGGTGTCCAGATTCTGTTTTCTAAACAGAATCTTCTCAAAGTTTGACAACAAATGCACCTCATTCACACAGTTTTCTATCTGTGAATTATAGATTTCTGGCAATGCAAGACCTAAGTCAAAAGATCTTTGCAAACATACTTTTGAGAAAACTTTCTCAATGGGCTTCAGATAAAGGGTTGGATTCCCCTTTCCAAACTGGATTTCGTAAACCTATAACTCTATAACATCTTGGTGCCCTCCAGTTTTTCATGACTGAATGTACGAGTAAAGCAAAAAGCTAATGTTACCTTTACTTTATTCTTTATTGACTTCACAAAGGCGTTCTTTACTGTTTCACGCCCGCTCCTCTGGACTAAATTAAAATATTGGGGAATAGACCCTCCCTACTGTATTTAATCTCTGCTTTGTACTCCAATATATTGGTAGTAGTGCGTATTAACCAAGAAGGGGGTTATTTTGCAGGAAGTATCAACCAACATCAGTCTGAAACAGGGCTGCATTTTAGCCCTGCTACTTTACAATCTTTATGTTGTAGATATGTGCCCGGCCGTCGATGCTGCACATAATTCTCCCCACCGTATTGGTAGTACATCTGTAGCATGGCTTACAAATGCCGACAATACTATCTTGTTGGACCAGACCCCCATTGGTCTCCAGCATTCATTAGATGCTCTGTATTCTTATGCCACAAAAACATCTTAAAGTAAATGTGGTGAAAACAAAAATGTTAATTATTGGTAGCAGTTCTAAATTGATTGGATATTGTTGGCAACTCAATGGAACACCCTTACGAACAGTTGACAGATATATACACCCAGGAGTTCCTATTGGTTCATCCCCTGTATTCGATTTCTACAGGGATTTCATTCGACCAAACATTTTTTACAAATGGTTATATCTCAATATATTCATCCAGATAAGAGGTGGTAACAGTATTGAGGGTCTTACCCTGATCTATCGGACGAGTATTCTTCCTGGGATACTATACGGCCTTGAAATTTATCCTAATTAAAGTGGGTGGGTAATTTTGAAGGCAAACTCATATTCTATATTGGGAGTACCTCGATCTGTATCAGTCAAGGCTCTTGGGTTGGAATTGGGACTACCTTCGATTTACTCTTTATGATTCGTCCAGCATTGCACTTTTTCCTCAATATTTGTATACCTCCAGCTCTTGACACACTAATGGGCTTACTGGCTACCTAATATCTTCGGGAAACTACTAATACTTTATCAGCATTACGCTCCACTCCACTTAGTCACTTTAAGAAAATTGATATTGAGCCAGAGGACCTAATTCTAGCTCCCAATTTTTTAGTAATTCTAAATAACAAAACTAGAGATCTGGATACTAGGCAAAATATTGAGTATCTAGCTAAAAAGACATTATAGCATATAGTACTCAGGGTTTTAAACGTAACCTGCTTACGCCTCATCTAACTAAATGATGCTCTCTTCAAATACACAGATTTATCATATACCTGCGTTTTAATATTTTACCTTCACGTGAACATATCGGCAGGTGTTCAAATTTACCCCAAGATGAGAGGACTTGTTGTCTCAGTAGCTCGTCTGTCGCGACTGCACTTCATCTCCTCACCAACTGTCCTATAACCTTGCCATTTTATCTGAAGAAATATTCCAGCCATGAAATTAATATCACTTTCATCGAAACCGACCAGTTTTGGAGCAGCATCAATTATGTCAGCGGCTGCTTATCACGTCTGGAAAATTGCCCTTAATTTTAATTCCATTACCCTGAGGAATCCTTTACATAATCTGTGCTCTTGTATGTATCCCTTCTCAGTATTTCAACATGATTTTAAATTTGCTATTAATTCAATGTACTGTTTGAAGTTTTCATAATATCTTTTGTTTAAATTATATTCTTGTATATCTGTGACATGATTTTATATGTGCTAAAGTATAATTATAACCATTGCATAATACAAAAAAATAGAAATGATATACCAAATGATTTTGGGTTTATTTTATTGATTATTGAGCGAGATTGACTCCAGAGAAAGATAATAGATTGGAACGATTTTTAGTTCTGAAATTATTACTGGCAAGTGGTCTATTGCCAGGTTTTGGAGGCGGCCTGAGCCACAGACAAATATTATGTGGCTTAAGAGTATTGAGAATGATTCTCATGGAACCGTTATATATTCTACAAGATGAAGCTGCACTGTTCTCGAACATAGTTGCCATTTCTTCAGGAAGAAGCAAATGCGTGCCAGACGTTATGCCCCACAAATTTCAGAATGTAAGGATGATCTGATTTAGCATTGTAAGCATGGAGGAAATGGGCAGACATGTCAAGGGAGCTGAATGGGGTAAGTGTTCCATGTAATTTCGCTTACTGATAAAATTATGTGATATGCAATAAAAGATGTTAGATTTAAAAAAATATATATATATATATATATATCCATCTGTATATATATATTATGCAACAACAATAAAACCATTTGGTTGGCAACTGATACTCTGCACCTTTAATGAATGAATATTCCAATTTGAATGGATTAATGATGCATCTATTCAAAACAAAGATCATGGCATTTAATTTAAGAAATCATCATAGCGTCAACTGATGTATTAATTCTACCAAGATTGAATATGTCGCACAGTTTCCCTGTCTTGGAATCATCATTGATAAAGTAGTATGTTGGAAACCTCACTTTGTCATCTAAAAGTAAATGTATGCAATTAGCGACAGTGTTTAAAAGCCAACTCAGACAGTAATAAGGAGGTTACAGTCACAATTTACAATGTTACAATAAATGCAGCCATTCTGTATGGCTCTGAGATCTGATCAGCAAATCACATGGAGACCCACACAGACTAGAGGGCAAATGTCTAAAATTCCTGCTCAATTTCCATAGCAGTTTGGCGGTGAAATACATGAGAGCCGAGTTAGGGCTGAGAGCGATGAGATTTAGAGTCTGCAGTAGCTTCATTCTTTTATCAAGTATTAGTTGGCACCCAATGATACACTGGCAGATCATATTAACTATTCACACCTTTGTATTATAAAAATGGGTTCATCTTCTCTGGATACATACTGAACTATAAACAGTAATCTTTTGACCTATAAGGTGACTATATAAGAATACACTTTTGAGTCCGTCAAAGGGTTATGGCCTATTGAGGTCTAAATTACTTGGCCTAAATCATTTTAAAAAACGGACTGATTTAAGAACCATATCTCGCACATTGAACTAATTACGTTTGAAATCAGTTGGGGATGATCCCTAAATATGTGACAGAATTTCCTTTCCCAACGGTAAGGCGTGATTACCTTTTACTAAAATGTAAAGTCTTGCAATTATTTGAATTGCAGGGTTGTGGCTATAGATGTACTTTGTATTTTTCTCAAGATTAGACATTTTATTAAAGAAACATTTGGAAAATAAATCCTCACTATTACTACTCTATTGGAATTCCCTGCCTGGTCTAAAGGCTAAGGGAATAACTCCTAACATTAACAAACTAGCCCTCACACTAAACAATAAAACATTCAAAGGAAATCATTAAACAACATAAAGGAATGAATGATATTTAACCGGTATTTTGGATGACCTTCACCTGTCCCGGGTGAATCCCTTCCCTAGGGTGTTCCAAAGTCAATTCTCCAAAATGTTCAAACAAAAATATAAGGCTTGAACCAGTTCTTATGAGTTCCAAGTCAGCACAAAAGTTCATGAAACAAAAATCCACTGCTAACACTTCTTCCGCTTTCAGTTGAAAAGATCCCCTTCCAATATCAGCCAAGAAAATAGCACCAATGGTAATCCTGGATGTCGTCTTTCCAAGATTAATTGCCACAGTTCAAAGATTGGGTTAACAACTTCTTCTTCTGCAACTTTATAATTAAGACCTCTGCAGTACTTTTGGTATAATTGCCAAGATGCTACTGTTTGGGTTGTTGCTTTCCTTTTGACCGCCACCCTTCTACTAGTGTTACTGTGGGAACAGTCTCCTTTGTTACACAGTATGCTGCTACCTCAACCACCTTCAATGTGACATCCACTTACAGACAGTTCATACACTACCACAGTTCAGGTACTTCTGCTTCTTCTTCTATAACTTTATACCTTAGAATGATAAGGCATATAAAGAGGAGACACTTTGTCCTCTATAGGTAGGCAAGGCACTCTTCTTTCGAAAACTCCAATAAAAGGGCAGAATCCTTGCCTCTTTTGTCTGTCTCACTGCCACAAATATAACCTGCCTCTGCTCCATGAGTGACTTTCTCTGAACTTCAGCAGTATTCAGCATTACAGATCATCTTCTTCTACACAACTCTTTTACAAGTAACCAGCTTCCTTCCACAGCTTTGTTCACACCCTCTTGATTCCACTAACAACCCTGAAGATATATTGCCACTCTTCCAGCTTAAGGTAACAATGCCGCACCTGTATCAGAGGATACTGGACCTTTAGCATCCTCGCAGATTAGGTCTATATATCTTAATAGGACTTGTTTCACTATGGATGGGGTACGCCTCTTGGCTTGGGTAATGCTTGCTCTACTAATCAGTACAACCACTTCTGGACTTAAAGAATAAGTGCTCTGAATACTACAAGATTCAGTCTTCAAAGGAAAAATGGATTTAAGCACACGCGACCACTCTTTAAGATAGATCTTTAACCTTAAAGAGATATCCGTGATTATATTTCTATTCAGTATTGCAGAGATGATTTCCGACTGCATAAGGGAAATGTAACGGGCCACACGCGACCTTCCTTTGATGCTGCACTCACTTGATAACACTTGTAAAAGTCAGAGTTAGTTTTTGGAATGGTTTTTAACCGGCATTCCCTTTTAATGAGAGACACGCGACCACTCCGGCAACCATAAATTGTTCAACAAGGGACATAATAGGCTTTTTGTTTTACGCAGACACTGTTGCTCTCACTAATATTGCGTGCAGTGCTCCAGATAACATTTTTAGGTGGGAATAATTTATCTCTATTTTTACATTTTTAGAGTAAATGTGATTTCAAGGGATTAAAAATGAGTTTTCTTCTTCACAAGAGAGTAAAACATCTGTGACATCCAGCCGACGCGCTACACAAAACAGTTAAATACCTATCTGGATTACCACTTAACTAACTTAATTTCCATTTCATTACAAATGTAATAATTTAATTTCTGTTTTGAAACAGTGCCTCCGCTGACTGAGGAGCCAGGTTTTGAATGTTATAAGTGTACCTTTGAAGATTTGAAAGAGGCTGTGACCACTATGATTGCTGTAATGACAACCACTCATCCATGCTGCTGACCATTTATAGTACCATTTACAATATTGACTGCACGTTAAGGTTTAATGGACATCTAAACTAGACTCTGTGACCCAGATAAGGACTTGAGTTGGCAGTAATGTACACACTATTTTAATAATTCAAATGTAAATGACATTGTAAGGGTAAAACTAGTTTGCCTTAGCAAGGGTGTAAATAGTATACGATAGGCAACAAGATCATTACTAAACTTGAGAATGAATGGTACACAACTAAAAACACTGTGTAGCAAATATGTCTGGCTTCAAACAAGTAATTACGTTTGTGAAAAACATTCTCTCACATTTTATTATGTATGAACACACCACATAGATGCATCATGCACTGGTACGATATCTTAGCAGGTTGAGCGTTTGCTGCGATGTCTGAGATATCTGCAGGTCGCAGGTTTGGATCCCGGCAAGGCCAACTTAGCCTTTCATCCTTCCGAGGTCGATAAACGAGTATCAACTACGGTTGGGGAATAATTGTATGTAATTATGTACTATGTTCAGCGCTTTGGTGAAAGCCCTATATAAATAACACATCATTGTCATCATTGATGATAAATACACATGATAAATACACACAACTGAAACATACTTTGTGCAATGCAAGCAAGCATTCACTAAAGAGCATCATTTGTTTGTTAAAAGAATACTTCCCAATTATATTAACTTTTCCATCATATTAGTGCTATTTCCTAAAATGCGCAGAAAATAAATATGCATGCAATATGAAATGCATCATTTCCATTAACATCTACAGGCCCAAAGCACAACAGAAGTTGAACAGATAGAAACCACTCCCCTCTCACTGTGTGCTGTTTCTGACTAGCTCGGTGTGCGCAGTACGGAGAAAAATGTATGAAATACTCGTACATGGCCTGCAATTGAATCCATGCAGATAAGAATCAAAAGAGGATTTCTGGTTTCCATCAAGTCATTTGACATGTGCTTTGCACTCTGCTCTCAACTGGTGAGTAAATGTACGCATAGAAAGATGAAAGGTGTTGTATTGAGGAGATTTTAATGCGTAATAAGGTCCAGTACAACACTTATCTGAAGGGCCTCAGTGCGTGTGTTACATTTCGATTATTAAAAGGAATTTCCACAATGACGAACAGTTTATACTTGCTTTTGAACCTACGCGATTTACTTATGAGCTGGTAACCTTTACTGGCAAGGCTTGCTGATTGAACCTGAACGTTGAGCTTCACTCACCGGCACCAGAAACACTGCAGTTGCGGGCTACTTCAATTTCCTGACTTCTTCAACTGCTACTACTGCTTCAGGCACTCTTGCAAGCCACACCATTCTGCAGCACTGGTGTCTATGGTCCGGCCACGCCAATTGGGAGTCTCCTTTACTCCTCAGTCTCTCGGCTTGCCTTCAGCTATGGGCCTCGAGCATCAGCTCGGCAATCACTGATACACAGCGCACCGGGTGTAAAGCTCCACTCTCAGCACGCCTTCCTCAGTGCTGCCACGGCAATGCAGGTTTTAAGACCACAGGACCCTCTTAGAACTTGCACGTGAAATCTGCTGGCTCCACGCTCTGGCATCCTTTCTGTGATCACACTTCCTCATGAATTGCTAGCCTCATGTTCTTCTATTACTACTGCTGCCAGTGTTTCGACTCCTGCTCCATCCTTCTCCCCTCTCCTGCTGCAGTCTTTTATGCCTAACAGGCTTGGCAATTGGCTCCAGGTGTGAGCCATTGGTTTCAATTGCCTGACCCTTACAAAGGCTGTTAGGCCTAACTGCCTGACTACTACATCTACATGCTTCGTTAGCCCTCTTATTCATCTAATTCCCTATCGGATTCTGGTACATGTAGTGTACTTCATCAAAGTCGGGTGTTTCCACTTCCTGGGTGTCTTCAAGGGTAGATTTAATTCCCTTAGTTTGGCAAAAAGCCATCAAAAGGGCAGGATAATAGGGAAAATTAAAAAGGGGTTCATCCAAGTCCTCCCGGTCTGTCCTCCCACATCCCCTCGAGCCTCCTGCAGTACACCACCTCCAGGGTCGGGTCGGAAAGCGCCTTCCTTTCCCTCGCCACATGTGGAGAGTCCTAGACCAGGTTTCTGGGGAGAATCCCACCGGATTCTACACACTTGTCAGGAATTCATTTGTAGAATTTTCAACACTAAGGGTACTGTGGAAATTATTAAACCTACTGTACAGCACTGGTTTGCCTGAGGCGTCGTTTCATGGGTAACTATGAATTCTAATGTGTTAAGCATATTATGGTGTACATTAATGAATGGGGATAATCAAATGTTATGGATTTTTATGATCCTCAAAATGTGGTATGAATTAACAAAAATGTAAGTGTGAACAGGATTTTATTAGAAATGTACTTTTCTTATGTATTGTATAAAGATCATGTGATCAACGTACAAATACAAAAATAAACACTGTTGCAGCTGTAAATCTAGGAGACTGATTTTGACAATTAACGTTTACATTTGAAAATGATAGTGAATTCCTTTTTGCAGCATTTTTGTCTTTGCAATGTCTGCTTTTGAGTGTTATTAATTGCGAGATAATAAAACTAGCTTTTGTTTATATTACAAGTATTTTGTAATGTTAAGGGTGTATTTCAGTGTGGGGTTCGCAGTGTAGGGACGAATCCCAGTGTTTCAGCCTGGGTGCTTTTTGTACGTTAATGTTGTATTGTTTTTATTGAAGATTGAAGAACCGGATGTAATTTATCACAAAAATGACGTACATAGGACACAGTACAGAAAAGAATTACAGAGGTGGTCCCTGTGGGCTCTGTCTTTACAAAAGGGGGAGGATACATATATGTTGAAAGAGCAAGTCAGGTGTGGTAGGGTAGGACATACACCAGCGGACAAACACGAGGACAGACATAAATATAAGAATGAACGACTGTGGTTGACAGACATGGTGGAGCTGCGCCAAAGGTTAGGGAATTATGTGTCTTAGTGAGCTGCAGCTACAGGAACAACAGCACACAACCATTTGTAGCTTAATTCTTGTATTAGGCATTCTGTAAATATGTTTGTGTTTTTAACCAGTTAATATATATATTTTTTTATTGATCATGTGTTAGACGCCTATACAACAGAATTGGCTAAGTGGAGAGGGAACAAGGGGAATGAATAACATTGGCAAAACAGTAAATATACAATTGTGTCCTACTATGCCTTGTGGTATTCGGACGTGCAAGTGCAGTGAATAAAAGTGCAGGGGATGGGTGGTGGGGGGGCAAGGGGATTGGGGGGGAATGGACAAGTGCTGGTGGGGGCCCTGGAGGGAAGTGCCAAGGGAAGCCAAGTAGGAGACCTCAGGATAAGTGCTAAGGCGGGCGAATCCCAAGGGTGTGATGCACAGCCACCAGGCACAGACACGCAGGGGGCAGTGCTGTTGGGGGGGGGGTGCAGTGCTGGTGTCGACTGGGTAGAGGGCCTGGTATCCTGTGAGATTCATGAAGACCATAGAGAAAAGAGACCTTGGCCGTGTGGCCAGCGGTGCGGGCTGCACTCCCTTATTCCACTAGATAGTGGTGTAGTTCAAACAAAATAGAGGTATTCTTGAATAGTTTCCTTTTTCAAAAAAGTTTTAATTAATCAAGCTTCATTAGTGTAGTATGCCAATCTTCAAATCACTTTGTCGTGGCAGAATTGATCACAACTGCGGCCTATGCATTTCGGGTCAAAACCCTTCCTCAGGGCCTGTGATTACACCTTTTTATATAATGTTTGGTCTCAGCTATCATTGCACAGTTAACATATACCACAAAGTCAAACGAATAAAACATCATGAATTATCAAATCGAGATATTTCCATACCAACATATTATTTTGCATACGTTGTCATAATCATACAATTCAAAGAGAACACAGTAGCGATAATACGTTACCCAATTTTCATTAACATGGTGTGGATTTCATGCATCATGTCGAGGTTGCAAAATAACAAAATTAAAAATAAAAAAAGTAAAAATAATGAGAACAAAAAATTACAATCAGTGGGATAGTCATAATGTTAACCAATTTATCTATAGTATCATCTGGCTATCAGTGAGCATGCCGAACCGCAGCCACTAACCTTCAATGAGCTTGGATACTCAAAAAAACGTTCACTTTTACCCGCGGTTTAATCATGGGAAGAATGCCTGTTCAGCCGTGATCTCTGTAACGAGATCGACCGCGTATGGGTAAATAACTTCAAGCTTCGTGTTGATTCAAATTCATTCCATATCTTTACACATAATTACAGACTTACATTTTGAGTAGATCCACTGTGTACAGCTGGACTCGAACAGTCTAGCTGTCTGCCTCTCACTTTCGCCTGCTGTCTTGTCCGCGGGTGAATAATTCACACGGCCACAGTCTCTGTAAAGAGAACGGACACGTGTCAATGCTCATAAATTGCTCGGTGGTTGAAACCCGCCGCATTAGTGTTACGTATCTACTTGCATCTGGATAAAAAAGAATTGCGGTTCCCCGTTGCTCAATATACGGCGGCCATTTTAGAATGGATTCACAACATAGCTCTATCTGAACTCGTCATGCAGCCATATTGGAATGGTGTAAGAGTAATTAACAACTGGTGTACTTATAAACGAACATATTACTATCCGTAGTTAGGCTATATGTGATACTAATGTCTATACACCTGACTATCATTCCCTGCTATTTGTAAACAGATGAAACCTACACATCAATACAATTATAAAACATAAATCAAAGAATTAAATCAAGATGGAGCATATGAAAATACAATCAGCAAACATTGCTAAAGACTTACAAAAAATCATGAATATGATGTACATCAAGTCTACTACATGTGTGATTCAGTATTGCCTAAATACATGTCTCTAAAAATACATTTCCCTTCCAGAGATCTATGCATGTGTATTCAAAATTCACAATGTTGAGTCACACAACCTCGAGACACAGTTAGGCTGATTCATAAAACACAACTAAGATCCAGCTTCTCATTCATTCCTTCTGGAGCCATAGACCCCATCTTTTCTATCCATCGTGCCTCTTTCTGGGCTCTCAATTTCTTCATGTTGGTGTTCTGGCCCTTGGTTGGTATCACCTCCAAAACTGCAATGTCCACTATCATGAAAATGTCTTGCTACTGATGAGGTTATGTTATTGAGTCTAATACATGATTTATGTTCATTGATGTGAATCCGTACTTTGCGTGCAGTCTCTCCCACATACTACTGGGCAAAGGGACACTTGATAGCATATACAACATTTTCTGACAGACATGTCGCATGTTGTTTTAACTTGATCTGTTCACCTGTTCGAGGATGGGATATGAATGGTCCTTTCATTATATTGTTGCAGTTCCCACAACTCATGGACGGGTATGTGCCTGGATGTTTATCGGGTGTTCTCTGTTTATTTCTTTGCTTGCCTTGTGTGTCAACTAGCAGATTCCTTAAGTTATTGCTTTTTTGATAAGCAAAAACGGGAGGGTTAACAAATAGCTCTTTAGTTCTATTATCATTCTGTAACACACTCCACCTTTTCAGAATGCTATCCTTAATTTGTCGGCTCTGTATAGAGAACTTCGTGACAAATACCAAATCTGGACTCTCCTGCTTTTGTTTGGTAATCAACAGTTGTGCACGATCACGCATGTCTGTCTTTCCTCTCGCTCTTTGAAGGTCTTCATCAGGATATCCTCTTTCCTTAAGCTTCTCCTGTAGCTTGTTCAGTTCAATCTCGCACTCCACTGAATTACTCACGATTCTTTTAATGCGTTACATTTGCCCTAACGGTAGATTCCGTAGGATACTCGGCGGGTGAAAACTCATCCTATGCAGCAAGTTATTTCTGTCTGTAGGTTTAGTGTATACCGTTGTGGAGATCTTCAAGTCTGTAATAATGACCTGTACGTCCAAATAATGTACGTTAGGATTACCTACTTCCATTGTGAACTGCAACCGACTGTCAATGTTGTTTAAAAAAAAAAACTGAAAGTTATCTAGCTCTTCCCGACTGCCTGACCATACTCCAAAAAGTCATCTATGTTACGTATCCACTTCTTAAGTTGATTGCTCCATTGTGGATTGCTGATGATGTGGGTGGTTTCAAAATCAAACATGAAACTATTGGCATACACAGGTGCCATGGTGGCACCCTTGGCCGTGCCTGAAAATTGATTGTAATATGTACCATTATACTCGAAGCATGAATGCGTTGAGATAAAATCTAGCAACAACATTAGGAATTCTTTGTTCGCTCCTATTGATTCTGTTTGCAACAATAGTTATTCAACCGATCTTTGCCCCAAATCATGTGGAATACTAGTATAAAGACTAGTCACATCGATTGTAAAAAGAATGTCTTCAGATGTTAACGTCATTTGATCCAACATTTGTAAGAAATATGAAGTATCTTTAACATAGGTAGATGTTTGTTGTATCAGCGGTTGGAGAAAATAATCTATATATGTCCCTTAAGGTTGTAGCATGCCTCCAGTGGCCACCACAATAGGCCTTCCTGGGGGATTGTCAAGTCGCTTATGTATTTTGGGCAGGGTGTACAGATGTGGCATTTTAGGAAAAGGTGTCCATAAGTTGTCTCTGGTTTTATGACTAATCCATTCATTTTCGACTGCTATGTCAAGTAGTCTTTCTAAATCCTCCTTAATGTTCTTTGTGGGGTCATGTGTCAACACTCGATACGTGGTCTGATCCGACAATTGTCTAAGGCATTCTTGCTGATATTGTTCATTGTTTTGTATCACGAGTGCTCCCCCTTTATGAGCGGGTCTAATTGTTATCTTTTCATCTGAAAAAAGAGTTTTGATGAGAGACAGTTCTCCTCTGCTTAAATTGTGTCTTCTTGGTTGTTGGAACTGTATTTTTTTGATATCTTTGAGCACCATATTGTGAAAGATGTCAATTGATGGTACATTAATTGGTGGACAAAATGTACTTCTTGGTTTGAATTCAACATACTCCGTTTCCGATGGTGTTTCCATTTCATCGCCCATACTCGTTTCGGCGAAGAAGGTTTTTTTAACTTCAATTTACGCACCAACTTGTACAATTCTACTTTAGTGTCAAACATGTTGCTACTATGAGTCGGAACAAATTTAAGGCCTTTTTCTAGTGTTCTCACCTCTTTCATTGATAAAGATCTTGAACCTAAATTGACTACTAATTTCGATTCATTTGTAGCCTCGTTGAAGACCATGCCACCGGTATCAGCAGCAGTTGGCGATTAGCAAGGAAGGCAATGGGGTAGAGAAAAGCAGAGCTTTGATGAGTTTCTGTAACTGAAGGAGCTCCGGCTCAAGTCTGAGAGAGGCAGGGAGGCTGTTCCAGAGGAAGGCGCCGTTCGAAGAGAGAGACCTGCCCCCACTTTCTGCTGACAATCAAAAAGTTGGAATTAGAGGACTGGAGCTCTCTAGCAGGGGAGTATTTAGGGAGGTATAGTTGGAGATAGCGTGGTCCCAGGCCCCAGAAGTCTTGTGGTTGATGCAGAGGGTCTTGAATTTGCCCTATTCTGGATTAGCTGAAGGGGACGTAGGGAGGAGAGGGGGAGATTGAGGAAGAGGCTGTTGCAGTAGTCCAGCCTAGAGAGCACCAGAGCTCTAGAGACATTGAGATTCTGGGCGAAGGTGAGGAAAGGGAGAATGCTTCTAAGGAGGTGAAGCAGGAAGTGGGCCGCCTTAGCAAGGTCCAAGATGTGAGGGGTGAAGGAGAGCGCAGAGTCGAAGATGACCCAGAGGTTTTTAGCCTCTTCTTCTTATCAGAGTTTAAGTCATTGATAACAAAAGCAATTTGTCAACTATAAATTGCTGGTGTTAGTAAAAGGTGATTTGAAAAATAACATTGCTTCAGAAATTATTATTAACATAACAACTAAAGAACCTGCCAACTAAGTGGCCTAAGTTTTGCCCATAGGGCTTTTTGAAGGTGAAAAAAGAATACAATCATTGTTTTACTTAATGTTTTCAAATTACTAATATTGTGTTTGATGTGAGGCCGTGGTGCGTAGATGAGGTCACAATTAGCCATACATGTAAAAGGATAAAAAGAGAGAATTTTTAAGATACATTTTATACATGTTTCAGGTAAAACTAAATGTATGTCTGTTGGTCTGCCGTCCAAGCAAATACTCAAGTGGTAATTTAATTATTTAAACTGACCAGTATTTGTAGTAGTCTGATTCTTTTTTCAATGAATTCAATAACATTGTTACATTTCACATTGTCTAATTTGTCTCATAATCTAGAAAATCCTGCGCAGTGAGAGATATTAGATTTAGAAGTATTGGTGTAATTGACAGTTGTGCTAGAATATGATTTAGATAAAGAATTTACAGTAATGTTTTCTTAATTTCAATGATATTTAGATGCCGGTATTTGGTATGGAAGCTGGTTGCTTGGTGATATTAGTTAAGGAAATCATTCCTTCTTTGTTATCTACCGAAAAAATGTTTGGAGGATTGATAAAATTACAATTAGAACTAAGCAATAATAATTCCCTGGTCACACATTCACTGTCATTCTACTTCTGTTTGAGTCATTAAAGTTTGTTAGTTCAAAAACACAATTGAGTGTATAGTTGCAGCATGTTGTATCTAGGAAGAGTGATTTCAATGCTCGTCATACTTAAATAATTGACAACTTATTAGTGGTGGTTAAAATAATGATTACTAAACTATCGTTAGGATCGATTTTTAAACCGTCGTACATTACACCGTTCTAACAAACACCATCTGGAAAGCACAGGGATACTTACTAAACAGAATTTCCCCAGTGGCTCCGTTTTCGGTGCTGTGACACATTGTAGTGCAGTGCCATTTTGTATGCCATCATGTTAAATATTGACAAATGACGTCATGACGGGCGATATTGTTTGTCGAGCTATTCTAATTAAAACCTTATTAACCTTGTTGCGTTAGCATTTTGTTCCTTTGCCTAGTTTGCCTAGTTGCTTACTAGGTAAAGTTTTCAGTGCTGTGTCGTATTTGATAATCAGCGGCAGTCCTCTTAATTGCGCAGCGCCTTTTTTGTGCACCATCATATTCAATGTTAACAAGGGACGTCCTCACATCATCAATATATTTATCATGGATCTCTTTTTATTAGAACTAAGTATATTTTGGATCCATACAGCTAATTGCTAAAGTGACAAGGTTAAGAAAGTTTCATTTAGAATAGTTTGACGAAGACTCATTCCACGTGTTTTGGGATTTCCCACTGATTATGCAAATTTGTAAAGCCATAGCAGAACTGTTGAATGAGATAGTAAATATTTCCTGTGTTGTCTCTTCTCAAATACATGCTTGGGATATTGGAAAGGTATTGATAACTGTATGTAGACTCTTAAATATTGCTTGTGTAAGTAGCAAAAAAATGCCTTTTGAGACACTGGAAATCAAAACTGGCTCCTAGGAGCACGGGATGGATTAGAGACTTAGTATATGGCAATGAAAGAGAGGAGAGTTATGTTGCCACGATAGTGTAAGCCTGTAGGCCCAAAGACATTTGTAACCTTCTACGAAGTTACTTGTCTCGGACAGGACACAAAGGTGCGACTACCGAATGATTGTTGAGGTTGAATGGGGTGAATCGGACTGACTCTTATGTGATTGCCATGTGATTCCCCACACCTGTAAAAGCAATCTTAACGGTTATCCTGCACTTTTGTTTGAAACACTAGATCATCTGATGTATGCTATATGGAAATGCATTCTATGTCAAGACCGGACGTGAGCATTATGCTTCAACTTCCTTTATTCTACTCTTTAGCAGATTTAAAGCTTTACTTTAAAAAAAAAAAAAGTTATGCAACCAAAAACACACAATAAACTGAGCTGAACGTCGTATCCCAAGAAATCCTGACCCTCTGGTAGTTATGTCCATTTCCTTTTCTCTGGGCCCTACAAGTTACTTCCTGCCGAGGTCCTTTGCTCTTCTTTTTCTGCTCTTCACAGAGTGAGTGCAATTTTTCCTCACTCCTTCATGGAGGGCTTATTACAATATTATTGCATGTTTTGATCGGCAATGTATGTGAATGCTTTGTCAGCAGCACCTTATATCGCTTGGTATTTATATGCCGGTATTGTAGAAGTGATTTTAAGCAGCAGCACCATCAGCACATATTTCGCATTGAGATGCTGCAGCATTTCGCGTCAGTTTTGTTACGGAAACTAGCCGGATGCGCGAGTATTGAGCTTTTAGGGCACCCGGCTCATGCCCGTTTCAGCTTGCTGTGAACCGTGCAACGTGGCTGAGCATGATTTTCCTTACCGGGACCACCTCGAGGGCAAGATTGGATAGTCACCAGGGGATAGGAAGCCGCCTTGCCTGACGTATGGAGTGCCCATAAGAGTGAAAGATGCGGCGCTGCCTCGCAGTTATGGAGGTGAGAATAGTGTAAGCAGCAGTAAGCAGCAATGAGAATCATGCATATTGAGACAGCCAGTACGTTCCAGCGTTTGGCCGGTGAAGCGGCAAGCACCGCGCTACTACCTCCATAATGTTGAAGCAGGCAAAATGTTCTGAGATATGGAACGGAGCGCGTATGAGCGCCATGGTGCTCATGTTGAGAAGGGCCATACTAATTTCTGTCTCAAGATAGCCGCGATTTTGAAAACTTCGAGTGAGCTGTAGAGAACTAAACAGCAAGCACGTTTATTCATCCCCTCTGGCTTCATAATCACACCCTCTTAGAGGATGTGCCACTAAACCTTTTGTGTTCAGGTTCCAAGGCCCTGTAATTGTTATAATTAAGGCTCAAATAATGGAGTCGGAAGATGAGAGTGATGGGAGACAGGATCAGGTATTAATTGATGAAGATGCAGATCTTACCCTCATCTTAAGAGGGTCTTGGGCGATTCCCTGGTCTCTGCAGTAGCCCAAGGGGTATGCTGTCTGCTGGAGAGCTAATTGGGGAAGGCCTGAACTGGCAAGGGACTAAGGTGATTAACATCACTTACTCTAGTCAGCCTCATAATGAAGAGGCTCATAAGGGGAGAGAACAGACCCGTTAGAGGGAACCTCTACAACTACATTTGAAGGCATGCAAGAGCAAGCTACTGAGGCTGTCAATGCTTTTGACAAGCAAGAACTGGTGGGCATGTTCGACCCAGAGTCTATAGTACACCTGAAATTGAATGATTGGCTGCCGTCCCCAAGAGTAGCGTTATACATGCTGCAAAGGTTGCTTAAGCCAATTGGGAAAGAGATAAGGCTCTGCATGTGGTCAGAAGAATGCCCCTGGCCGGAGCTCCCAGGGAAAGTGGCAGAGACGCCGTAACTGGATCCCAGGATGATTAACTTTGTGTCAAAAGCTTCCAGGGAAGTGCGGAAGGGCATGGATCATGCTAAGAAAGGATGTCAGGAGAAGGTCTTAGACCTAGCATGGAGGATCTGAAAAATCATGGACCTAGTTGAGAGAGCCAGGGACACCTGGGAGCCAGTGGACGCTGAGACTCTGGCAAACTGGGCCAGAGAGCTGTGTGCCTCTTGGGCAAAGCTAATTGCGTCCTTTCATCCGAGAGCAGGAGGGGCCTACTACTAAAGATCGAACTCAAACTGGGAGACTCAGCCTCATATGAGGCGGGTGAAGCAGCACAGGGGCTACTGTTTGGCGAGGCATTCACCAAGGAAATGGGGAAGTTCAGGGGAACATATACAGTCCTAGAAAAGGCCCAGACCTCTATCAAGAAGATTTTCTCTGGCAGTTTTTTCAGGGACCGGACGCAGTAGAGGTTGTGCATACAATCGCTTTCAATCACAGAAAAGACCTTAGAATCCCAGGCCCAGTACTGGGAGTCATGACAGCAACACTCTTGCTTCCCAGCCCCCCAAAGATGCAGGAATCGGCGGGGTTGCAGAGGTTGAGGATAAATCAGACAGCAGGGGAGGATAGGATGTAGTTGTGCTTAGCAAAAGCTTGCCTGGCTGCTGCAAACAGTGGATTCAAGCTGGAGTTTATCGCGTATCCTCAACATCCACCTCCTAAAAGACATTCTCCAAATAGGGGACTGGTTAGTGAGGATGGACCTGAAAGACTCATACCTGACGATACCAGTTGCCAGCGAGCACCGCAGGTTCCTTAGTATCCTATGGAACAGCCAGGTATGGCAGTTCAAGTGCCTCCCGTTCGGTCTAGGCTTTGCGGCCCTGGGCTTTCACAAAGATTGAGACCAGTGGCAATAGCCATGAGGGATTGGTGTATGAGAGTCATAATTCACCTAAACGTTATTCTCATACTAGCGTAAGCAAGCAGGCGATTCGGGTGCATTGGACATCACAGCTCCTAAAGTCCCTAGGTTACCTGATCAATCAGGAAAAATCTGTCCCAGGCAGCGCATGGAGTTTCTAGGTTCTGTAGTAGAAACCACATGGGCGTCCCTGGAACTCCCAGCGCCCAAGATACAGACGATAAAGCAGGAGCTGAAAGCAGCTCTAGCGAAGACCATGATATCAATATGAGGACTAGCGAGGATTGTAGGGCTACTAGCAGCCTCCATACATGTAATCTTTCTGGGCCCTTTCCATTACAGGTCTCTGCAGAGGTTAAAGATTTATCACCTTCAAGGAGGCCTGGGGTATCATCAGCTAGTGCTTTTGGATCAAGACGGTAGATCAGAGTTAGAATGGTGGCTCCAGAACATGGAGGCCTGGAACAGTCTGGCAATATTTGCAGACGTCCCAGAGTTGGTGATAGTCAGATGCAAGCAGAGCCGGCTGGGGCGCAAGATGTGGGCGATTGGAGACAGTGGGGAAATGGTCTCTGAGGGAACTGGAACTCCACATCGATTGCCCAGAGCTTCTAGCGGGTTCCTTCGCAGTGAAGACCTTCACGGGAGATATGGTGGAGAGTTGTATCCTTTTCAGGATGGACAACATCTCTGCACTGAGATATATCAACCTCCTAGGTGGCACCAGATCCAAGATGTTGATAGAGTTCACAGAAGACTTCTGGCATTTCTGCCTCCACAGAATGTAGTAACAGATTTGAATTCAGGCTATGTACACAAATCCAGTGACTGGATGCTGCACAGGTACGTTTTTGCACGGATTGTAACCCTGTGGGGTCCTTTGTACATAGACCTGTTCGCCTCCAGGTTGAACAGACAGTTGGACAGGTTCTTCACGTGGAGGCTTGACCCTGGAGCCCTAGGGGCGGATGCATTTCGAGACTCCCTGTGCTGTAAGCCTGTGTAATCTTCATTCTACAGTATGTCTGTCCATTTTGTTAAATGTTTTTTTTAAAAAAGAATAGCTAGACTAAAAATATTATCATACCATGCGACGTCATTCATCAGTATTAAACATGATGGTGTACAGACTGGCGCTGCATTGCCACAGGTGAACTCTGCTGAACACGGGGCAGCAGGGGAAGCTCTTCTTAGTAAGTATCCTTGTGCTTTCCAGATGGTCTTAGAACAGGGTAATGTAAGATGGTTTAACAATTGATACTAACGACCGTTTAGCAATCATTATTTGGCTACCACCAATAAGTTGACAATTATAAAAGTACTAGTATAGAGGCCTTTGTACACAGGCCAAAGCGCAGGTTTTCATTAACACAGTAGGAGCACTGTAGATCCTAAGGGTATCCAGTCATTTTATCGGAAACAAAACAGAGTGGTACATAATAGAGTGGTACATAATAGAGTGAACAATAGCACTGAAAAACACTGAAAAGTTAAAATAAATATATAAAGGGTAGTGGGTTAAAATGGGTCTGGATGGGGTTGGGCTGCTTTAAAAATGTGGAAAAAGGGGAGGTTGGTGGGAGGAACCCCCCAAAATAAAAATAGAAAATTGGTGTTTTTCACTGTTTTGTCCACGATTAAATTTACCAATCTGTAACTGTGGGCGGTAAGATCACATATAACCATCCTAAGCCTACAGCTCCTTTTAGCGGTGACAACAGGCGTAGCTATGCACATTGGACCACTGTATATTGTGATGAATCCTGTGGATCACCCACTGAAACCCTATGTAAAGTCTCCTCCCAGATGGCCAGGAGAGGGCCGACGCTTCCTGATCCCAATCCTGGTGGTGGTGTACTGTGGGCGGGGTCACCTGAGCGGGGACAAGGCCCAGGGTGGTGGGGTGACTTCACAGAATGAGATACAATATTTTTGCTTATAGACGGACACTTTTGTTATCAGGTTAAAGGAATGGTTCGGTCAAAATTTTTTTTTGTCCCTACGTGTCGACCATGTGTTTTCAAGCCTAAATCGCTCGATTTTAGAAAAGTTTCCTATGGACCTTACCCGAGTTTTCGTCAATTAAACGCACGCGAAAACAGGCACCAGGGCGCTGCCATTTTGTGATAATCCTATCACTTGCCCCATCGCCCTGGCTGACCTGCTTTTGCAGCACTAAATCATATCCCCCGCCTCTGAGCCTGTCATCAGCAGACACGTACCGCCCATTTCACAAAGCCAAAGCACGTTTCGTGTCAACAGTCGCTGCTCTTCAGCTAATG